>NC_087513.1:196872085-197207584 GCF_963921805.1 Phalacrocorax carbo | reverse complement strand
TCCTAACGTCCAGTCTAAACCTCCCCATAGGCAGCTTTGAACCATTCCCATGTGTCCTGTCACTGGATACCAAGGACAAGAGATCAGCACCTCCCTCTCCACTTCGTCTTCTCAGGAAGCCGTGGAGAGCAATAAGGTCACCCTTCAGCCTCCTTTTCTCCAAACCAGACAAGCCTGAAGTCCTTAGCCGCTCCTCACAGGATATGTGTTCCAGCTCTGCTGCCCTCCTCTGGATGCATTTAAGGACCCGCGATGCAAAAGAGATGTGGACAGGCTGGAGAGCGTTCAAAGAAGGGCCACAAAGATGATCAAAGGACTTGGAAGCCTGCCATACGAGGAAAGGCTGAGATAATAGGGTTTGTTCATCCTTGAGAAAAGAAGGCTTAGGGAACACCTTCTCACCATGTTCCAGTATTTAAAGGTTGTCTACAAAAAAGGTGGAGACTCCCTTTTTACAAGGAGCCGCACTGAAAAGACAAGAGGTAATGGGTACAAGTTACTACCGGGGAGATTCCGATTGGACACAAGGAGAAAATTTTTCACAATAAGAACAATCAGCCATTGGAATAATCTCCCCAGGGAAGTAGTGGATTGCCCAACATTGGACACTTTTAAGGTTTGGCTGGACGGGGTGCTGGGACATCTCGTTTAGACCGTGTTTTTGCCAAGAAAGGTCACTTAAACCTGCTATTCTATGATTCGATGACCTTCACATCCTTCTGAAATTGTGGGGCCCAGAACTGCACACAGTACTCAAGGTGAGGCCACGCCAGCGCTGAATACAGCAGGATAATCACCTCTTTTGACCGGCTGGTTATGCTGTGTTTGATGCACCCCAGGATGCGGTTTGGCCTCTTGGCTGCCAGGGCACACTGCTGATTCATACTGAGTCTGCTGTCATCCAGCACCCCCAGATCCCTTTCTGCAGGGCTGCTCTCCAGCCACTCTTCTCCCAGTTCATACTTGTGCCCGGCATTACTCTGTCCGAGGTGCAGAATCTGGCATTTGGACTTGTTACATTTCATCCCAGTATTCATTGCCCAGGATAGAACTGTAAGAATTGCATAGTCGTGGCCCCTGCTCACAGGCAAGTTGGATGCCTCAACTCTGTAACCACACCCGAGGGCCAGTCTGGGACTGCCACACCCAGCTATGTAGAAAGGCTCATTTCTCCTTGCTTTGTTTCCATGAGCCTTTTCTTGGTGCATCCTGCTCTGCTAACTGCTCTGTCTAACCACTGCAGCTGGGTTGACTGTTCCTGTAATTTCAGTGCTTGGCAAGCATGCTTATATCACTGAGGACTTGTGCAGGTCCTGCATAAAGAAGACTCTTAAACAGCTTCACCTCCTTTAAAGATGACATTTGTCATTTGACCCTTGGTTTTAGTTGCAAACTCCAGTTTTTGGACCCAAGTCCTGGCGGCTGTCACCTTAGAATAGGTAATCACTTATGCCAGATTCATTTAAGCAAAGATAGCTGGTCTGAATTTCCATGTACTATTGCAGTAAGGAACTTTTTCACACTTACTTTATGTTTTCTTTAACAGAAATGTCTCTCAGGTAACAAAGCAATGTATTGAACATGTTTTATGTCTAGCAGATATACGTTTCTTTTGCCCTCCATTCTTTCATTTTCTTCTGGGCTGTCCAGCCATCCATGAGCAGAGCAGAAACGTTTCACTCTTGCTTTAAGCCCTAGCAACCACACTTAAATAAAGATCTGAAAAGCAGTAGAAAAAATGAGCCCTTTAAGGAATCAAGGCTTATGCAATTTCTGAGTAATCCTGCTTCCTTAAGACTCCTAAATGACAATACTTTCACAGGTTCCCTCTGTTATTCAGCTAATAGAGACACTGTGACTCTATACTGTGAGTCCAGTAATACTGCTTTATCTGGCCAAAGGTACCTCTTCATTCCACATCTGAAAAAACCAAGCAGAACAAAGCAACTCCTTTGCCCTTTGGTCAAATCAAAGTACCTGATGGAAGTCATTACTTTCTACCTATTAAATTTTCAGAAATAAAGTTGACGAAGATATGTAATTAAAACTGGGGGTGGGGTGGGGTGGTGGAACCCCTCAGGGAGGTACTTCTGCTCTAAGCTACTTTGCTGTGAATCATGAATAATACTACTTGAGTAAATGGCATCATTTAGTTAAAAATTAGGCCAGTGTAAATAAAGACAAGTCCTACTGATACCTATTTACAGCAGAATCAGTCCTCAGTTATTTCAATACACTACCAGTAACGAATAGGTTACTGAAGCTCAAATAGGTTCAGTGAACTGAGTAATACCCTGTTCTCATCCATGAGAATGCAGATACTGCTTCTGCTTGCTATCAAGACTTGAAAGCAACAGGTATTTGACTTTAGTAGTTATTGTGTAAGAAGAATTGCATTATGAATTTCTGAGTCTTCCAGGTGGAAGAAGTTATCTCCTCTACTGTCTGTTTTAAAGGTTTTGCCAAATATGGATAGCTCTGGGCATCAATAACAAATTCTTACACTAACAACAAGTATTAAGGGTAACTCCCTTCACATGTAAAAATATTTCTATGGAAGATTCCAAACTATCTCTGTCTATGAGGACAGATTAAGTAAGAAGTAAAATACCTAATTCATTTGAGATTATTTTAGTTTTGAGAGCTGCTTCTTTTTGGTTCTATTTTTCCTCTTTGCCATTGGTTACATTTTTTTAGAATTAAAATTATATGTTTAAACTCCATACCTATTATACATTATATATACACACACACACAAAAGAAATTACTTTTGCAGTATACATTCACTTCCCATGCTCAGTACATCAAAAACATACCTCTCAACTTGCTTGCGCGCCCTTCTTTTCTCAGACTGTTAATTGCTCAGGTAGAGCAAGGGAGATACAACACTATGGATGACAGTATTCCTTAAATTTCTATACATTACATTTACCTGTTGTTAGCTTGTTAGTAGCACTGTGAATTTTGTAATAATCTGGTTCTCCTTATGAACTTGCTATGCCATTTCATTCTACTAAAGCGCTGCAATACTCAGCTGAGTATTCTTAAGTATTCCTAAGACTATGGTTCTTTCACAAGACTTTTCAAGTCTTTACAACCTAAACATTTGGCAAACATTTCCCATAGGCTCATTTGGAAACATTTTACATATGGGAAGCTTAAAATATGGTTTATGCTTGCTGGGATTCCATGGAATCTTAAAAACAAGATTTATAAATGTATGTGATACTGAAAGTCATTTATGATGTCAATACACTGGAACACATTCTCATTAAAATGTCTTCTGTTTTTTATTTTTTCTGTGAGGAAAAAAAGAAAACTGTACTTAGAGTACCTTTTTTCTTTTCTTTATAAGGGAACAAGCAAAGAAAATGCTCAAATGCTTTGATCTGAGCAAGAAGAGCATATACTCCTAAAAATGTAGATTATACTTTTCTCGCCAATGGCAGTATGATTTTTTCTAACCTATATGTGATTTATCATCATTGCTGCTTGTGCCCAGGAGGGATATGCTATTTAAAAAGACAGTGTGTGATTCCATGACAACTGGAAGGTGCCTTATAAAGCCTGCCTTTGCTGAAAATGTGCAGGTGAGTTATTATACTTTAAAATAGGAGAAATGGAGCTCTGGTAGATTTTCCTCAGTGCATGAAGAACCTGCAAATTAAAATCAAATATTATTTTTATACCTGCCTATAGGATTCACAAAGACTAAGTGCAACAGCTGCAATGGAAAGTCAAATAAAACACACTGCCCCACATGCTGCTGTATAAATATAACAAGTGCAATTTTTTAGCCAAACTGCTTTCTTTTTTCAGATGTTGCTGACTACAGCAGGATCATGAGTCTGTGTACTGTCTTCTTCCCTTTGTTGAGAAGTCAGGGAAGCTTTGTTGAAAAATACCAGAAAACTAACTTGCAAGAATTTTTCCCTTAGATATTTCATTTGTTTTAAACTGCCTCATTTAATAAATAGTAAACAATCACTTAGTATTCTTACAAATTTGAATTTATGTGGTATCTAATTTTCCAATCAGCAGGAAGAACTCAGCCAGCCTCTTGTGTTTGTCTGACTCTTGGGATCACTGGTACAAATTAATTTCCCCGTTGCCTTTAACTTCTCAGGAACACAAAAAAAAACCAGCCGTAACATCTTAAATCAATACCTATTTCAGCTTCTGGAGCACAGGACCTGTTTCTGCATGAACAGCTGAAAAAGTAGCCCAGAAAAAGACTGGATCCTGGAGGTGCAGAAAGCCTCACTTCTATTGATCCCAATGAGAATTTATGATCTTTTGCAACCTGGAGGATCAGATCTGAATATATCACCATTTTCTTTAGCCATAAGAATTTACAGCTTGATGTAGTGCTCCTTGAAGTCAATGGGAAGACTCTCATTGTCTTCAGCTTACTTCAGATGACATCAGGAGCTCGTGGTCAGACTCTGCAAGCCAAAACAAAATAAAGTGCTCCAGCAGTCCCTTTTGCTCCCCCTTGAAAGCAAGAGAGGAAAGACAGAGACTTGCAAGATAGTGCAAATGAAGTAAAATTAAAGAAACAGCTACTTTTAACCTCTCAGCTCAATTTTGCAACAAAAAAGGAAGTTTTTTATCACTGATGTGTTTTTAAAAAAGCTTCAGCTGTCTGAGGTTGAGCAAACCCCATGACTTTGAGTAGTTCAAAAGTTTCTCAGCAAAAATCAGAAGGATGGAACAGCTTGATCTGTTCTGTATATCGATAAGGGCTGTCATAAATAAAGCTGCAGAAGCAGCTTCTCAGCTCCTGCTCATGCCTGATAGCATACCCTCAACAACTTGCTAGCGGTAACCTGACTTTTCATAGGTTGTATTAACACTGATTCTGTGTTTGTTTACTTTGTGAGCCTGCAAAGATCCCACTACCTTTTGAAATATGGATTGTCATTGGAACATTTCTGTAATTGTGTTTTCAAACCTTTCTGTTAGTGACTTACCTCCATCCTGCCGAGAAAGGTTCAGCCATCTGGCACAAAATAGCTAAAGATATTACTGGATACCCGTGTCTCTGTGTAGGAAACCACGTAAGTTAATAATGGGCAGAAACCCCTCCGCTTTGAATGAGAAATCCATAACAGCTCCTCCTACATGAATAGAGAAAGCCATCAGAGGTCAGCTCTTCAGTCTGTCTCTCATGAGACACACAGGAATGCATTGCCTCCTTGTAACAGCAAGAAGTCTTAGATTTAACTCAAACTGAGAGGAGAGGGTCTCAGCTTCAGGACCACTTCCTAAGTACTGGGTTTTTAAATTTTGTTTTCCAGGGAAAACTTCTGTGATTCTAGCCTAGTTTTTCTTGTCTGCCTTGCCTCCCAGATAACTTATCTCCCCAACAAACACTGACCAGTGGCACCCAAACTGTGAAAGTTGTCCAGTCCCTAATGCAATTTGCTTCATACAAGCGCCAAGAAAAAAGGGCAGCTGAGACAGCCTGTTTTGTCTGTGGTGGAGGTTTAACCTTGATTAGACATCAGAAGATCCATGTGGAGTGAGCCATTATTAATATTGTCAAGAAGTGAAAAGCTTCATTCATAGATCTCCCTGCTTAGACATCAAAGTCAACCAACCTCAAAGGAAATCTGTGGGGAACTAGGCATCCTTACTTCTCATACTGATCATACTACTTGTTCTAGCCTGACCTTGTAGAGGGAACATGATGTACAAACAAGGCAAAGAACTGTGCTTTCATTCTTATTCTTAAAGTTAACACCAGGTGAATAATTAATATCAAATCATATATTTGGTAAATCATCTTGTTTTCTGCAAATAATTTCTTCCTCCCCCAGAAAACTTACATTTGAGAAAATTATATTAATTCTTCTAATAATGTCACAAAATCTCTGACTAATCATTGTCCTGTGGCTTGTTTGTGGAACATTCAATGTCTGCTGTTTGTGAATCAGTTGGGCACAAGTTGTAATTTTGTTCTTGACTCAAATATGAAATGAATACCATATGAGTGTGGACCCAGCCAAAACAAATTTTGTAATTCAAACGAATCTTCTAGGCAATTTGAAGGCAATATATGTCCAGACATAATCACAGACTAAACAGAGAAAGTGTCTAGATGATTCCACCCTTACTTTTCAAGCTATAGTCTGTCTCAAAAGGTGTCTGTTAAATGACGCATTTATTTTGTTTGTGGAAATCCTATGGTTATCACTGGGAAAGCTTGCAAAGGGGGTGAGAACAGAATATCTGATGAAATTATCCATTGCTGTTTGTCATGGTTTTAGATAGGATAGAGTTAATTTTCTTCCTAGCAGCTGGTATAGTGCTGTGTTTTGGACATAGGATGACAATAATGTTGATAACACACAGATGTTTGGGCTGTTGCTGGGTAGTGCTTGTACTAGTCAAGGACTTTTCCAGCCTCCCATGCTCTGCCAGGTGTGCAAGAAGCTGGGAGGGGAGGGGACACAGCCAAGGCAGCTGAGCCAAACTGGACAAAGGGATATTCCATATCATATGACATCTTGCCCAGTATATTAACTGGGGAGAGCTGGCCGGGACACACAGCGATTGCGGCTTCAGGGCCAGCAGCATTGGTGGGCAGGTGGTGAGTGGTTGCACCACTTGTGGGTTATTTTTTACCCTTTTTTTTCCTGGGCTTCATTTCTCTCTCTCATCATTTTCCTTTTTATGTTATTATTATTATTATTAGTAGTGGTGGTAGTAGTATTATCATTACCATTATTACTATTACTATTTTACTTTAATTATTAAATTGTTCTTATCTCAACCCATGAGTTTTCTTGCTCTTCTGATTCTTTCCCCCATCCCACTGGGCTTCGTGGTGCTTAGTTGCTGACTGGAGCTAAACCATGACACTGTTCTTAAACTACATCAGAAAATTTAAGAATGCTATTATCCTTTTGTGAGGTCTGAGATAGGGTTTTCCATCAACTGGTTTTAGGGAGAGGAAGTATTTTCAGAGAACAAAGTTGTAGCTGGGTGAAGGATAAAAGGCAATTCAGGGAATTACCATCTGAAGTGTGCGCCTCTTCTGCTCAAATTGTACCCAAAATTTTGATCCTAAATGCACATCTCAGAGCTATTGATAGCATGGAAAAAATAAATATAAAATTTATTGAAAACATTTTTTGACTTCAGAAGAGTTTCATACATGTAAAATTTGATGAATGATCCAGAAGTTATCTTTATATTGTTTTAAACTAATGACTTCATTAAAGGGTAAAATAAAATTATCTACAGTAAAAATTATTTTCTTTTAAACTAGTCAAATGAAAGTAAGCAGGGGAAATTACAAAGTCAGCACATGAAGAGACAAAACTACTCTAAAGAAGTAATCCAATCTTTGCTGCATTATTTCTCAAATATTTTGTGTGTTACATTGAAGTAAATAATTTAATTTACTTCCATTTATTATTGTGGTCTACCACATTTTGATAGGCAATGTTTAATTTTGCAAATTTAGTGGTGAACTATGTGTTTCATTTTTTTATTCCATTTTCAAACTATGCCTCCAAGTAATTTAAGAAGCACTACTTCCACATTAGTGTTAGTAACATTGCTACTACACACACCCAACACTTTTGTTTGCACTTTTCTTATTTCTTGTATAATGATACCACTTTCTCCATATCAACTTCTGACACACACTTAATTTTTTTCTCTTATTTAGCAATTTATATTCTTCTTCAATCCCCTCCCCCTGAAAAGATGTAATTTTGTTGTTTATCTTTCTTACAATGTTATGGATTTTTTTATTTTTAATTAAAATACTTTCTATTACTTGAAGTCCAGCTTGCTTTCATTTTCTGTTACTGTCTTAGAACCTTCTGCTCTCCTCAGCATCTTCCTCCTCTCTTTACCAGTCTTCCTTACTGGGAGGGGAGTCATGAAATAGTTTATACTCTGTGTAAGAGAAATACTTGAGAGACAAGCGTTCATGTGAACATCTGCCTAATTTCAAAACCTGTCTAGGGACCCCTCTTTTCACCATATACATGGATTAAGCCGTCTTCTCGTGTGAACCAACTGCTGTCCTGTAGGCTGTGCCACCATTTAGACCACACAGAGCCTCCTTGAAGGACTTTCATTCTCTCTTGCAAGTCCTGTGTTGGGCCGCACCCTGGGCTAGGCTGCCGCTCCCTTTGCCCAGAGACAGCTTCCCACCATGCCACCTCCATCCAGCTGCGGTCTGGGATGATGCTCTAAGCTCTGCCTGCCCTGGGCAGGTTCTCAGCTTCATTGACATCACTGGGAAGACAATGAGCTTTTCAGGTCCTGTTGTATGGGCACAATGTCTTAACCACTGGGTTCATTAAACATGGTGAAATGGGGGAATGAGGCTTTGCTGGCTGCAACTTCATCTGCTATGTTGGTGTAACATGGAGCAAAATAACTCCTGCTCCATCATGGGTTTTTTTCCATTGTTTTCACTCTAATCTGGAATGCTTGAAAAAGAGATCAGAAGTTGCATTCTCAAGACAAGTTACTAATGGAGTTTTATTCAGAAAATGCACATCATTTTCTAAAACTGTTATAAAATCCCACTGTGAGCAAGTGGAGAACCAGAAGGAGCCCTCCCAGCTCCACCAAGCAATACGCAAAGGGCTACTTCAGTGCTCCCCAACCCTACAGGACACCCGCACCCACAGAGAGCTGCTAGTGGTCCCAGGCCCAGAGGCTAGAGCCACTGTGAAGCATGGTGGGACACTGAGTTTACTGCAGGCTTCTCTGTTTGGGGTGACAGCAGGACTATAGTCCAGCCAGGACTATTTTGGCCAGCAGATTTGTGTTTAGGTGCTAGATGGGCAGTGACTCATTGTTTTTGGAGGACACTGACCTTTTTCACACAGAGCACTGGGCAGGTACCTCCTGGTCTGGAGCAGGCATCAGCACGTCCTGCATTTGGCTTTAAGTCCCAAACAAAAGGAGGAATATTTATAGCAGCACAGGGCTGCGTCCTTATCCATTTGTACTTTTATGGGGCACCTAACTTGTATCTACAAGATGGTAATTATATTATTTTAATGTTGATGACACATGTTTACAAGAATGTAGCTGTTTGGTTAAATGTAAACTGCTAGATTAAATAGCCCATTTACTGTAATGTAGCTAAATGCCTAATTAAATAGCAAGAGAATATTAATCAGATTTATTATGGTTTAACAAATATGCGAGCATTATATATTAATACTTTAAAATACCCTATTGAAGTTGCACCTCATTAGTTAGACAGTGCCTCTGTTAAAAGCACATTAAAAGTACTTACATTGTCAACAATCCTGGTTCCTAATTTATATTACCTCAGTAGTGGTTTATTTTACCCTGTTCACAGATCCCCAGACATTTCCCCAAAAACACAACATTCAGTTCCCAGCTGTCTAACTTAGGTGGAAATAAAATGCACAATCATTCACTTTATGGTTTTTTTGAAGCTACAGTCCAAGATACAAAAACTGACCTTGAAGTTTTCTGAAAATTCCTATGAGAATATCTATGAAATTCCAGCACTGAATTGAAGTTTAATAAAAAGTATTCTTTATGACACACATTTTGCTAAAACAAGCACATCCTTAGTAGTAGAGGTGCTGTAGCTAATGGCATTTTTTCATTAAAAGTATTAAAAGATTATCTTTCCCATAATATTACTGGAAAGAAAAGGGGAAAGTTCTTGTTGCTTTCATTGTTAAATAGAGTGTCTTGGCATGAGTTTGGTAGTTCCTACAACTATGTATTCAATACATCATGCTAATCTCTGGAATAAATGAGAGTCATGGATATTATATGTCCCTGCTTCTCTATATCATCACACTGTTAAATAATATTTGAGATTTCAAATAAAATTCTTGTCTTTCAGTGAAAAGAGGAGGAAAAAGTTATAAATGTGAAATATAAGGCATTTGAGTTTTCAGTAGTATCTTTCTCCTTCCCTTTAATTATAGGGTATTTTTATGAGGAAGGAATTCCTTTTCTGCCATTGCAACAGCTTTCCAAGATGAGACTTCTGCTGTTCTTGCACACCCAATTTTAATATCAGGGCATAATTTTGCAGAATTTCTTTTTCAGTAGGGGTAAAAGAGCAGAGAAGCTCTTTCTCAGATGGTGGTGGTTTCATACCAAGCTATTTGTATGTGGCTTCTTGACTTGTTGTGATTGATGGTTTCCTGAAGAACTATGATACTAGGCCTTTGTCTCCTCTCATGTCCACCATATTTTCACTCTTGACATTCAGTTTACAATCAGGACATTTATTCCTGAGAATCAGTTGCTGATAATATGATGATGATGCTAAGTATTTATATCTGGCAAAGTGTTGAGCCCACGAGTGTATGTGGTACCATAGTTGTTTTGCTTCTGTTAGAATTCAGTTTTCACATCCACAAAGGCACTACTGAAAGCATCATCACTCTAAGATGTCTGTATCTTGTTTGCATTTGAACAAATCCTACTTCTACAGATCTTTCCAAGATTAGTAAATCCTAATACCACAAGGGAAAATTCCACTTCCCACTTCTTTTTCACGTTCCTTTTCTTTCCTAACACTATGCTGAAGCAGGTAATTCCTCTGGTTTTCTCACTTGTGGTCTTAATTTCTTAGTATCAAAAACTCCCATTTTATCTTGTCTACTTCAACAGCCAAACTGTCTAAACTTTGCCGTCATTCCTGCTTATTTCATTGCTGTTAAATTATCCATTTAGCACTGCCTACAAAGCAGAGGTTGCAGACCTTTCCAGCTTCCACCGATGGTGTGCTTACCGAGCACTATTTCAGATAACATAGTGTTGTTGCCTCAACACCAGGTAAGTGGCCTCATGTCCCTCTTTTATCTCCATTATTTGGTGGAACCAATCATCCAGTTAATTGCAGTCTCTGTCTTGTCATGGATTTTCACTATTCTTTCCTTGGAGGATGTATCTTTTGTACAGAGCAATGCTGAGTTCTGTTTTATATTCCACAAAAAAAAAAAAAAAAAAAAAAAAAAAAAGAACAAAACCATCCCTGAAACTTTAATCTATTCATGAGCAAAATACCTTGTCTGGTGAGTGACTAAACTAATGGTATAGTAGGTTTTGTATTGTTAAAAGTTTCTTAGTGTCTTAGGTCACAGTAACTTGTGATATGAACAACCAATGAGCCCCTCCTAGGAAAGTAATGAGAGAAGAGTGGGGTCAATCAAGCCTAAGATTTTCCTTCAAAACCATAAAGACTATGCAAGAAGCCAGAAATCCTTGGGTGGGGAAGATGATTCCTACACTAATTTCATAGGCTGCTTTTCTTGACAGCTGACAGGGCCTGGGCAGCTACCAGGACCTACAGGTATCAGGTAGCAGAAGTAACTAAGGGGATGGCCCTGTGTCTACTCCACAGAGGCAAGGATTTTTCTTTCTGTACCCTACTGAAACCTACCATATAATCTCAATCTTATACTTGAAATGTGGCCTTAATACCCATGTTTACCCAATGCTATACTAAAAATAAAACTTAATTGAGATAATTTATTTACTCAGTACCTGTTCATTTTTCTTGTCTAAGAAAGAAACTGGCCACTTACTAAGTCCAAGGCTACCCAGCTGCTCAAAATTACTTCTTATCAGAGGAGGACCTACACATTAAGCAGTACAGCCATATGTTCAATGAGCATTAGTCTTTATTTGCCTGGTCAAATCAAACAGGGTAAGCTCCAGAGGGGTCTGCTGCCCTAGGCAAACTGCCCAGCCCAACCAGTCTGTCGCTGAATGCCCGGTCAACCTTGCCAGCTTGAATTTACCTGTGACAGTAAAAACTGTTTAGTTTTTCTGCCCCTGGAATTTGGCTGCCCCAGGCAGCCACCTGTTCTTGCTCTTAGGAGAGCATTTGCTCCAAGTTCAAAAGTAATTTGGAAATACTGGAAAAAAGCGTCTTCTCCGGGCTCATTAACTATTTTGCAAATGAGTAACACAACAAAAAATTACTAGTAGGCAATCATTGTATAACTTGTTTGTCCCAAGAAATGTTCCAGGATAAAATTATATACCACCAGTGTCTTAAAATGTCAATGCAGATGCACACCAACACTAATTATGTGACAGGCTGTGGAAAGGATTAGTTCTACAAAACACATCATGCTGGAAAACCAAAGAACATTAATTTTTACCTAAACACAGAAATCTATGTGGGATAATTAGTCTTTAAAAAAAAAAAAGAAAAGAAAACAAAACAAAACAAAACATATCAACAGCCACAACAATGGTGAGAATTAACTTTTATTATGTTAAGTTATGGAGGGACTTTCTGCACAGTCCACAATATATTTAATTGGTCCTTGTTTTCCTTCAGTTACATGAACTAGTTTCATCACCCTGATGTTGCCATTTAAATTACATTTCTTATTCAGTTAAGGTTCTTTCAGTGCTACAACTGACAGCAGTCTGTGCTACTTGCCAGACTTCTGAGTCCAACCTAATTAGATGCTGTTGTCCTACAAATTATTTTTAGATATGCTTCAGACTCTCTAATTATGCTCAGTGTACTGCATTGCAAAGAAAACAATTGTTGCTTTAGTGTGTACGATACTGTCCATGGAAAAAATCATCTACGGTGAGAGTGTTGAACTGTAGATACAGAAAGGTGACTGCACAATAAATTCTCCTACACTGTAGATGCTGAAATGGAGCAAAAGAACCTTTTGCTGTGCTGTTATTTTTTAGCAAGATACAGAACCCAAACAGATGTGTGGCAAGTCTGAAAGCAACTACCTAAAATAACCAGCTAAATGAGCCTGGCCATTTTCATATGTGAACCTAGTTCTAATTATTCTCAAGAGGAATGCCAAATCAAACCACTGCTCCATAAAGGTTTATAAAGCTAATGGTGGTGTTTCCTCTCACTGCCTCTCCTCTATCTTCTTTGGAAAGGAACAACATCATTTTAAAATCAAAACTGCTGAGAAACAAGCTCTTGCTTTAAGCTGGATGAAAAAACCTCCGATGACGCATGACATATTCGATCCTTCCAGTTCTCAAGATCAAAACATGTCACAGATACACTTTGATTTCAAGGGTGCTGGCAGAACAGAGGCAATACTTTTTCCTACCATGCTGATTACCCTGCTCCTCAATTACTTAGCTACCAGGTTTCTTTGGAGCTGGGCACCCTACAGTGTCAAGGACTTTGGCTTTCTGGATCCCGTAACATCACCTCTTCCTGAATGGGGCCTGTGTTTTTCCTTACTGTTGTTAAGACATCTTGCCACATCTCTTCTTGATCTGATCACATTAGCTCCTAAATATAAATATGTAGAGACAGGACAAGGAGTGATGGTTTTAAACTGAAAAAGGGTACATTCAGATCAGGCATAAGAAAGAAAATTTTTAAGATGAGGGTGATGAGACACACCACACAACAACATGTTGCCTAGAGAAGTTGTGGATGCCCCATCATTGGAAGTGTTCAGAGTCAGGTTGGACAGGCATTTGAGCCACCTGCTCTAGTGAAAGACAACCCTGCCTATGGCACGGGGGTTGGACTAGGTGGTCTTTAAAGGTCTCATCCAACCCAAACCATTCCATGATTCTATGAAATTCAAGCTTCCCCCTTGTTTCTCTATTCATTAAAAAGTTGCCCATAAATGAGCCAATATCTCTGGTCTCATCTCCCTGTATGCCTCCCAGCCTTCTCTGTCCACCCTACTAGTGAACAGTTGCGTTTTCATCCCACCTCCTATGCTGCCTGTCATGAATGGGCAATAACAATATTTCAGACACTTCAGACATCCTCACCTGGTGACAATGGAGATGCCACCAGCTATTTTAATCCCTTTTAGTCTCTGTGGGTGGGATTCATCTCTGTGTCTGAAGTGTAGCTGCCTAGATTCAAACTAGTCATCTTTTTATAGCCAGCCAGAGGAAACAGGCACTTTTAGGATAGCCTTCATCTGACCTATTTTAAGTGTCTATTTCAGGATGAAGTGTCCCATGCCTTAGAACTGTCTATTTCATGCTCAGATAAATCCTACCTTCTGCATCTAATCAAGCTCTTACTGCCACCAGTGACCTTGTTTTTCTAATGTTTCTAACCTTTATTTCAAAAATAACACGACTAGGAGTCCTGGAACAGATAGTTCAAATTTGTTCAAACTAAATCTATGCAAAAGATCTTCAAAACTAGACCTGGGTCTAGCAGGTTGAGCTTTCCATCCTGTGAGAGCTTATGAGGTTTTGAAAACTTTATCTCTCGCTAAATAGAACAAAAAGTTAACATGTTGACATTTTACATGACTCAACTATATTAAAAGAACAATAAAGCTCAGCTACAGAAAAGTCTGTCTCAATATATCTGAAAAATTCTTTTTCATTTTCCCTTTGCTAAAAAAAACCTTCACATCTTAAGGAAAGCAGTAGATAAAATTTGGAAATATATTGAAATGTTTATTTTAAAAGTTGAGAGGGCATGTTTCAACCATGTCAGTACCACATAAGAAGGCTTCAAAGCCCAATCCTTTCTCCTACTGAGTTTTTCTTTTGACAGATAATCATTTCCTGAGCTTGGAGTCTCATCTAAAGATCCCTAAGGAATTGCAGATCAAGCAAATTTAAATTAAAAAAAAAGAAAATCTTAACATAGATCAAGGTATGTGAGGCCCACATTTCATATTAGTGCTAGTATATATATACTTATTTCATACTCATTTTCAATTACCGTAGTAAAACTGAGCAACTCAGCTTGGTTAGCAGTTATCACAGATGTTTCCAGACTGAGGTGTTATGAGCTTGGTTCAAAGCCAAAACTCACTCCAAAAGCATGCTGGAGTAAAACCATCTGTCTTTCAAAGGCCAACACCTGTTTGAGACATCTTTTTAAACTTAACATTATTGCCTAAATAAACATGCCATTTGGAGGCACCTAATGGTACAAGAAAGCTGTACAGGATGAGCACTGCCTTGTGGTGTCATGGTGGCTGGACACTCACAGTCACCACACGTACTTGGATGTGTCATAGTGTGTCTAAGAGGAACCTATGTAACAGGTAATCTGCGATCATGTTGCTACAGTATTTAGCAGTATTAAGAGCTACCCTGATTTCATTCTGCACTATCTAGAATGATGTTTTAGAAACATGAAGCTAATTACTTCCCTTGTCAGTTTGGCAAGAGTTGAATTTTTAATAATTTCAACAGGACTAACCTTCAACAACCACGGGCTGCTAGGGAGGGATGGATTCCACCTGTCGGGAAGGGGCAAGGGAATCGTTGGCAGAAGGCTGGAAACTTGGTGAGGAGGGCTTTAAACTGAGGAACTCGGGGGGAGGAGGACAAACTAGCAATGTTAATGCCATCACACACAATGGAGGAATAAGACAGGACAACCTGAGCAGTGATAAAGGTGCCATGCCGGCCTCATGTGATGGCAACCAGCAGACCAACCACCTCAGGAGTTTGCATGGCTATAGAGGATCTTTGTACACCCCTCTGGGGAAACCTGTGTGCTCAAGCACCTTTCTGAAATGCCTGTACGCCAAGGCATGCAGCATGGGGAATAAACAGGAGTAACTAGAGGTCTGTGTGCAGTTGCAGGGCCATGATCTCACTGCAATCACAGAGACATGGTGGGATAGCTCATATGACCGGAATGTGGTCATGGATGGCTACAGTCTTTTCAGGAAAGACAGACCAGCAAGGCGAGGTGGGGGAGTTGCTCTTTATGTGAGGGATCAACTGGAATGTATCAAGCTATGCCTTGGAGTGGAAGAAGAACAAGTTGAGAGCTTGTGGGTAAAAATTAAGGGACAGCCAAATATGGGTGATACTGTTGTGGCCGTTTGCTACAGGCCACCTGATCAGGAAGAGGAAGTTGATGAAGCCTTCTACAGACAGCTGGAAGTAGCCTTGCAGTCACAGGCCCTGGTCCTGCGATTCTCCTGCGAAGTCCCCTGAAGTCCCGGGGACTTCAACACCTTGATATTCCTGGAAAAGCAACATGGCGAGCCATGCACAATCCAGAAGGTTCCTACAGAGCAAGAAGGATAACTTTTTGATGCAAGTGGTGGAGGAGACAACGAGGTGAGATGTGCTGCTTGACCTTATCCTAACAAACAAGGAAGGGCTGGTTGAGGATGTGAGAGTAGGGGGTAGCCTTGGCTGCAGTGACCATGAGATGGTCGAGTTTAGGATACTGCAAGGTAGAAGCAGGGCAACCAGTCAGGTTACAACCTTGGACTTCAAGAGAGCCACCTTTGGCCTCTTCAAAGACCAGCTAGGAGGAATCCCATGGCCTAGGGCTCTGGAAGGCAGGGGCTCCAAGAGAGCTGGACGGTATTCAAGTACCACTTCCTCCAAGCTCAACATCGGTGCATCCCCAGGAGGAAGAAGTCAGGCAGAGGAGCCAGGAGACCTGCATGGATGAGCAAAGAGCTTCTAGAGAAACTCACACAGAAGAAGGAGGATCACAGTGTGTGGAAAAAGGGACTGGCCACTTGGGAGGAATATAGGAATGTTGTCAGGGTGTGCAGAGATGTGACGAGGAAGGCCAAGGCCCACTTGGAATTAAACGTGGCAGTTCATGTCAAAGATAACAAGGGCTTCTTCAAATACATCAGCAGTAACAGGAGGACTGGGGATAAAGCGGGCCAACTGCTGAACAAGGAAGGGTCTCTGGTGACACAAGATGCAGAGAAGGCGGAGTTACTGAATGCCGCCTTTGCCTCGGTCTTTACTGCTAAGGCTGGCCCTCAGGCATCTCAGCCCCCAGAGGAGAGAGGACAAATTGGGACAAAGGAAGACTTACCATCGTTTGAGAAACACTGGGTCAGAGATCACCTATGCAAACTGGATCCTCGCAAATCCATGGGCCCCGATGCGATGCACCTGTGAGTGCTGAGGGAGCTGTCAGATGTTCTTGCTGAGCCACTCTCCATCATCTTTGAAAGGTCGTGGAGGACAGGAGAGGTGCCCGAGGACTGAGGACAGCAAATGTCACTCCCGTATTCAAAAAGGGCAAGAAGGAGGACCTGGGAAAGTATAGGCCAGTCAGCCTCACCTCCATCCCTGGAAACGTGATGGAGCAGTTCATCCTGGAGGTCATCTCCAGCCATGTAGAGGACAAGAAGGTACCAGAAATAGTCAATATGGATTCACCAAGGGGAGATCATGCTTGACCAACCTGATAGCCTTCTACAATGGTGTGACTGGCTGGGTTGATGAAGGGAGAGCAGTGGATGTTTTCCATCTTGGCTTCAGTAAGGCATTTGACACTGTCACCCATAGCCTCCTCACAGACAAGCTAAGGAAGTGTGGGTTGGATGAGGGCACAGTGAGGTGGATAGAGAAATGGCTCAGCAACAGGACTCAGAGGGTCGTGATCAATGGAGCAGAGTCTGGATAGAGGTCTGTTCCCCAGGTGTCTGTGCTGGGTCCAGTCCTGTTCAACATATTCATCAATGACATGGATGAAGGGACAGAGTGTAACCTCAGCAAATCTGCTGATGATTCCAAGCTGGGAGGAGTGGCTGAAACACCAGGAGGCTGTGCTGCCATCCAATGAGACCTGGACAGGCTGGAGAGCTGGGCCGAGGAGAACCTCATGAAATTCAACAAGAGCAAGTGCAACGTCCTGCACCTGGGGAGGAACAACCCCAGGCACCAGTACAGGCTGGGGGCTGAACTACTGGAAAGCAGCTCGGTTGAGAAAGACCTGGGAGTGCTGGTGGACAGCAAGTTGACCATGAGCCAGCACTGTGCCCTTGTGGCCAAGAAAGCCAACAATATTCTGGGCTCCATTAAAAGGAGTGTGGCCAGAAGATCGAGGGAGGTTATCCTCCCCCTCTACTCAGCCCTAGTGAGACCACATTTGCAGTACTGTGTCCAGTTTTGGGCCCCCCAGTTTAAGAGCGACGTGGAACTGCTTGAGCAAGTCCAGCAGAGAGCTATGAAGATGATCAAGGGACTGGAGCATCTCCCTTATGAGGAAAGGCTGAGAGACTTAGGTTTGTTCAGCCTGGGGAAGAGAAGACTGACCAGGGATCTCATCAATACCTACAAATATCTAATGGGTGGGTGTCAGGACGATGGGACTAGGCTCTTTTCAATAGTGCCCAATGACAGGACACAGGGCAATGGGCACAAGTTGGAACACAGGAAGTTCCACCTCAATATGAAGAAAAACGTCTTTCCTGTGAGGGTGCCAGAGCAGTGGAACAGGCTGCCCAGGGAGGTTGTGGATTCTCCTTCCCAGGAGACATTTTAAACCTACCTGGACGTGGCCCTGTGGCCCCTGCTCTGGGTGTCCCTGCTCAAGCAGGGGGTTTGGACAAGATGATCTCCAGAGGTCCCTTCCACCCCCTACCTTTCTGTAAATCTGTAAACCTAGCCATCTGTATATCTTTCAGATTTCATTCTGGAGAAATAGCTGGCTATCCCTGAGCCCAAACTCTGCTGAATCAAATTCGTATTAGATTACAAAGGATCAAACTGAGGGGCTAGAGGACCAGCCTCTTCTTTTGTCCTAGAACTTATAGCTCTTAAATTAATATGTATAGGATCCACTACCAGTAAATTAGGTCATCTTCTTCCCTCTATATCAGTGTTTTGTTCACTCGGTTTAAATCCAAGACGTATATCTTCAGTCATTCAGAAAACCTCATGTGGCCAATGTTGGTAAATGCTTTAGCTGTGTCAACCTGTGCTATAGCTTTTCATTGTTTAATTAATTTCTTGATCCCATAAAACATAGGATGGCCTTTTGATCTGGAAACATCTTTCCTGCAGCACCGGTATTTCAAACCAAAAACTCCTTCCTGAATAAAGATACATTTCAGCTGAAGCTTTTCATATTTTTTCTTGGCCCAAAGGATGGATTCGGAATTATCAGTCAACTCCATTTGGCTGCCTGAGATATAGAAGTAAAACAAAAAAGTCTCTTTCATGTTTTAAGAACTTTTTTTCAGATGCTGTGTTTATACTTGGGTAATTGAAAGCTAGCACCTGCATATCCACATACACAACTCTCTTTTGCCATGGACTTAATCTTGTTCCATTTACTTAGGATTTTTTTATTTTAAAAGGGCAATAAAAGTACAAATGCCAAAATTCTAAAAGCTTTGGTCTTCATATGTAACAACAGTCTGAAAATAAGATTTGTCAAAGGATTCTCATGGGAACCAGATATTTTCTGTTTTTTATGCTGTAGAAGTAGCTATTGCCTTCTGGTGTTAATATTGCCTAACACAGGTGTTTTGCATCGGGAGGTGCTGGTCCCTTGTGATGCCAGTAAGAAAGGCACTCAGACTCTGTAAGGTATCATTCACAAAGCTGTTTATTAGAACTAGCACTATAAGAAGAGAACAGCATAGGCAGTCTTAAGTCCCCTTAGATGTTGGGGACCCCAGGTGGTGTAGCACTGAAGAGGACTCCAACCCACACACAGCACACCGTGCAGACCCTGTCCAAAGCAGGGATTCTCGCCTCTCAGTCATTCATGCTATTTTAGGATTTTCTTACAAGTAAACAAATCTTGTTATTTCTACAGTCAAACTATGTTCGCATGAGAACATCTTGCTACACTTTTAGATAAAGGCAAGGCCGTGCAGGTGGCATAATCGCTGGTAACGGGTGGGAGTTGCCTGCAGGATGCTCTGTTACGGTAAGCTGGTTGACTTTATCCTGCTGCCAAGGGATTTGTGCATCTCAGCACAGGCCTGAAAGCCAAGCTGTACATGCAACATGGTACGGCACGGGCCCGAGTATGCTCAGGTTAACTTCTGTGTGGACCACTAACTGCTCCATGTGCAACAGTCTTCTGGTCAAGGTTACTACAATGGGGCTACATAAAGTCATGTTTTGTCACTTACCTGCAGTTTTCTTGGGTGTTTCTGTATTTCAAAGGACAGAGAAATGAGGGAGGAACTTCATTCTCTTTTAAGAAAACATGTAACACAGTTTGGATTAATCCCACTAAGGAGATACCTCCTGCAAACAACCAGCTTACATCAAACACCCAGTGCCTAGACAGTGAGACACAGGCACTATGAATGCCACATTATATGTCAAACACTTCAGTCAAAATTAGGGTAAAGCTGTGGAGAAACCTGTAGGAAGTTTGATTTAATAGTGGCATGGTAGTGCTGCAATAATTGCGTTTGCTTTTTCCCAAAATGTTACAGGTTTTAAGTGACTGTCAAACACTACCAATTGCTTACTGACTTTATGCACTCTTACAGCTTGTTTAAACTTGGGTAGAACGAATCTCTGCATGTTAAAACAGAAAATAAACACTAAAAAGAAAGAACCAGAGTGCCCTCTGGGATGAGCACAGAGAAAAGAGAAAGGAAAAAGTGCCTGGCACATTCTGCATGGGTAACGCATGAGCCTGGAGGTAATTTGTCCCTAACATAGATAACACCATAGGTGGGAAATGTACCTCTTCTAGACTGCAAAAGAAATAGTTCACATATCCATGCATATAATCTATAAAGTTATAGTTCAGCAATCTGCAGCCATTTAGAGCTGATTTAGATATTTCTTTTCTTCTTATTTTTCTTTTTTTTTTTTTTTTTAACTTGCAGAGGATGCAGGAGAGGCAGGGACTGGTACTCAGTGAGGAATCAGTATATATAGTTTACACTCAAAGTTTACAGTATTCAGGCATGCTCCATCTGTACATACAAACAACCAATTGCCAATAAGGCCTAATCCTATCAAACATCCAAAAAACCACTAAACTTTCCTGGCTTTTTGATAATTTGAATGTGAGTATCTCTTTCATTTACAGGACTAGCTTCTAATTAAAGGGATGAAAACACTGGAAATACTAAAATATCTTAAATTATTTTACCATTTTAAGGGGTATGAAAGAAAGCACCTTTCAGCAGACATTTATTACTTTAGAAAAAATAGTAAGAAACATCTGTCAAATGTATGTTTTTGAAAGCAATTATCTGTTTAAGAAGAGATAGTAGTTCTTATTAATAGGGACATGTTTCAGTTATTAGTAACAACAAAGTACCCTCCCCATTAAAAAGAAACTCTTACATTAGGTGTTTTCTTGAATCATGCAATGCCCTGGGAAAGAAACTTATGTCTAGAAGGACTTAAGTCTTTATAAAAAGAAAGGAAATAAAAGACAATAGATAATGAAGTATTTAACCTTTTTATTTTCACAGTTCAATCAATAGTTCCTACTAGAGGAATAAGACTGTGTAATTTAGTCACACTACACATTTATTCCAGACTAACTTCCAAATCTGTAAATGAAGTGCTAAAGATTGTGCTATTTTAGCATGGCTGGATCACATCCCAGTGGAAGTGAGATCACATGTTTAAGAAACTAAATCTCCAGGATTGAGACTCACTTGCAAAAATTAGAGGACATTGCTTTCAGGTAAATTGGAAGCACGACATAGAGAAAGATCTTTGAAAGGATGTCATAAAACAGTCTTTGACAGGCAGCTGATAAAGAGAGCTGAAGAAAAGTTAAAACTAGGACGAAAGGTAAAAAAAGTCTAAGTGGTTCACAAAAATGCCGATGCAAAACAGTATACTGAGAAGTCACTAACACTAGAAGGAAACAGCATATGATGACAAAAACCATTAGAAAAACCCTTAGGCATACAAAATATTTTCTGAAAAGGAAATTAAAGTTGTAACTTATTGGCACTAAAGCTTAAAATGACTCAGGAACTGTCTCTTATTTTACTTAGAAAACCAACTGTGAAGGTTTATTTACAATCTCTAATGCAGTATACGCTACTTTTGCAGCTTTTTATTAAGTAAAATTCTGTACATCAGTCCTCTAAGAAATGGGAAGAAAGCCCTAGAAATAGCAAGTGTGCTAAAGCAACATGAAACTTATAAAGGAGTAACACAAAAGAAACCCTACTGACTAAGACCAAAAATTTCTTTAGCTGAGTTTCTTACCCCTGGCAATGACTAATGGTGAGTGCCTAGGAAAGAGCACAAAAGAGGACAAGCAAATATTGATACCTCTTGTATATATTCTTCTCACATCCAGAAATTATGGACCAGAGATTACCTCAGCCAAAGACTGCGCAATTTTTATTGTTCTTTTTATTTAAGAGTTCTTTGTGCATTTGTCCTACCTCTTTTTACTCCGTGTCAGCCTCTAAGTTGTGTTCCACTCTGTCTTGCACAGAGGAGTTTCACAGCTTTACCATTGCTGTGTGAACAACCACTTCTTGTATCTTGAAATATTCACCTTCTGATTTCATTTCAATTTTCTTCAAAATACCAGCAAATATTTTGTCTCTATTTATCTCATCTTTGCCACTTATGATTTTATAGGACTGTATTGTATTCTCCCTTGGCCCTCCTTTTTCCAAGCTGCAGAGTCCTCATCTGTGTTGTTTCTTCTATAGAAACTTCTCCATAATTTTGATCATCCTTGTTTCCTCCTCTGTGCTTTCACTACCAATAATTATCAACTTGCCACTTCCTGTTTTCTCTGTTGCTGAGTACTGCGCTAACCAAGAAAACCTCAAGGGAGTGTTCAATACAAAGCCTGGCAAAAGTCTAGAAACCCATTTGTTTTCCAAGTGTATTTTAAGGTATTTGAAGTAAAACTTGGTCCTTGAATGGGTTTAATGGTGTTATATTGGGAAAAAAAATCAGTAGTTTCTTAAGAGTTATGATAACTACTGGGAAAAGACTGAAAGATATATTGAAAATTTCATCTAATGAATCTCTCTGTCCAAAGACAAGACAAGCTACTTTGGGTCAGGAGATTTTAGTATGAATAATCTTATCTACAGCCATCTCACCTGGCCATGCTATTGCTGGATTGCAAGAGAAAGGGTTCATGTGAAGCAATTGACTAGGCTGAAATTTCTCTAATCTGATTTAAATCACATTCTTAGGTTATAGAAACCATGATTAAACCAAATTCATTAAGGATAAGCAAAGATAAGATCACATTGAATGATTATTAGAAACTTGCAGACTGATAGACCAAAACCATTTTTGTTCAATGAACAAATTGATAATAATAAAAAGGAGTATTTTATCAAGGACAATTTTTTTTTTGCATTTACAACCCCTCTGTAATCATTCCAGATAAAGCAAAGAATGCCATTGGGCTGCTTGAAATAAGAAAAGACTGACAATGATTGAATAGTCAAGGAGGTTTAAATACTATCTGGCATTATCAAATCAACCATTTTAAAGCAATAGTGAATTGAAGGGGCTTTAATCCACCTCTCAAATTTTCAAGAAAATAAAGGCTATGGAAAACTTTTAATATTCTTTTAAAAAATGGATTCTTCAAACATATCAACACATTATTAGACAAATGCTATCATTTCAATATCACCAAGAAGTAGAGACATCAGTTACTATTGCAAGTGTTTTACCACAAGCTATAATCCTGGCCTTTAAAATTGAGAGCAGGCCATTGAATAGCATGGGTTTTCAAGCAGTTCCAGGAGGAATATTGGGAACAAAACAATGAATTCAACGGTGCTACAGAGCAGGTATTTTGCTGTTATTAGTTGTCCATTGCTATTTCCTGGCCTCACCTGCATTTCTGAGGTCCATCTTCCTGGTCAAATTCCTCTTGAAACGGACAAACTGGTCACTAAGGGAAAGAGAAGTGTTTCCTTGTCTTGCTGTGCTGAGGGGTGGATGCAGGACACCCAAGGGTTCCCCTTTTGTCTCATCCTGTAAGACTAGGCATCTACTCACAAGTTAATATTTTCATTTGTGTGTGCAAATTGTTGTGGTTACAAGGTGTCTTACATATTAGACCCTCAAGACATCAAACAGGCTGCACACAAATGTGTCTTAATTTCTGTACCTGGCTGCTGTTGGTGGCCTGCCCCATTACTAAGGTCATTGTTTCTCTTTACCTACTTGCTCCTTTTAGCAGTCTCTTTTGTGTAACGCCACAGCAAACAGTTCAACGAGAACAGTGTGCCACAGTCATAGAAATAATGCAGGTGTTTCTCAGTTCATTATTCTAATATTTGGGGGCAAAATAATACAGCCTATTTATATAATGGAATCACTATTGTTCTCAAGGTGGAGGTCAATGATTTGCTGGTGCAGATAAGTGCAACATCAGTGAAAGCAGATGTACCCATCTGTGTCAGCAAAGAATTTTGCTCATGGTCTTGAGAGAGAAAACTGGATCTAGCAAAGAACTGGTAGGGCATGAAAAGAAAAACCTTTCTGTTACTAGAACAGCAAAGAAATTAATATAGAAGAGTTACATTATACTATACCCTCTATGTGGCCTGATCCTCTATTGTGTTGAGGGTTCTGAATTACCATTCACTTTAATAGGAATCATGTAGGACATTCACAACTCTCACAGAATTAAGATTGTGCTACTGTGACTAGTATGCAAATCATAACAGGTGAGTACAATAATTGTAAATTAAACTCTAAGGGATTTATCTTTTTTTTGGAAATGCAACGTGTGGGGAAAATTATTGAGAGGTATAATTCTTATCAGATACATACATGTATGTAAATACCTTTTTTTTTTGTCATGCCTTGAGCAAATATAAGAAGAAAAAACTCTACTGACCATTTAATTTTCCCAAAAGAGACCTAGATGAACAAGTCTGAAATACAATCCTCTTGTCATCAAGTTTCTGAAGTATTTCAATAGGGTTATACGCAGGACAATGGGTAATGCTTCTCTTGTAACAGAGTGGTGCTGGTATTCTCTACATGTATCGTGAGGCTGCAATGTCCAGCCTTTTCAGCCAAGGTTATTGTAACATTTCCAGACAAAAGAAAACCTAATGAATAATACATTGGAATTAAGCTAGATTTCAGAAAGATTTTGTATGGTTCATGTGATACAGAACATAAAGTATTCACATAATTAAAATCTATTGCACTTGTGAGCTTTCGTATGCCTGACATTTCAAGGTCCATGGATGAAGAACTTCCTTGCTGGTTTTCAGTTTATTGACCTTAATGTGCTTTGTTCCCTGGTATAGTCATGTTGGTAGAGACTCACAGTGGGCTTATAAGAACAAATCCTGAAATGATGGCGGTAACATTCACTCAGATTTCAGTGAGATCAGACTGAATGTGTTACAGTGAATTCAGTATTGATCCAGCAGAACATCTAAGCATGTTCTTATCCTTAAGGTTTAGGACCATGGATAGGGGTGACTTTTCCTAGTCTTGTGAGTGGCCTGGACTTCGAGCTACTTGAGAAAATCCTGGAGAAGGACTTGTCTCCAGGCAAAACTGTTTTTCTGCTCTTTCTTGGCCACCTGGTCTACTGATGTAAGTAGCAGTGCTGTGCCAAGACAAGACCACATCATCTAACGGGTCTTTCATTTTTAACTACAGTCACCCTCAGTGACTCATCTTTCTGCTGCACAAAAGCTGACAACTTAGGCTGGTCGTTTATCTCAGTGTAAATGTGAACTCTATATTATTACAGCTGTGAATATAAAAAATATATAGATCACCCAGAGCCTGAAATTTTCTAGATCTTCGGCGGCTAGCTAGCAAGACTGTTACTTAGATTTACTGTGAAATTACATGGTAATACCAGCCTATTCTGCTGAGAAAGGGAAATGCTGGAATAGCTTTTTCTTTAAGTATTCTTAGCTGTGTTAATGGTTCATCATAAATATACTCAGTATTTGTTTTTTACTGTATGTTGCCTCTGTATTTACACTATAAAGCAAATCTTTGAGGAATGTTTTTTATATTACTTGTGTATCCATACGTACAAGAAGAGTAATCTTGACTTAAATCTTCTCTGGCATTCTGACAAGCAAAAGGCAGTTCCTTCCTTTCTGTAGGATCATAAGACAATCCAGGCTGGAAGAGGCCGATTTGGAAAATGCCCCGGAGGCACAGACCTCACAACTTCTCTAGGCAACCTGTGCCAAAATGTGACTGTCCTCATGGGGAAAAAGTTTCTCCCTGTGTCCATTCTGAATCTCTCCCATGCGAAAGAATTAAAATAGGTACACAGGCAAAGAGAAATGACTGGACTGCCCATGGATGCATCCCAACCTGCTCTGCTGCCCCATTTAGTGAGCCTTCCCACCCCAAAAAATGTTCAAAAAATGCTGTTAGGTATACTCTGTAGATAATGTAATTTCTCCTCCATGCCTCTTTTGATGCTCAACCTGAGCCAGTACTTACCCTGCAAACTTGTCCATGGCAGCAAAATCCACTCTGAAAGTACTGCATAGTCTGCCAGTGGAAACATGTTACACATTGTGACTTGGAATAGCAGTGCCAGTTAATTGCAAGAAGCAGCAAATATCAGTGTTTTTTTGAAGTCACTAACAACCAAATACTCTCATTTAGTTGTTGAGAGAATAGTAGTAAAGCCTTAGATTGAAGGAATAGGTAGACCAGCACCTGTACTTCTCTGCTCCTTACTCCCTGTCCTTTGGCTTTCACAGCCAGTGTACCAGAATCACCTCCACCATTTTTCCAGCACTGTAGGCATGACTTCAACCCAGGTCTGCCTACAGCCCCTGGCATCAGAGCTTAGGATGCCATCCAATCTAGTTTTGTACTTGAGCCACTCCACCATGCACTCATAGACCTTCATGCCATCTCCCAACAGCCAGCCATGGCATTTCTGAACATGCATGACCATGCAGAAGTTTTCAGCTGTGGCACTAGAAAAAAATTCACAGAAGTGCTCTTCACATAAAGAAAAGAAATATGCCTATTGGCCTGGCAACGTTGTGCTGAAATAAGAGATAAAAGGAAGGTATGGAAAATAAAGGTTAAATGAATTATTTGAAAAACTTAGTAATATTTCCCAATTTAATTTTGTATACTAAGATTTTTCATAAACTTCTGTCCTTCTAGAATAAAGAACAGAAAATACTTGAGAGTTAAATTATTGTCCATGGCCCCTTCTAAGTCACGAAATTATCTGGGAGATTTCTAGCAAGCAAAAGACAAATGCAAGCCAAAAGCAGTTTAATTTACTGCCCCAAACTGTGTCCTCTGAGGTGACTCAAAAAAGCAGAGATGTTCCCAAAGGAACCAGTTCCATTCACCTGGGGATGATTTTTGCAATGATCAGAAGAGATGGAGAAATAGAAATCAAGGGAGAAAATACGCAGGACGACTCTGCTATAAATTACATATATAAAAAAAAAATCTGTAGGAATTGCCTTAGCTTTATCTAAAATAAATGGGGGAGCTGTAAATATGTTGACTGGAAAAATACCCTGAACAAATCTACTGTTCCTCTCATGCTGGTTTGCTGAGAGTGACAAATTGCTTGGCATAACCCTTACCCAATTTAATACAGCTTGAAAAACCTAATAAAGTCTTTTAAGCAAGGGAGATGGTATGAAACCTCTGCTGTAATTAGAGGGGAGGATGCCCCTATTAAGCTAAAAGATGAGCTGAACAAGTTTAATTCCAGTTTATGATTAAGAAAAAGATGTGGATGGGTTGCTGCATTCAGAGAGTTAGTCTACTGTATATCACAACAGCATATTTATGAGCAACAGGATGTGATGCTGTCGTTCACTCACAAAGCAAATGATATACACAAGCCAACAGCAGTCCCAAATCTCAGGGGAATCACACACTACTTCAGCTTCCAGTTTTCTGAAAAGAAATTATTTTAATTTGTAATAAGTGCTGCAGAATCTAAATAATTGAACAATGAATACGTAATAATAACCTAGTTAAAATTGTGGCCTTACTTCACCTATATCCTCAGTTATAGTAGAACTTAGTGAAACATTTAAAATAAAACTGTACTAAATACTTACTACCATGAATTTCCTTGAAAAAATAAATAAAAAATAAAGAGGAGTAAAGCCTACAGTTAGCAACTTAAAACAAATGGACGAGATACTGGCTTCTAATCCAGGTCTTTACACAGGCCTTTACACAACCCTATCAGCATATTAGTCTTGCCAACAGTTGAGGTAGGAGTCCTTTTGACACCTGGGCTGCATCATGTATGCAGCATTGTGTTCCCACAGGATTCATTTCATCCACTCTAGAGGGTTTCCTTAAACTCGCCCTTTCCTTCAACGCCCACCCCCGTCCTGGGCCATACATCCTGTGCTCTCCTTCTCATGGGAAGCAGCAGAGAATTTAATTCAATGTTTCTTTGCTCCCTAACACACGGTGAGAACAGGATTGACAATATGATCAGGATTTTCCTCACTTTCCACTAATATCAGTAATACTATAAATTACACTCTGAATGAAGACGTGGCAAAGTTCCTGTCCTGAAGCCCACACCAGCAAAGACTTGATTACCTGGTGCAGTGAGGTTTACTGATGTTCCACTCTTTAGTGGCTGTGTTACAGGTATGTTACTGTCCTCTGACAAGTACACTCTATATGTTTAGTAGTTATAATATGGTTTCAGCTCATATACCAGTATTAAAATTCTCTTTTATAATGCACATCCTCAGCGTAACTGAATTTACAATGTAAATGGCACATACAGACATCAAGAGCTTCCTAACAAAATTCTTTATTTTTGCTGTGATTACCTGGGAGGACACCAGCAGATACGGGAGATGGGATGAAATATAGTTCTCTAAACAGCTGTCAACTTCTGAAATCTTTTACTTTCTCTTAGGAAGTAAATTTCTTTGGAAAACATGTTAAAGTCACTGCTTTTTAAAACTCATTTTGCACTTCTGTATCCTTGAAACGCTTTTAAAATATTTCTTGATTAAAAACTGACCACTCAACCTTGTCAAATGCTTTTCCTGTATGTAAAGACAAAGGAAAGCATTGAGCTAGTAAATTATAATAATCCCATAATCCTAACAACATGTTTACAGAGTTTTCGTATTACTAATTGCCAAGGGAGTTCGCATTTAATTACTTTCTACGATCTCCACACAATATTTCTCTATTGTCTTTGCTTTTTAGAATACATATTTATTCTTTTTCTCAAATTACCTGGAAGACCCTAAATAACAAGGGAATTGTGTTTGTCCAGTGTGATGAAAGATTCCATTTGTCTGTCATCTCTGAAATTCAAATACCGTTTTAATTTATTTTCATGTTGAGATTCCGTGTGAGTTTGCTGTTTGACAATCATGTTGTTTATTTTGTATTTATTTTGCTTCCTTTCAAAGTTATTCAAGATTAATAAATACATCTCTTACAGCCTTGGCAGCTTTCCAAATAATTTTATTAATTTTTCATTCTTACAGTCCATAATAGCAGAAGGGTCATCCTTTCTTTCTTCCTCCTAGGACCCTTGCCCAAATTCATATTCAAGCCAAACTCTCATTAAAGCTGAGAAAGAGTTGCTGGAATAAGATTTTAAAGATTATGTGAAAACTCTTTAAGGCATAAGTACAATGTCTGCACCAATATTGTTTCTCTCTTTATGCATGCATTTCATAACTAATGATAAGAAATATATTTTCACTTAAAATATGGAAAAGTTGAAAAACAGTTAAAATGGTTGAAAAGGAAAATGAAGTCACAACACTATGTGTAAAAGTGTTCCCTGTACCATTTTGAAATACTGAATCCTGAAAAGCTGGAATCTGAAAAGGAAGAAAAGCAGTTTTGCTGGTGAAAAAGGATAACATCTTTTTCCAAATTAACGCTCTTGGCATTTAATGAAAACAAAAGAAAAAAACCCAACTCACCTTTCAGTGCAGAATCATACCAAGGAAGGAAATCTATCTTCAATTATTTCAAAGTCTGCTTCTTTGGATCTAATTCCATACAGTCTTCTGCTCTGTGTAAAGAGCACCAAGTGCTCACCGGATCTTGGCAAAACATTTAGCTGCAAAGCATAATCGACACTGCTTATGCTACAAATAGTATTTCTTGAATATTTTCAGGTAAAAAGGAAAAATAGACACTTCAATAATCGCAGCTATTTTGGGTTTTATAATGGAGGTTTACTTTAATTCAGTTCATAAACTCAAAATATTCGTTTCCTTTTTTTGTTTCTTTGTTTGGTCACAGAGCTGCAAATTCTGTTCACACAGCTCAACTGGCCACATGTTGCCTGATGCAGAAGGGAATGCTTCCAGTAAATCCAGAAGTGTCTCCAATTCAGAATACCTTTGGTTTGATCTGTAATGCATAGCGCACATGTTTGATTAAAAACCTGCACAGCAGCAGTTAGTCAAATTTAGTCACCAGGGAATAAGTATTATTCTCTCTGAAGTGCATTCAAAAATTGTTTAAGTTAAATTAAGGAGAAAACAAAGATTTCCATTCTAAAAGCTAACCCTCAGTACATTTCTATAATTCTTAGTACATTCAGGATTTTGGGGTAAATGTAAATTATAGCTAATTTCTAATTGTGGGGTGTATATGTATAAACAACAGTTAAGCCAAAACTCGTAACAGACCTTCTAATTAAAATGTATCACCAAATTACCTTTTAAGTATGTTTTCCAAATGACATTGGACAAAACTGACAAATAAATAGTATCCCTTCTTGCTATGTAGTTATTTGGGGAAAACATCTGTGCAACCACTTCATCACTGAATGCTGCAGTGCACAATTCTCAGACAAAACTGTATGAAAATTCCTTTCCTTTTAAACTTGTCTTCCCTTCTTTAGGAACAGCCTCCTTAGCATTTTGAGTTTCAGCTGGCCAGTTCTTCACTACCTTGCACTTTCCATCATTTTTACCTTGAAGCAAAACAGAATTGCTGGGTATCATAGTAGTACCTAGAGCATAGATGTGACTCTGTCTCCAGACAGCAGGGATCTGGGCCATCTTTATGAGCTAATAATTCTTGAATGTGACTTACCATTTTCATAAAGAGGGAGTGAGTGCTCAAGGGCTACTTATCTTGTGCACCTCTGCAGGGAAGAAATGTTGCTGGGACAGTCCCTGCACTCACTGTATCTTTCTTCACTGCAAGGATGGAAGAGTGAGAGATGATGCTATCATCTTCCAATATTTCCTTAGAAGTCTGATTTATTGATCAGTAATGATTTTCTGCTTCACAGGAACACAGACCTGACAGCAATAATAGCTGTTGTTGTACCAGATCATCAGGGATTTACAGTGTTTCTTATTTCCAAGGAGTATTGCTGCAGTGTGGGGGTCATGGTCCTGACAAAGAACCACTGTACAATGTTATACGACTTTCACTGCTGTAAAACTTTGAATCTAAACAAATAAATGTGTCCAATGCAATATAGTTCTCTTTTATGTCCTGGGCAAGTCTGCAGTTTCCATGGTTACCAAAGGGCAGCCTAGTAGAGAAACCATCCACATTTTATTTCAATAGATATTTTTTTAGGACTCTCCTTTTGAAAGGTTAGTGGAGAATCAATCTGTTGTAGCACATATCCATGCCTCTTCATTTTACTGTTTAGTTAGCAATTTATGCAAAAAGCCATTAACCAATTTTAAACAAATAACACAGAGCAACTTCAAATATTCCTCATTCAAAAAGAGTATCTCTAGTAATATGTGTAGTCTTTATTCACATGCTTTACTTTAGTGTGTAATTTCATCTAGAACTGTAAAAAAATCAGTATGATATATTTCATTCTATTTCAAAATTATTTTAAACCAATCAAGCTCTACTTTTAGAAATACTTCTATCCACCAGGATCGATCTGTAGATTTTATTTCCATTGCTTTTGGCCAGCAAATGTAATTGCCTGCATTATTTATACCCCCAAAAGTCCAAGGTAGGCAGCATTCTTCCTGAACAATGAAAAAAACCCAGAACTCTAAGCTAAAATCCTCAAATGAAATGCAGCTCCTTCCTCCCAGTTCTGATTTGCAAGTTCATATCTGGGTCTTCTGCAATGACACTTGGTCTTTTAAGTGCTGAGGTCACATTAAGTAACATGATCATAACAACTGACTGAGGCTGGGCTGAAGATTTCACGTTTGGTCTATTTTGATCTTTCTATTAGATGAAAACTGAGATGAATAAATAGTGTAATTTATTTCCGTGGAAAGGTCCCAGTCAAGACAAGGTACTTAATGTTAGCTACATAAACTACCCATCTGGATTCACTGAAAACTAATTATGTTTGAATCTTACTTAATGCAATGTACACTTGTCAAAGGTATTTTTCACAGTGACTTCCTAAAACGGTATTTAATCACATCCAAGACATTGCCCCAAAACAGCATTGAGTGCTACCTAGCCCAGTTCTTCTAAATTAGGTTAGAATCACAGAATAGCCGAGCCTGGAAGGGACCTTGAAAGACCATCTGGTCCAATCTTTTGTGGGAAAGGGACCCTAGATGAGATTATCCAGCACACATCTTGAGAACCTCCAGTGACGGGAACTCTAATGTCCCTAGGGAGGTTGTTTCAGTGAACAATTATTCCCACTGTAAAAAATTTTGTTCTCATATCAAGATAAAACCTCCCCCAGTACAACTTGTACCCATTGCCTCTTGTCTCCTCCATGTGGCTCTTTGCAAAGAGATGGTCTCTGTCGTTGTCCTGGTTTCAGCTGGGTTAGAGTTAAATTTCATCACAGTAGCTAGTATGGGGCTGTGTTTTGGATTTGTGATGGAAAGAGTGGTGATATTGTGGAGATGTTTTAGTTGTTGCTAAGTAGCACTTACACTGGTCAAGGACTTTTTCAGCTCCCCATGCTCTGCCAGGTACACAAGAAACTGGGAGACGACATAGCCAGGGCAGCTGACCCCAACTGACCAAAGGGATATTCCATACCATACGACGTCATGCTCAGCATATAAAGCTGGGGGAAGAAGGAGGAAGTGCGGGACGTTTGGAGTTATGGCGTTTGTCTTCCCAAGTAACCGTTACGTGTGATGGAGCCCTGCTTTCCTGGAGATGGCTGAACACCTGCCTGCCCATGGGAAGGAGTGAACGAATTCCTTGTTTTGCTTTGCTTCTGCGCGCAGCTTTTGCTTTACCTATTAAACTGTCTTTATCTCAACCCATGAGTTTGCTCACTTTCACTCTTCCAATTCTCTCCCATGTCCCACCAGGGGGGAGTGAGCGAGCAGCTGCGTGGTGCTTGGCTGCTGACTGGTGCTAAACCACGACAGTCGTCTTTGTAGCCATCCAAGCCTTCTATTCTCCAGGGAGAAAAGACCTAACAGGGCAGGTTCTCCAGCCCCTTGATCATCTTTGTGGCCCTCCTTTGGACCCTCTCCAGTCTGTCCACTTCTTTTTTGAATTGTGGGGACCAGAACTGGACACAGCACTCCAGGTGCAGCCTGACAAGTGCCAAGTAGAGTGGGGTGACCATGTCTCTATCTCTGCTAGCAATAGCAGATGCAGCTGATCTGACTTGCCTTTGCAGCAGCACACTGCTGATTCATGCTCAGCTTGTTGCTAGAAAAAGGTTAGATAGAGCCAGGAGTGTTTAGTGGGAAAAATAATCTGAATAGCCACTCTAACAGAGGCTGCAATTTTCCGAAATGGACCTTTTCACTGCTTTTCTGAGGCTTCCTTTCAGTAGCCACATGTCCTGGGCAGATCTGGCTGGCATTTGCTATTCTCACTCAACATACGATGGAGGACTGTAAAATTTGCAACCTTGTAATTTTCCCTCTCCTGTGTACAGAACAGGGAGAGGCTGGAGTACAGATAACCCTTGGATTCATTCATTCACTTGAAAGCATGCAGATAGTTCACCTGTTGCTGCAAAGACATGAGATAAAACAGATCCAGAAAAGATCATTTGCAGTGTGGCTTTCTAACCTAAAACACACTAAATTATTACCTGAATTTTTTTAATTCTGTTTTGACCTACATAATAGGAACCTTAAATACTTTCTGCATGAATTCCTCTGTTTTAACAGAACACAGCTGTGTATCCTGTCTTTTAATCCCAAGATGACCAGAATTATTTTCCAAGTACTCTTTCTTCTGATAAAGATCAAGAGATTTTGAGAGAACCAGAGTAGCAGAATTAGTGACTAAAACCTAGTTTTAGGGATCATTAAGATTTGACTTTGAAATGTTTTGTAATTGTCATTAAACTGTATTAAGGCCCAAAGTAGTTGACTATAAAACATGACACTGGCTACAATGGTGTAATGGTTTTAGCTGGGATAGAGTTGATGGATAGAGTTGATGGAGTGGTTGGACTCGATGATCTTAAGGGTCTTTTCCAACCTTAACGATTCTATGATCCTATGATTCTATGATTATTTTATGATTATTCAAGTGCATACTTAAGTACTTTGAGTGTTAAGATTGGACTTTGGGCTCACTATCCCATGTGTGTTTAACAATCATGTTGAATCAGAAACTTACTATACCAATTCCAACACTAATGGTATGAGTGATGAAGCACGATGATCACTTTATAAACACTAGGTATCGACATTAAAAGTGGACTTCAAAGATTATCAACAGTATTGAAAAATCTCATTTCAAAATGGTTCCATATGGTCCATTTGCATTTTTGCATCCTCTCTCTCAAGATGGTTTGGAAATCTCAAGCTGTTTTTTTAGTCATGTCTACATTGTATTAGATCCCAGTTTTGGCTTCCCAACATATATTTTCCTTTTCATATTTATTTCATCTCTTTGTCCTCAGATACCTATTTGAAAAAACCTTCACCTTCCTTAGAGATCTCAGGGTGCTTCCCAGTTTTCAGAGAGCTTAGGATTTACCAGTGTAGAAAACCTCAGATCCTGCTTCAATCTCAACTTAGTTTTTATATCTCAGTGCACAAGTCATGCCCCCATCAGATGAAATCTGGTTTCACTAAGCTAAGCAGTTTGTAGCTAGGTTTCCCATATCTCTGGGCAGGCCCATTAAATCTCATATGGTCTTTGATGCCTTCCTTACACTCTCCCCCTAGAGGGGCTGGGTCCTACTCTCTTTCCAGTTCTGCAGCACCTCATGCCACATTCAGCTGTCTAGCTTGGTGAAACTATCATCTGTGTCAGGCACATGGAACTGGAAAAGGAATGAATACTGTGGAAAAACCAAAAGATGTGTTTTCCAGATACAGCCATCTGTAGCCCTCGTAAAACTGCGCACACAAATACAGTTGTATCTTATAATGATCATACATTGGCTTACTGTGCTGAGCCATGGCCTAACACAGCACTTGAGACCCTTCTTCAGTAATTGCCTGGCCAGAATGAGCATAGAAAAGTCTTTCAGCAGCTTCTGTTGGAGTAGTCCTTCCTCACAGTTGTTTCTGAACTCCTTTTCAGTTTTTTTACTTCCTTCATTTAAAGACAGCCTCTGAAATAAAGGCAACATTTCAGGAACTGTGCTGATTGAGCTGTGTAGCATGAGACCATCATCAGCTTAATGCAGCTGCACAGTCTTCCTCTGTTTTCTTGCTGTATCGTGTTACAAATTAACATATCATTTGAGGCCCACTATTTCCTCTGCTTTTCATGTTTCTCTCATATTGATTATTGCAGATGCTTTTCAAGCAGATCTGTTAGCTCGCCCTTCTTTAATAGGAATTCTGAATTTTCATTTACTGAACATAATAATACTTCCGTACTTTCATGTAATTTTTGCTTTCTTAATTAAGAAAAGCTCTGAGTTTGGTATCTACACATTTAATTAATGTGATTTCTATTGTGTGAATAATCTTCCCTGGTATGTCTGTAGTTGATGCAAACTATATTCACACTGAGTAGATATCACAGTTAATGTGCTAAGTGACTATGTACTATTTCTAATACCTTTTAAACTGTTTGCTGCCTTTTCTAAACCAGTGCGCACATAGGTATACAGAATGTATTCAGTGTTCCTAGGTCTTTAGTTTTGTCAAAAGTAGATCATCTTCTTTGTTTCTGAGAATTATTAGCATTGGGTGTCTTACCTTCATTATAATTATCACTTTTAGCTAAACTGAGAGCACCTTCACTCAAATGCTCTCATAGCTACTTTTAAAACGTGACTCAGATGGACAATTCAGGTAAAGCATTATGAAGTTTGATTTTAAAGAAATTAAACTATTAGTTGAGTATTAATGTCACTCTTTACTTCAACAAAACACATTTTAAAATTACAGTGATTACCTAATAATGCGGTTAAAAATAAAAACTAATATGCTCACAGATTTAAATGCCAAGATTTCTATTATCTCATTTTGAATACTCAGCTATGTGCAACTGCTCTGACATTTTTCAGCCACTTTTAAATACCACCATTGCATTCTTCCTGCCAGCAAAGCAGCTGAATAAACTGCCAGGTAACCTCTCCAACAAAAGGGTATTTCCAGCATGTTTGGCAACATACCACATACTGCTTAATATTTTCATCAGGATGTTCACATTTTTTTTATTTCTTCTGAAAACAGAGAAAAAACAGTATGTATCCAGAACTGAGATCTGCAGAATATTAATTGCTTTCTGATCACTGAAGAAGGCTAGTATACTTCATTTTTTCCTACAGTTTTTCAGTCTGCAAATCAAGACTAATCTCAAGGGACAGTGAACTGCTACTTAATAAAAGGTCCCTGTTGGTGTCCAAGGTACCTTCAGAATTATATAAGGGTTCAGGGGTATCGTGTCACCTTTTTTGGAGATGACCCCACACACAACATTTTGCAGTAGAAGACCCTGGTCGACATACTTTGTCTTTGAGCAGGGTCAACTGCAAGGGGGATCCTCAGGATACAAGATCCTCTGGAGAGGGGTTGGGGCCCTGTGGATACCATTCCCTCCATCAGTTCTCCTGTGAACCATGAGTTGGTTCAGCTGAGGGCTGCACTGGGGAAATGGCCACATGGATCCAAAGCATCTAAAAGGCTTGAAATTAATTGCACATGTCACTTTTCAAGCACAATTATTTGAGGACATAAATGTTAGAATTTACACATGGTACAACTCCTAATCTGTGATCTACAGAACAAAAGGTAAATTGTGCCTTCATATTATATGGGCAGCATCCATTTTTTCCTTCAATTGAATAATACTAGTATTTTTTGTAGGAGTATAAAGGCCAAGCTATGGCCCCTCTGGTAAATTAGCTTATAACCTCATTTATTTTTGGCCTTATGTATTTAGTTCTGTGTAAGAGTTTCAGGGTAGAATGTTTCTTTGCTGACAGTCACAGCACTACAAAGAGACACTATTTAGGATCCTCTCTTCAGTAAAGGAAAACAAACCTTTCGAAGTTAATTATGCTCACAGTTTTCCATTAGCAATTTATTACAATTAAAGACCCAAGAGCAGAAAGTCTCTCCAAGATTTCTCAAAATGCCCCATAAAATCTGGGATGGAACACACCCTGGGAATCCCACTTGGATTAAAAACCTGGAGCAGGTGGGCACAATTTCCAAGTATTTTCACTCCAGAATTTTTTGTAAGATTTACCTATTGCCCTGCTGAATTACAAAAAAAATATTTTTCTGCTGATGTTAAATGAAAACCTGGAGAAGAGAAGGCTAGGGGGCATCTTATAAATGTGTACTGATACCCATTGGGAGGGAATTAAAATGAGGGAGCCAGAATCGACTCAGTAGTGCCCTGTGACAGGACAAGAGGCAATGGACACAAATCACAAGACATTAAATTCCATCTGAATACAAGAAAACACTTTTTTTTTTTACTCTGAGGGTGATGAAACTCTGGAACAGGTTGCCCAAAGAGGTTGTGCAGTCTCCATCTGTGGAGATATTCAAAACCCAGCTGGACACAGTCCTAGGCAACCTGGTCTAGCTGACTGCTTTAGTGGGGTGGGCTGGGCCAGATGATCTCAAGAGGTCACTTCCAACCTGTAACACTTCATGACTCTCTGAAACCAGTCTTTGGAATAAGCATCTTCTTCCATGCAACCTCTCCTGATTCTGTTCTAAACACTACACTGGTTTTGAAGTAAACCCCAAAACCCTACAAGGAAAGAGTGAGGGATTTAAGGAATTTAGGGAATTGCTTTATCAGCCTTTTAAATCTTTATTTTTGGCAGCTTATGGTAACTTTCTTAAATCTAAAACATTCTGTATTCTAGTGAACATTTTAATTAGCCCAATACCAGTTTCAGTATCTGCATCAGATTGTCAAATATGCCTGTGCTTTAATGCTTCTTTGATTCATGGCTTTTAATGATGACTTTGTTTGATCTGCAAGCTCTCATTTCATTATACTTATAATGAAAATGTGAATTATAATCTTTTAGACTGATTCCACTGTGTTACATGAAGCTGGATTCCACGACTCTCACTCATTTTATGACTAAGACCTCCTTATTCAACAAGATTTTTTTTAACTCCTAGTCATCAACATACAGTGTATTTACTTTTTCTCTGAAGTAAGGAGGTTTTTAAAAAACCTCTGTCTAACTTTACAGAATTCCTTTATCCTTAAGCCTTAAAAGTAAAGTTGCTCATATAACTGTCATCTCCCAGTTGTCCTATTTACTTGTCCAGCTGATGCTGATGGATGTGCTGTCCCAGGTCAGGCTGTTGTCTCTGTTGCAATGATTTTTCTCTCTCTTTTCTACCGGCACTTGTAAAGTGCTTCCATATGGTAACTTATTATACTGCTAGTACAATTACTAATTTTAATGTTCCAATATTTTGACCTACATCTCCACATCGCATTATCTTTGCCACTCTTCGCATGACTGACATCTTTTCATCCTAAAATAACATATGTTCATAGAGAAATAGATTCCTTTATTTGATATTTAAGCATCACTTTTGCCAGCATAGCTGGAAGTAATAGGATAAGCAGGCCCAGAGCTGGCCTTAGCCTGGCTGAAGTGTTATTCATCAGGTCCACATAAAATAACTATTTTGTAAAAACCAGTGATCTGAAGCTGCTTATAGCCCTGAAGAAGTCCCCCAAGGATAAGTTCTTGAGTTGTTGCTCCTTGGGGTCATATCTTATTGATGCTAATTTGATCTTTTTAACTCAGTCCCCAAATGTCATCTATCTGTACAAGAAACATATTTATGGGTTCAGGGATACCTTTAAATGACTTTGTTCTCCTCTTGATATTGTTTTCAGAACTTGCCAGATGATCTTAAAATGAATATAGTAGCTATAATGTCACAAAAATACAGGCACTTTGTTTATCTCCTGAAGAGCAATGTTTGGGTTCAGTGGCAGATAGCACTTGTTTTGAAGGGCTTTGTCCTGAGGCTGCTCTGTATTCTGAGTGCTCTGACTGTGTCTAAATGAAATCAATCTTTGACACCTGAACCTGGGTCTTGTGCTCCATTATGGCAGCAGCACTCTGTAGCACTTCAATTTCCTTCTGTTTCTCTCTGACTCTGCAGCACATTATTTATCACACAGCCCTGCAATCCAGTGGGAGAATTTTATTTACCCACAGGAGGAGACTGGGCAGCACATCCCACTGCGGAGCATGCAGGAGCCTGAGTTCCCCAGCAGTGATGCTTTGCCTGCAAAGATCACTCTGCCCTCAGTACAGAGGCTTTCAGGTGTTTCCAAATGCTTCTGTGTTTTGAGAAACAGAGATATTCTGACACCTGATGTTATTTTCCAGATTTGACTACTACTTGCTGATACCACATAAGAAAAAAATTGTTCAGTGCTTCTTTTAATAAATCAGATAGATTAAATTTTCAAAGTACTCATCTAATGGGAAATGTTAAGGGTTTGTTCAAAAGCTGACTATCGTAGACGATAAAAAACATGATGATGAACTTGGCACAATTTGGATCAAGTCTTGAATGAATTACTTCCCAGGAATACCTACAAGTAAACCTGCAATTTGCCTGTAGTTGATTGATTGACAACAACAGCATTAATAATAATATCCCAATATCAGTTGCAGATCACAGAATCTGTCATTGAGCACTACTGAAAAGAGTCTAGATTGTACTATATTATTTAGAAACATTTTGTATATATTCATATTTCATAATTCTAAAGAGAATCAGGTGCAGCAGAAATTTATTGTGGAACAGGAAAGAGGAGTTGAACTGTTAATGCTGGGGCACCACCACCCCCACCACCCCCCGACTTGGCTTTGCCTGTGATTAGAAGTAAAATTTAGATGCAGTTCTGTGGCACTTGCCCCATGCACGCACAGAGCCTGAAATGACTCACCTAGAGATATGTCCAGGTAGACAGAGACTAAGACTCAACTGAACTCAACTCAGTTTTCAAGGTAGTGTGAATATCTGGAGGTAAATGAGTCGTGTTGACTTCAACAGATGGCCACACGGCTAAAGCGCTGTGCAATACTTTGAAACCACTGAGTTTAAAATAGCTTTATCTTTCACTGCACAATCATATCATTTTTCATTATATTTCCGTGTATTCCTTTCACGAGAATTATTACATTATCAAGCAGAGCAGAAAAATGAGACATAGGAGTTACAGTTTCCTGCAAAAGAAGTGCCAGATATAATAGTCTTCTCTTTATCACATTCTCTTTCTTAGGCAGCCTGCCAGCTATTGTCTTTGAACGAACAATGCTCTGGAAAGATTTCAGAACCTGAAAATGTCTTTTTCAAGCAAGTTGATTCATTTAAACTCTTTTTGAAGATTATCTACTGCATTAACAATAATGCACTTTCAGGTGCACTTATGAGTATCCCATTAGGCTGTACCTAATAACTAGGTGTTTGGTAAATTATCTAATTGACCCTAGATTCATAAGGCTACTAGTGTTTTAACCATGATGCAAGACCTGTATCAGAGCTCTCCAGTGAAAAAAAGTAACTTCAAAGAGACCCTCATCTTCTCATTGGCAGTTCCGTTCTGCTTGTTTTGAGGGGATAATTATGCCCACACACCCATGGGCTACTTTTCTTTTCCTCTCCTGAAATAATTTTAGGGATGATATTCTCATTAATAGCTCTCTGCTTGGAATTATTCCTATTTATTGGCTATATTAATGAATAAATTATCTGTACTTCCTTTATAGGATCAGTTTGTAGTTTATCTGTTTAAGAGGGAGGAAACAAAGGCCCCATAGACACTGTAAAACATACCATTAGAGTATGGTGCAGCAAAGTACACCATACACTAAACAGTGTTTTTTTAATTGGTTAGACTGCAGATGGCTATCAAGATATTCCCAGACAGCATCTAAAATTCTTGGCCCCCTCACTTTTGTTTTTCTCTGAGGCATCTGAATCTGCTCTTTGTCCACACAAAACAGTTCTGAACACAGCAACATGGCAACTGAGTTGAAACCACCCCAGATCTTCAGCAGCTGGAGCACCAATGTGAATGGCAAGGGGAATGAATGGCCCTTCACACCAGGTGCAAAGACTTCCTTGTAAAGCAGCTTTATTGATCCCTCTCTCCAATTCTGGTGCTAGAGGGATCTCTGCAGTTTCTGCACTGCGAGGCACCCCAACAGGGAGAGGCTTGGGGGAAAAAAAAGTCTGTTTCTATTTTTTCATGTTCCTGAGAGAATTGTCTCTCAGATGGTTAACTAGTTTTAGCTGAAATGGATAAAACTGCATACATTCAGAGAAGTTTAGGAACACTCACTGTGTTGTATGAAAGATCCCTTAGATGAGTCTAGTCTAAAACTTATGTAGGTTTTATTTCACAGCTGGGATTACCATATTCTTCTTAATTTTGGTAGGTCTATAGTGGAGTTTCTAAAGTGACAATGTCACTTACAGAGCATGTCTTAAATTGTGAAAACCCTGTTTGATTCATAAGAGTTCTCCTTAAGCATTTGCATAAAAAACTTCAAGTGATTGCAAACAAAGTGCCAACATAAGATCTAACATTAAATAATCTGTTTCAAAGGTACAATGAAGTATATTTTTAAATTACAGCAATCGCTGGAGATAGTTTGGAGATGTTTGAATCGTCTTGATAAACTGGAAGGCTGTGCTGCCATCCAATGAGACCTGGACAGGCTGGAGAGCTGGGCCGAGGGGAACCTCATGAAATTCAACAAGAGCAAGTGCAACGTCCTGCACCTGGGGAGGAACAACCCCATGCACCAGTACAGGCTGGGGACTGAACTACTGGAGAGCGGCTCTGCTGAGAAAGACCTGGGAGTGCTGGTGGACAACAAGTTGACCCTGAGCCAGCACTGTGCCCTTGTGGCCAAGAAAGCCAACAATATTCTGGGCTCCATTAAAAGGAGTGTGGCCAGAAGATCGAGGGAGGTTATCCTCCCCCTCTACTCAGCCCTAGTGAGACCACATTTGCAGTACTGTGTCCAGATTTGGGCCCCCCAGTTTAAGAGCGACGTGGAACTGCTTGAGCAAGTCCAGCAGAGAGCTACCAAGATGACCAGGGGACTGGAGCATCTCCCTTATGAGGAAAGGCTGAGAGACTTGGGTTTGTTCAGCCTGGGGAAGAGAAGACTGAAGGGGGATCTCATCAACACCTATAAATATCTCAAGGGAGAGTGTCAGGACGATGGGACTAGGCTCTTTCCAATAGTGCCCGATGACAGGACAAGGGGCAATGGGCACAAGTTGGAACACAGGAAGTTCCACCTCATTATGAGAAACATCTTCTTTCCTGTGAGGGTGCCAGAGCAATGGAACAGGCTGCCCAGGGAGGTTGTGGATTCTCCTTCCCTGGAGACATTCAAAACCCGCCTGGACGCGGCCCTGTGGCCCCTTGTTCTAGGTGTCCCTGCTCAGCAGGGGGGTTGGACGAGATGATCTCCAGAGGTCCCTTCCAACCCCTACCATTCTGTGATCTGTGATTCTGTCTTGTTCTGGAGCAATAGAGATGTTAGTCATCACATACTATGTGACATTGTATTTACTTTAAAAGCTTGTTCTGAGGAAATACCTCTTGGTAATTTGGACTTAAAACAGCAGAACACTGAGAAAACAGGTGCTTAAGATTAATAAGGATTTAAAATTTGTCAGGCACGACCTGTCACTTTGTGAATGCTTTTTATGTGATTGCAGAGTACAGTGATTTGAATATCAGGTAGAGAGACATTTTATAGTCAGCATCTCCAAAGATCATTGCCTGAATTAGGGGTCCTAACCTTGTATTTTGGTAATTTCACTAGGAGATACATCGCTTACTTGCATATTTGCATTTGACAGCATTGCTTTCATTGGTCAAGGCAAAAAAAAATGAATTAGTTGAAATTAATATTTTTAGATCACATAGGTAAAAATAATATGAATATTTAAACACTTAAAGTGGCTACTTTCTTTAGTCTATGCTTGAACCAAACTGTTTTTTTAACATGGAGAAAGCTTTCCTTTCCACAAAGTGATTCTTATGGTCTTGTCAATGCCATTTAAATGGACAAGTGCATGAATTAAAGCAGAATATAAAAAATGTTTGTCTTTAAAAATTCTCTTCTACAGTTGTTTTTCACTGGCTGAAAGGTTGATTCCATGGAAATGACTGGTGTTTCCACCATCTGGTTTGCAAGTCCACAGGATTATCAGAAAAAGCAGAGTAACCTCAGAGCAGAGATCCTCTGGTAGGGACACAGCTTAGAGACCAACTCACCTATGGCGATCGCCTGCAGCGGTGCTGCCTGAATCTGGCTGAGGTGCATGTCTCTTGATAAGGCTGGAGGTTTTCTAGGTTCAAGGGACTCTCAGACACTACCCCTAAGATGGACTGCTCCCCTTGCAATGCAAAGTGTGAACATGTGTATTAGGTTTGCATGGCAAGATTTTGGTAGCAGGCATCTGCAGGTGTGGCTTCCATGAGGAGGTGCTAGAAACTTTCCCCATAGTCAACAGAGCCAATGCCAGCTGGCTCCAAGACAGACCTGCTGCTGACCAAGGCCGAGCCAATCAGTGACGGTGGTAGCGCCTCTGGTATAACACATTTAAGAAGGTGAAAAAAAGTCTGCACAAAACAATTGCAGCTGGAGAGAGGAGTGAGAATATGTGAGAGAAATAGCCCTGTAGACATCAAGGTCAGTGAAGAAGGAGAGGGATGAGGTGCTCCAGATGCCAGAGCAGACATTCCTCTGCAGCTTGCCATGAAGACCATGGTGAGGCAGGCTGTACCCCTGCAGCCCATGGAGGTTAATGGCGGAGCAGCTATCCACCTGCAGCCTGTGGAGGACCCCACGCTGGAGCAGGTGGATGCCCAAAGGAGGCTGTGACCCTGTGGGAAGCCCCCAGTGGAGCAGGCTCCTGGCAGGACCTGTGGACCCATGCAGAGAGGAGCTCATGCTGGAGCAGGTTTTCTGGCAGGACTTGTGACCCTGTGGGGGACCCACGCTGAAGCAGTCTGTTCCTGAAGGACTGTACCCTGTGAAAGGGACCCACACTAGAGAGGTTGATGTAACCCCTTTTACTATGGCCCTTTGATCCGAACCCATCATCCAATTGCTCTCCCACTGCATTATGTGTCTATCCAGCTGTATGCTGGACATTTTGTCCAGGAGGATACAGTATTGAAAGCTTTACTGAAATCCAAAATGATCACATCAACTGGCTTTCCTTGGTCAACTAGGTGGGTAACATCATAGAAGGAAATCAAATTTATTAGGCAGGACTTTCCCCTTGTGAACCCATGCTGGCTGGGACCACTGATTGCATTGTCTTTCAGATGTTTTTCAATAACTCCCAGAATAATCTTCTCCATAATTTTGCCAGGCACAAAAGTGAGACTGACAGGCCTGTAGTTACTGAGCTCACCCCTGTTGCACTTCTTGAAGATTGGGACGTTTGTCATCTTCCAGTCAACTGGAACTTCTTCAGATTCCCAAAAGTATCAAAAAAACATTGAAAGAGGTCTTCCTATGAGATCAGCCAGCTTTTTAAGTACCCTTGGATGAATCCCATCAGGCCCCATCAACATACAGGGATCTAGCTGGAGCAGCAAGTCCTGTACAAGTTCAGGGTTTATTAGGAGTTTATCATTCCCACAGTCATGGTTCTCTAGCCCAGGGCTCTGGGTGTCTCTGAGCCCACCATCGGTGTTGAAGACCAAGGCAAAGAAAGCATTTAACGTCTCTGCCTTATCTATGTCCCTGCTTGTGAGGTGACCATTCTCATCAAGCAATGGGCCAATGGTATTTCTAGCCTGCTTTTTACTATTAATGTATTTTAAAAAGCCCTTCTTACTGTCCTTCACAGTACTGGCCAGATTCAATAATTTAATTTATTGAAATTATTGAAATTATCTTTTTTGAGATAATTTCATTTTCTCTACATCATCCCTGATTTTGGAATCTTGGGCTGATACTTACCTTCAAAGTATGCTTACACTGCCACTGAGTGACATAATCAAGCATTTCATAATTATTTTCTCTTAACATGCTTACAGCCTTCACTACCCTTTTCTCATCCATTTAGCTGATGATTCTGAGCACAAGGAAGAATCAAGTGGCATGAAATACTTCCAGTAATTCTGGCTAAAAAGAACAACACTTCAGTTATTGTGGTTTGAGTGAGAGAAGTGTAATTTTCTTCACATTTAGGCTTCATATGGAGCAGAACAGCATACCTGGCAGCAGGACATGAGGTATCACTAAGAATACATGAAATAATTTCATCATAAGAAGCATAGATGAAAGAACATCACTCCCCTACACATTATAATTCACACTTAGGGCAACTTAATATTTGCAACAAATCAGGGCAACTTAAACATTCATCTTTATCAAAGAATGTAATGGATAAGAGCACAGGGCTACGGTTTTAATCCTAAATACCGATTAATCTTAAAAAAAATCTTTCAGAATGCACTCTAATAGTGCATTGGGCATGTTAAAATGGCTAACAAAATAACATGACTGCGATCACTGAAGAAGAAAACACTATTCAGTAATCAGGCTGATGGGATTTTTTCTGCCTTTCTTTAGTATTCACCTGAAAACTAGATTCATTAATGTGGGGACTGTTAAATGTTGTTCCATTTTTCTCAGTGGTTAGTAGTTATATGGCCATTTCTATTAACTTCTAGCAGGTGGAGGCTGCCTGTATAAACAAGGACTGCTAGTGAGTAGGATGATGGGATGCAGATTTAGGGAAAGCAACAATTCAGTGTGTGGCCTTGGCAGGTTATTTGATTGCCACCCACTTGGTATCAATCATTCCTGCTCAAAAACTGAATGAATAGCGAAGTCTCACTGAAAATCACATTCTGTAAGCATTGAATTTCCATTACAGCATTTTTAGAAAGTAGGAAAAAAAATATAATTTGAATTTTGCCGATAGTCACTGTCCTTACACTCAGTATAAAAAAAAATTATATATAATGGCTCCTGTAAGAAGAGGGGAATCTAGCTGTGAGACTCAGGGTATGTCTATGCAACAGCCTAATTTTACAGTAAAGGAGTGGATTGGTAGACCAAAAGAGGTGGTGCTGAGTCCTCTAATCCCACATAACCTGTGGCTCAGGTATATTATCTGGCTAGATGTAGTCTGGTCCTCCGGATCAAACATCATCACAAAGCATAAAATATGAAGCTGTTTAAGGGCCAGCTTCAGTTTCTATATCTATGCGTATTTGTGGTTGCAGTACAAGATTCCCCTTTAGTTTCCTCCAGAAGAAATCCAGACACTTTACTGGGTCATTATTCAGTGTGACAACACTAGATTTCACATAACTCTGTAATCTTGAAAGTCTGAGAGACACCATAGTCAAGACGCATACTATCACTAACAATGTGTAGAGGTGAAAGGAAAAAAATTAATCTAATCACCAAGAAAAATTCCACAGACTGTAATACTTTTGCTAAAATGCTTTCCAGTTTCCTGCATACAGCCAGCTAGAGATGAGGAATCCTAGGCTCCATGGGTAGGGAGAGGAGGCCAGTAAGAAAATATATTTCACAGTTAACTCCTACAGCCACGTTTCTTTCATGTGATCCCAGGGAAGAAGATCTATCAACCCTACCAGAGTTCACTAAACATTTCCCCTTGGATTATGGGGGCTCCATTCTGCTCCCTGTCTCTGTCTTTCCAGATCAGGGGGCTGCATACCCCAAGAACAACTTACTTTTACTTACTGTTAAAGACTGAGGCAAAGAAGGCATCAAGTGCTTCAGCCTTTTCCTCATCCTTTCTATGTTTCCCCCTGCATCCAATAAAGGATAGGGATTCTCCTTAGCCCTCCTTTTCTTGCTAAGCTATTTATAGAAACATTTTTATTGCCTTTTACTGCAGTAGCCAGATTAAGTTCTAGCTGGGCTTTGGCCCTTCTAATTCTCTCCCGCCATAACCTCACAACATCCTTGTAGTCCTCCTGAGTGGCCTGCCCCTTCTGCCAAACATCATACACTCTCTTTTTCCCCCCTGAGTTCCAGCCAAAGCACTCTGTTCAGCCAGGACGGTCTCCTTCCCCGCCAGCTCATCTTGTGGCACATGGGGACGGCCTGCTCCTGTGCCTTTAAGATTTCCTTCTTGAAGAATGTCCAGCCTTCCTGGAATCCTTCACCCTTCAGGACTGCCTCCCAAGGGACTCTGTCAACCAGGCTCCTAAACAGGCCAAAGTCTTCCCTCCAGAAGTCCAAGGTGGCAGTTCTGGTGACCTCCTTACTTCTCCAAGAATCAAAAGCACTACCATTTTGTGATCACTGTGCCCAAGACGGCCTCCAACCATCACATCAACCACAAGTCCTTCTCTGTTCACGAATAACAGGTCTAGTGGGGCACCTCCCCTAGTTGGCTCACTCACCAGCTGTGTCAGGAAGTTCTCTTCGACACATTCCAGGAACCTCCTAGACTGTTTCCTCTCTGTTACATTGTATTTCCAGCAGACATCTGGTAAGTTGAAGTCCCTCACAAGAACAAGGGCTAGCAATTGTGAGACTTCTCCCAGCTGCTTATAGCATATTTCATCTTCCTTCTTCATCCTGGTTGGGTGGTCTATAGCAGACTCCCACTATGATATTTGCCTTGTTGGCCTTCCCCCTGATTCTGACCCATAAACACTCAACACTATTGTCACCATTATTAAGCTCTAGACAATCAAAACCCTCCCTAACATACAGGGCTACCCCAACACTTGTCCTTGCTTGCCTATCCCTTCTAAAGAGTTTATAGCCAGCCATTACAGCACTCCAGTTGTGCAAGTCAACCCACATTGTTTCTGTGATGGCAACTCTGTCATAATTTTCCTGCTGCACAATGGCTTCCAGGTCCTCCTGTTTGCTGCCCATGCTGCATGCGTTAGTGTAGATGGACTTCAGTTGGGCTATTGATCCCACCACCTTTTTAGGGTGAGAAGCCCTAATTCCTATGTGACCATTCTCAGGTGTTTCCATGGTTTATAACACATCAATAACCCTTGTGCCTTTGCTGCTGCATGGATCTCCATCCCCTACCTCCACTGAGACAGCAGGCTGAAGGAACTCACTAGCATGCTGCCCCTCAAACAGTGGCATGCCACCCCCAGATTTATCTCTAGTGAGCCTGGTTTTACCCCTTTCTCCCTTCAGATCTGTTTTAAAGCTCTTTCAACGAGCTCTGCTAACTCCTGTACAAAGGTCTTCTTCCCCTCTTGAGAGAGGTGTACCCTATCTGTTGCCAGCAGGCCTGGTGTTTTGTAGACTGACTCCAAATTCTGCCGGTGACACCAGGCTTGAAGCCAGGTATTGATCTGCTTGCTCTTCCTGTTTCTTCCCTCATCACTCCCTGAACTGGAAGGATAGAGGGGAGCACTACTTGTGCTCCTGATGCCTTAACCAGTCACCCCAAGGCCCTGAAGTCTCTCTTGATTGCACTTGGACTTCTAGTGGCAATTTTATCACTGCCTACCTGAAAAATCCATAATGGATAGTAATCTGAGGGCTGTACCAGGGTAGGAAGTTTTCTCTTCGCATCTTTAACCCAGGCCCAGGGAGGCAGCCAACTTTCCTAATAAGTGGGTCTGGTCTGCATAGTGGGCCTTCTCTTCCCTTCAGAAGCGAGTGTCCAATGACAATGACCCATCTTTTTTCCTTTGTGGAAGCCGTTTTGACACAGGGCATAGGCTGACTTAACCTTGGCAATACCTCCAAGCTAGATGAACCATCACCCTCCTTATTGTTCAGTTCCATTTGCAGAGCATCATACCTGTTACGCAGGGGTACCTGGGAAGGTGGGGTAGTCACGGAGGAGATGTGCCTGCTGTGCTGGTCATCATTGCTCTCTAAAGCCACTGCGATCAGCCAGGCAGAGAAAGGATAGAGAATCCTCCATATCATGTGTCCTGTCTGCCTGTTAGGCCTGTCTCAGGGAAGGTAGGATGTGATTCCTGTAGTCTCTCTCTCTCTCTTGCTCTCCCTGATACTCCTCAACCTACTCTCCTCCCAGAGCTCTGTCACTAATGGAGGAGTTCCTCTACCTGTGCACACCTCCCACAGGTGTGCTCACTACTGGTGTCCATACTGGCATAAGAGCAGAACACACCTCGCAGCCTGGCACCTGGGCAGCAGCATCAGTCATGGTGGGTGCAGAGCTGAGAGAGGCCATGGCTTTCTGCCAGGTGGGTATCACTGATACTTGGTTGAGCTGGCAGAGCTTCAGCGCCCTTCCTGCATGCCCTTCTGCACAAACTGCCGCATCATGCCCTGTTTGCCCACCCTGGTCACAAGTGCTCCCTAAGGGCTTCTTTTATGCGTGTGGGAGGCTTGGCCACTATTGCTCCTGGCCCTGCCCAAGTCTCATCAGCTGCTGTCGCGCAAGCCGCAGGCTCCCAGCAGCTGTCTCAGCTCCACGCTCCACTGAGGATCGTGCCAGAGCCAGAGCTGCTCACCTCAGCGACTGCCAGCATAGATACCAACAAATCTTTTCTTCACCATGGCTTAAAATATGGAAGAAAATATAAGCCTATTCCTTTTGAATTGACACTTAAAAGTTTGTTAAAAGGGATGTGTAGGGGAATAGACAGGGATCGGTGACCGGAAGATCACGGGCTGTGACAGAAAGATAGACTCCTCCCCATAGGAGTGGCAGGAACAGGAAGCTCAAGAGCTATATAAGCATGTGACGCAGTTAAATAAACGGACATTTTGTATCCATCATATTGATGTCTGTGCATCACTGTCCCCAGGGTGGGTAGAGCCCTGTGTCCCGGAGATATGCGGCCCAAGATAAGTTCTCCCGTAGAAGCGTACAGCTACAGGGATGAATTATTTTCTGCTTTCTGAGATCTTATTTTTAAGAGTTATTTATCAATATTCACCTTTGTTTAAAGTCTCCACATAAGACTTCCAGGACAGTAAATAAAAACCAACATAATCTTAATTAAAAGAAAGTTGCTAAAGAAAAAGGAGATTGGAATAGCAGTTTCAGGGGCAGTTTTCTTCATGAGCAGGACAGTATACCTTTTTTTTCCCCCCTGCGTCTACTATGCCTAAGGAAATTTACATATATTTGTACTGTAAATTACCATTCAGTGCGGTTAGACACTATAACATTTTCCAGTGGTTCATATTACCTTTTCAGAGCAAAATACCAGAAAGAATAAAATATTTATTCTATTGCTGGTTTTGTTTCTTTTCATAGTTATTTCAGAGCTCAAAAATGGTTAGCCATATTTCTTAAAGAGTAAAAAGTGAGTAAAATAGGAAGCCTTTTGCATCCCCCCAAAATTTTAAAATAATAACGTGCGAATATTGTAAGACACTTCCATTATGCTGGACAATAAACGCAATAACATTTATTTTAATTACATGTAAATGTTTAGAATTTTAGATCATTAAATAAAGAATAAGACCAATAGTTATACTGGTACCAAACTTCAAGTTCCTGTGCAGGCATAGGAAAGAGAGGGAGACTACTAGATTTAGTGGCATTCATGGGGCTACTTGTAGGTACCAGAATTTAAATTTTTAACCAGGATAAATCATCAGATCTCACTGATTCCATAGGCATTAGAGATAATCTAGTTTGCCACTCTGAGTGTTTAAATCTGTATTCTTTACAGACCCTTCCCTGCTTTTAAAAATAGAAGTATTACCATTAATAACTGTTTGGTTGGCAAAGGAAGATCAGTCATGTCTGAGGCAATTTTGTTATCAATACAGAACATCCTTCCTGGACTTGGACAATCCTCCTGTCCTGTCAGTAGCCAAATATTACTCTGACCAGATAATAATAGTTGCTCTGGTTCCTTGAGCATCCTGGCTGCAAAGCCAGTGAGACACAAGACATCAGCCCCACACGCATAAGGCAAAGAACCAAGCCTCCAGTAATCACTTTCCATTTAAAGCTGTCTTGCTACCAGGTTTCCCCATCAAGGTACGTAGTGTCATTTGGAACTGCTGAGTTCATAATTGTGCTTAATGTACGCAGACAGCGAGTTACGAAACTTACACTGTCTGTCAGCTTGCACGCCTAGGGATTTGAAGGTAGGACAAGCCTCCCAGAGCTGACCTCCCTAATATAGAAGATACCTGGTTCACAGTGTATTTTCCTTGCCATCCCTGCTTCCCTGTTGCTCCAGACTACTGTGCCTGGCAATTACAGTTAAAAGAGATTTGGCCTCATGTACTGTGGTTACATTTCAGCCAATAAGAATTTTTCTCACCTTAATCCGAGTAAGCGAATCAGAGAGAGTGACTGGGCAGCGCAGGGCCACAGTGACCTTCTTGTCCAAAGAAGTGGGGCCTCAGAAGGAGTTGTTCTGGTGTTGCTGGGCAATTGCCAGATATTTGCATGGCTCTAGGAACATGGCTTCTTTGCTCTAAAGAGGGTAGGTTTGGATAAGAGGATATGCTACAGAACAGTCACTCATGGCCTTCTGCCATAACTGCATCTCTGTGTAGGTAAAATGGAGTTGGGCCATGGTCATAGCCTTGACCAACATCTTGGAGTTTGGGGAGGGTAAAGTGGAGCACATGGGTAGGGACCCCCCACCTTTCTTTCAGGAGTCAGGTGAGATCCTGATAGACATAGGCAGCTTGGTGCCTATCTCTGCCATGTGCTGTGAGATGCAGAGGGTCCAAACACCCCCAGTCCAAGCAAACCCAGGCACTGGCCTGCAGGTGCAGCAGGAGACAGAAGGACCTCAGTGAGGGCAAGGGGCCAGTCATGTCAGACTCACTCCCCCATGCATGGAGCACACCAGTGTCACCACACAGGGTGTGATGCAGATCACTCAGGGTAGACTGTATTAAAATGAGTCAATGTTGTCATGGCACAAGGACTACAGGACAGCCAAAGCAGGGACAACCACTCCTGTCATGTGCCAGACAAGCATGCTGTATCTTCACCAAGCAGACTGTGGTGTCAGGAGCATGGACACACAGAGAACATGTACCATGGCTTGGGAATGACAGGGCACCTCCCAAAGGCAGCACAGGGCAGGTTTCCCATATGTCATAGTTACATAATACCAAACACAAATAGGTCTTCACATGAAACTTCTTTCTTGTGCAGAAATTACTACTTTTTAATAAAACAATTCCATTCCTGGATTTGGCTCCCAGACAAGATGGAAGCTGTCGAACTAATCCTCTTCTGTGTCACTCTTATCCTATGGCAATGGATGAAGGATCAGTGACCCAAACTGCAGCGATTTCCTCCTGCCATAAGGGCAAACTTTAGCATCTGCAGCACCTGCAAGTGTGTTGGTACTGGCAGAATAGTCCTCTGTGCTCTCCACCCCAGTATATGCAGGCTGTCTCTGAAGTACAGACGGGCAGTTTTAGCTCTGTACAGTCTTGGTATTTAATTGCTTTGTCTTTATATAACCTTGAGAGTATGTCAGATTCTCACTTTCTAATTTCTATAAAGTTATTGTAATTTAGGAAAAGCCTATTTGGTGTTCATCCACCCGTCAGAATTGTCATAGTGTATGCACTCAATAAGAAATACCAAGAGACCTCTTTTTAAAACGCAACTTAAATCTCCAGTTTACTACTGGTGGTTATGTATGAAACAGAAGTAAAAAATATTGTCTGTATTAGAACTGACAGGACATTTGCAGCTGGTTCCCCAGTAATAATCCAGAATGTAGAATCAAGAAACAGTAACTCATTTTAAAAAACACCTCAAACTAGTTTGAAGGAATAGTCTTATAATTGTCAGTGCAAACCCCAAAAAGATTTAGTAGGTGGCTTTGATCTTTTTGATTCTAACATGAAATAATTTTTACTGATTTGTAATAAAACAAATGTTAACAATTTTTAGATAAACCAACAAGTGAAAATGTTACAAGTTGATATGTTGTAATCTTTGTATCAATTCAAAGCAAAAGTGTGAAATGGCAAATAAAGAACGGGTAGTGAAATTATATTGATCATAAGTACATATAAAAAGCTGTTTCTGAAAATTTTTAGCCTTTTTATACTTGAAAATACAGAAGGTATAAATGGGTAGCTCTTTACTGTATGCAAAATGAGCTAACTACGAAAGATTCAGATTACATGACTGACAGGCTTTACAGCCTGGGTAAAAATTTCAAAAATATCTAAATGACTTACATGAAAGTAACTGATAATTAACCTTCTTCATTTCTTGCATGCTTTTGAAAACACTTAAGGATTCAGGCTAGAATTTTTATGAGCTTGGAACTCACTCCTGGAACTAGATTTTCAGAAGAGGTTAGCATTCATCTCCCATTGAAATGCTAGAATAAACAGTTGTATTTCAAGAGTTCAAGAGGACAGCAAGTCAAGCTCTGCCAGAGCTTTCAAAGGTTATTTGAAATAGTAGCAAACATTTCTCAACCATTTTAATTAAAATAAAGCAAGGAAGAAAGAAATTTGTTGAGAAGGTCAAGATTAAAGATAATCTTGGAAGGTCCTCAAAACTAAATAAGCACTTGCTTCACTTGTCAATACAGATAATGATGTTGAATTTGGGGGCCAAAGCAGGACAGATAATGGGAATGGAAATTACCTCCACCTTAGGTGGAAGCAAAACTCCAAGACATTAGTGAATTTTGATCAAAGATAGCTATCTTCCAAAGCTTTGGAAGAGCTGCCGTATCAACTTGCAGATTCTGCAGCAAGGTTTTTCTAACACTGTATTTTTTACTTTGTTTAACAAATGTTTACCGTATTCAACAAAAAGGAAGACCCAGAACATTGGTAGCTTGTTTCCCCTGATTTGTTTGGTGGTACTTAAAGAACTGCAACTTTTTGCCTTTGTCATGGTTTTAGCTGGGATAGAGTTATTCTTCACTGCAGCTGGCCTAGTGCTGTGCTTTGGACTTAGTATGAAAATAATGTTGATAACACACTGATGTTTTGGTGGTTGCTGGGTAGTGCTTGTACTAGTCAAGGACTTTTCCAGCTTCTCATGCTCTGCCGGGTGCAGAAGAAGCCAGGAGGGGAGGGGGCACAGCTAAGAGAGCAGATTCAAAGTGGCCAAAGGGATATTCCATATCATGTAACGTCATGCCCAGTATGTTACCTGGGAGGAACTGGCTAGGGGAGGGAGGCAGCAATCGTGGCTCGGGGACGGGCAGCGTCGGTCAGCGGGTGGTGAGCAGTTGTATCATTTGTGTTTCTGTTTTTTTCCCTTTTTTTCCTTTTCCATTTTATTATATTATCATTATTATTATCATAATCATTATTATTATAATTATTATTTTTATTGTAATTATTAATGGGTTCTTAACCCACAAGTTGGGTTTTTTTGTGCTTTTGCTCTTCTGATTCTCTCCCTCGTCCCACAGGGGTGGGGGGAGTAAGCGAGCGGCTGCGTGGTGTTTAGTTGCCAACTGAGGCTGAAACACGACAGTCTTTTACTGCAGATCTTAACTCTGTTATAAGGAATCATTCTGTGGATGATTGGCACAGCTGGCACAGTGGCACATGGAGCAGCTGTTCTCCAACTCCTTCCGAAATAAACATCTTGTATGCTGCTGCCCAAAATTACAGGTACTGGGTAGTGCTACTCCTGCAGCCCAGTGTTCCACATCCATTGTCTGGAGAGTGATGTTCCATATGTCTGGAGAGTGCTAAAAGTAATACCCATACTTAAGAAGACAGGGAAATGTGATCTGGGTCACTGCAGGACTAAAAACTGGAGGACATTAAGGAGACAGGTTAAGAGGAGGCCGCAGTAGGTAAGTGTTGAAAGGGAGTATGCAAACACACCCCTTGCAGACTTTACGGCGGATTAGATCACAGCCTGTCATGGTTTAAGCCCAGCCAGCAACTAAGCACCACACTCAGAAGGGCAAAAGTAAGAAAACTTGTGGGTTGAGATAAGAACAGTTTAATAATAATCATAACCACAATGTAATGCAAAGGAAAACAACAAAAGAGAGAGGGAAGTGATGCAACCACTTAACACTCACTGACCGATACCGCCAGTCCCTGTGCCGCAATCACTGCCCCTAGGCCAACTCCCCCCAACTTTATATACCGAGCATGACGTCATATGGTATGGAATATTGCTTTGGCCAGTTGGGGTCAGCTGTCCTGGCTGTGCCCCCTCCCAGCTTCTTGTGCACCTGGCAGAGCACGGGGAGCTCAAAAGTCCTTGACTTAGTGTAAGCACTACTTGGCAACAACGAAAGCATCAGTGTGTCATCAACATTATTGTCATCCTATATCCAAAACGCAGCACTGTACCAGCTACTAGGAGGAAAATTAACTCTATCCCAGCCAAAACCAGGACACAGCCATATGATTTTTAATGTTTCCAAGAATGAAACTGGCACATCTTTTGCCGACACATTTGCTGGTGACATAAAGCAAAGAGGCACGGTTGATACCAAGGGGTATCTTCACCACTTACAGCAGGAGCTTGAAGACCCTAAGGACAAGGATCACAGGGATTGGATCAGCTGCCATGTATCAATCACCTTTAACTCAGGGAAGTCACTTCAGCTACTTAAGAAGTGTGTTGCCCAGAAGCCAATAAAAAGAGGCATCTTCAGAGGGCAGTTCTGTTCTGAACTCTCACTCGAAGTGCTTATATTTCTTCACGGTCTACACAAGGACCACACAGTCCTAAGAAAACTACATGGCTGGGATGAATCCAGGATTTTGAGACACTTAAGAGGAACTTCTGCTGCAAGCTAGAAGGTAATGAATGGAAATGATCATGAGGGGAGGTAACAATGAGTTATCAGCATGAAACAACAAAATACAATACTAGGCAGTATTAGCTGTACAGGTAGTGAAGCATCAGTGCTGTTGTAGAAGGTGCTCGTGACACTTCATCCTTGGTATGGCACATAATGCTTGTCACCAATGCTCAAGAAGAGTGACTTCTGACTTCGAAAAGGTGCAGGATAGCACTACTGGGATCAGTGTGTGAAAGGCTTTGCTTGTTTGGCCTGGCAAAATGCAGGCCAAGAAAATATACAGCTGCTTAGAAATATATGCTGGGTTAAATGCTAAGAGCAAATAAAACTGTTTATGCCGAAGAACAATGCTTGCACAAGAACAGCTAGGGGTAATAAACTGGACACAAGTACCTTTTAACACTGAAGCTACTGAAACAAATCTATCCACAGACCTGTCTGGACAACTTTCAAGAAAGAGTAACAGGAACAAAACATTTTCACATGTTTAGAATTGAATTAAATAAGTTTATGAAGGGGATTTGTGTGTCCTGTTTGCCTGCAAGGGCAGAGAACAGGCTGCAATGTCTAAGGAGATCTTATCTTCAGTGCTAAGCTTTTCTGACTATCTGTCAGCAAACACAGGAAAGAGAGTTGCTGGTTGCTGAACTATCTAGAAAATCTACTCCAGCTGGGTTGCTGAGCAGGTGAAAAAATGCAGTCTGTAATTTAAAAAAAAAGGCTGTATATATTTAGATACCGAAAAAGATCAGACAAAAAAAAAAAACCCAGTAAAAAGTATAAAACCTCCTGTGTATGAAGCTCATGATTTCTGGCTGGATTTGCTGTTCTGAGGGCTGTGTCTCATTCATATTTGGGAACAAAAGCAGTTTATCATGCCATTACAGTATTCTCACTATCAGACAGCCAGTCTGTGATCTGCTTTTGCAGAAGTGTGTACCAGGAGGAAACTTCAGATGCTTCAGTCTCTGGGAAATGAATTGTATAACCTGGGGACTATGAACAACCTCCATCATTATGGACAGCCCCTTTCTACCCATATCTTTTGCCCCAAAACAAAGCCATGTGTTCTTCATGGAATATGGCTATCACATGAAGAGAAAAGACTCCTTTGAATTATTAGATAAAAAAATATTTTCCACATTCAGAATTAAGATTGGTGTCGTGGTCTCTTTCTGATGGTATATTTTGTTATTTTCTTTTGTTCAAAAGCAAGGACAAGGTAGGGAGACAGATGTTAAGGGAGCTTGAAAGCCAGGGATACATTGTGGAGAATAGGTCTATGTTAGAAGTGGAGAACAGACAGGTAAATGAGAGATGCAGTAAAAAAAAAAATCAGGACACATAACAAAATAGGAAAAACTAATGGCTACTTAGGAATCTACAGAAGATACCATCATTAAAGATGTGAATCATAACCTTAATCACACAGATACCCATGTGCTTTAATCCTTTTTTCAGTCTTCTCCCTTTCAGACTATAAACTTCTCAGGGCAGGACAGTGTCTTTCTAGTGCTGCAGTCAGATTTTTCAGTCAGAGTAACTGAATGTTTACAAAATGGGGAAAAAAAGAGCAGAAAACTTCATACTTGCCAAATAAATAGCACAGACAACTGGGTTTTTATTATGACTTCACAACTGATGAAATCTTTCATTACTATTAAGGGGAACATCTTAATTGCATGCTGCTTCTAACATAATATTGTGTGCTATGAGTCTGACAACAAATTTTATTTTAAACATTAATTTCACCTATTAACCAGTTAATACCAGAGAATGGAGAGCTTTTGTTGTCTGAGTGAACATTTTTTTAAAAAGCAAACAAAAAACTCTTTTGAAATTAATTTGAAATAAAAGGAAAGAAATATCTGAAAATCATAAATTTGATAAATTTATAGCTAGTGTTTCAGGACTGTAGACTTTGTATCTATATTCTGGTGCTACTTCGTATTAACTGCCAAAATGAAAATCCCCATACTTATCTGGCCACAGAAAAAAACTTTGTGCTCTGCATGTTGATGTTTTTCTGTATGAAATCCTGCTTAGGTCCTGTAACTGAAGTGCTAAGTTAATCTTCCTTTTTCAGCAGAGGTAATAACATGCCAATAGAAACTTCTAACAAGTGACTTGTATTATTCAGCAATTAGCAACTGCCACTGTAATAGAATTGAAATATCAACAAGGGTAAAATGTGAAAAAATATTTTGTTCTCCCTGGAACAGTTGTTCTGTTGGAGTGTTGTGCTCCTGAGAAGAAAAACTTTTGCAGAATTGATTTGATGAAGATATTCTGAAACACACAAATACACTTATGTTATCGTTCCTTATCAGTAACTTCAGGCAGTCCAAGCACATCAGTAAATTCCTCCAAATTCTGTGTTGTTTAAGAAAGATTATAGATGAGAGCATAAATATAACTTTGCAGCAGTTGAGGAAGCACTGTTTAGTTGCAAAATGCTGCTGAAGAATTACCCTTTGCCTAAGACTGTCTGTCTTTCTGGGCATGGAAATTCAGTGGCTTTCTTCCTTTACCAGGTATGCAATCTTAAATTAACCAGCACAAATTAAATGAGGCATTAGTGCAGCACAAGATAAGACCACAATTCAAATAGCTCATCTCCCTCACAAGTTCAGTCTGGATTCCCAAGCACATTTTGTCTGTGCTGAAAGAAGCACGAGAGGGACATGACAAGAAGGACAGAGATGCAGACAGAAGTGCAGAAAGCTTCTGCTTCACCCAGTCACCCACTGCTGCTGGAGAAGAGAGTTGCTGCCGCCCAGCACCAGTATGCTGCTCTGGGAGTGGGTTGCCAAGAACCAGGTGCAAATGGCAGAGAGCAGTACTGCTACAGCAGAGTGGACCAAGGCCAGAGAAAAACCTAGGCAGCTCAACATAACATGATAAAAGTATTTAACCTCTTCTTTCAAAAAGTCCAGTCAAATATATATGCCTTTTCTCAAATAACAATACAAAATCTGGTTTCTATTGTTTATGTCAGCAGGTGTATCAGAGCAAGTGAGTTCTTTCTCCCTATCAGTACTTAAATAATGACAGATCAGTTAAACACCCCCCTTCAAAGAGATTTGGCTTTCAGATCAAGAACAGAAAAATTCCCATTAAGCCCTCGATATGCTTTTACAATGCCATCTGATTTACACATGCTTTTACAAACACTGCCACTATTTATGTATCTTAAACCATACTTAAAATATTTCACTGTACAGGCTGACATATTTACATCACTCCTGTATTAGAAAAGCTCCAGACACAATATCATCAAATGAGAAAACCTGTCTGGTTTGTTTGGAAAGATATTTCATTCTAGATTACCTTTATTACCTGGCATTAAACATTTCAAATCTAGAGTATAAATTCACCGAAAAGTTCATTGTTGTTATAATTCCAATAGGAACAATATGCTCTAACCTGATTAATATATCTATGTAATAAGCGTTTAATTTGAGGTTCAAATATCTGTTATATTTGCCAGTCTGAAACTGGCAGACCTTTCAGGTAAGCCTCTGAAAACTGATTTCTTTTTGTACACTTTCATAGATATGCATGCTAAAAGCCTTAGTATAAAGAACAACCATCTGACTGTTCAAATAATATTAAAGCATTGAAAAGCAAGTTAAACTGCCTAATCAGTAAATTGCTAAACCAAGACAAAAGAAATCCTATCCATAGGCCAAACTCCATAGCTCTATCTGTTTAGTAGTTAGATATGTACGGTTGTTGGCTAAGCTCTGTCAAGGGCATCACGGGCAGGAGACAGGCACCCCTGCAGAACAAGGGATACCATGCATCCATTGCAGATGGCTGACTTGGGAAGGGGATACATCTCCTCCAAAGGTTACCTGCTTCTCTCCCCTGATTATTGATGGAGGCTGAGTGACTAGGATAGTCTGCACATCTATGTGTCAGTCAGAGGGAGATAGGTGGAAAAAATCCTACCCCTACTGACCCAACGTCGGAAGCAGAATAGCCTGACCAACATATTTTAAACTGACTGCAGCCTTTTGCAAGTCAAACAATGTCTTGCTTTCTCCTACTCTACTCACCATACTTGGAAAGATGGTAAAAAGCTGGAAAACTACTTCCTTATTCTCAATCAAATCCTCTCTTTACTGTGATGTTTATACACTGAAAGTGCCTGATGTGAGTTAGATTGCCAGTGCGCTAAGACCCCTGCTGAGGTCTGTGCTGCTGAGCAACAGAGCCTCAACGTTTCTGTATTATCCCTTTGTTTGTACCCATCTGTTGTCCTTCCTTTCATGCTGATGTAGAAACCTGGGGGTGGAGGCAGAGATTTTTTTTTTTCAGCCTGTGTTTGTACAGGGCTTTGTGTTTGCAGGCGTCTGTTTATGGATATGGCTCCTAAGTACTACAGAAATAAAATTAATATATAGGATTAAAAAGAATACTTGATATCAAATTATTTTTCATTATTAATGAGCAATTTCTATGCCAAATGGCCAGTTCCACAAGCTAAAAAGGGAGCTCTGCTACAAGGAAGGTGGATCCTCTGTTCTCCCGCCACTACATTCTCAGAAAGTATTGTCTTCAGAGGCACATGTTTTCTCATGTTTTCTGCATTGCCCTGGTTTGGAGAAAACACAGAGGTATTTTGCCAGAGTGAAGCAGGGTTTGAGTCACAGGCTCTCAAAGACAATGGAGCTCAGATATATATATATAACCCCAAGAAGCGGCATTACATCAGGTTTGAGTAACACCAGCTACAACAAGCCTCTCCAAATAAAGCTTGTAAAAAGGAAAGATGGTGACAAGAGCTATGTGCACTGAGACATTACTGCTCTTTATGGCAGTGCTTGTAAAGAAAGCTTCCAAACAAATGGACACCAGAAAAAACAAATTAAGACTCTTGCCCTTTTATTATCTAAGCAGAGATATCAAAAAGGGACCTCTGTGTCCTAAGTCACGAGAAAGATTTTCCTAGTTACCATTTATTATTTAGTGTTACCAGGGTTAATTTCAATAATGGAGATAAATAATGTGAGATAAACTGACATAATATTAAAAACGGTGGATAACAAGTAGGCCAAAAACTGTAGGACTAAAGTGATTTTACAGATCACAACCACTTGTAATAGTTTGTAAACAAATATAAAAGAGAAGCAAATTTAACAAGTGTGTGATGTTGGCTTTTTTATTTTAAAAGTGGTTAAAATGTTCAAATAGTCATAACACATATTGCACACACTCCCTAATAATTTTAGTATCAGTAATTGCTCCCAGTCATTGAAAATGCCTGAGGTGAACCAGTAAGGCAGGTACACTAAAAATTTTTCTTTAGTACTAAAGTATAAAACCATAATTGGAAAGATGACAAGAAAGCAAAATATGTTATGTACAATGGTATATTTGGAATTTAAATTGCTTAGAATTAATTATGCCATAGACTACTCACTCAAAAATAGAAAATATATTTGCTAATGAGTACGAAATTTTTTCTGGCTCATGGATAACCAAGTGGGAAATCTCAGTATTGTCTTGCGTTAAAGTTGTATTACCCATCCACATGCTTTTTATAGCAGAAAATTAGCAAATTTACAATGGACCTGCATCTAGAGGACTTGTAGAAGAGACCAAGGGGAAGACAAAACTATGATGAAGATAAAAGTTCCTGAAGAAAAAATGGAGAACATGTTAATTAGAAAATACCTCATCTATCTAGACGGACATTGGGGTTTTTTGATGACTAAGTCGCTTGAAAGGAGAAGGCTGTTAACTCCTATATGCCAGCTACAAAAGGGAAGTATCTTGCGGGACTTCCTTGTCACAGCAATAGCCATCAGCTCAGAAAGGCTGAAATGCCCAGGTTTATGGTGAGCAGACTGGAGGTTGATACAGGTGGGACAGAATGGGTGACATACATGTTGTCTAACTTTAGATGACTACAACATACACACTTACTTCTGAGCTACTCCCTTTCAGATCATTCAAAGTCATGAGGAAGAACTAAAGGCTTTTAGATCACCCCAGCTCAGATACATCCATGTCTCTGCCAACGAAAAGGGACCACTATAACTAGCTCAACTGTAGCCATCTGCATTTTATCACGTGAATCCCTCCTGCTCTGTGTCACTTTGTTTTAAATCCATTTAAAATGCTGAGTCACATCCTTTGGCAAGTAAACTTTTTATTTTTGAGAAGTCAGCAGAGTGCTCCATAACTCCTGGTAGGAAATCTGTGCAGATACTGTTTTTAAGATTGTTAGGTCTGCAACCCAGAAGACAAACCCAAAGTCTTTGTCAGGGAACAGATGGATTTCTGGACTTCTGTGTCACCTGAAAGGGGTCCACCTGGGGGCTAGCAACGATCTGGAGAAGGCTACCTCCCTTTATGAGAGAATCTCTGTTCATCTCTGCAGCAGGAAAAGAAGGCACAGATGTCTCCTGGTGTATGAGTTTCCTTGCTAGCAGAATTTCTGCCTTGCTCCTAGATCTCCAGTTAGCAGAGCAGAGCCATTGGGATGAATTAACAGCTTAGCTGCTCGTACAGACAGTGACTGTATAACTTTTAAACAGAGATGTGAAAAAAAGCAACAAACTGTGACATGGAGTCAGAATTTATTTTGTATGAAAATATATACTTACTCAGCATAGACTTCAAGCCTGCTCCCCATACGATAAGGAATATGTGGTATGCATAGGTTAAAAAAAGCTATTTCTCTCTCTGTCACATTTTAATATTTCATTATTGTATATATTTGTATTTTCCTTTCTATGATATGCATTAGTGCCTGATGACTAGTATGGCAAACTTTATCCTTTTCAAAAATTGTTTCTATATTTCAGTTTGCATTTTCTTACAGAACTACTTAAGTATCACAAGAAACACTTTATACTAAACAGTCAGTGAAATTAAACAGCTGATTTGTCACCAAGCTGGTCTCCAGGAATAGGCAAGTGAGCAAGCCTGCTCGCAACTCTTGAAAGACATGTTAATTATTGAAGCAAATGCATGCAGACATAACTCGACAGACCTTTCCCCCACCCCCTAAATTTGTCTATACCATCCATGAAAAACTGAATATCTGTCCTAGTTTTGGCTGGGATAGAGTTAATTTTCTTCCTAGAAGGTGGTATAGTGCTGTATTTTGGATATAGGATGACAATAATGTTGATAACACACTGATGCTTTCGTTGTTGCCAAGTAGTGCTTACACTAAGTCAAGGACTTTTGAGCTTCCCGTGCTCTGCCAGGTGCACAAGAAGCTGGGAGGGGACACAGCCAGGACAGCTGACTCAAACTGACCAAAGGGATATTCCATATCATATGATGCCATTCTCGGTATATAAGCTGGGAGGGATATAAGCTGGCCGGGGGACAGTGATCACTGCTCAGGGATGGCACAGGTATCAGTCAGCAGGTGGTGATACTGTGCCCAGTTGCGCTGTCCATCACTTGCTTTGTATATTATTTTTTTAAATTATTATTATTACTACTACTACTACTGCGATGACTATATTACTTCATTTCAATTATTAAACTGCCTTTATCTCAACCCATGGGTTTTACTTTTTTTTTTTTCCAACTCTCTCTCCCATTCCACTGAGGGGGAGTGAGTGGTTGTGTGGGTCCTAGTTGCTGGCTAGGGTTAACCCATGATAGTCCTTTTTGGCACCCAATGAAGGGCACAAAGGGTTTGAGATAGTAACAGATTAACCAGAGGTTATTAAGGAATTTATATCTGTTAGCAGTTGCTGGTCACAATATTGATTCATTTGTTCTTGATACTAATTTATCTGATCTGCATCATGCTCTTTTTTTGCTGTGCATGTTAAAGATTGGTGTTTTGCAGTTTGCTGTGCTCTGCAGTGATTAGTGATGTTTTGCCTGGGAGATTTGTTATTGTAACACTGGCCTTGAGCTTAATCTGGTATTTGGGCTTTGCACTGAAGCCATTACTGTACTTTGGGTAATTAGCCAAATTGGGAGGCAATTAGCAATTATACCTCTTCCTCTGAGAAGTTTTTTATGGAGGAAACACAGAATGGCACCTTCACTACATTCTTCTAGGTGTTTCCTCCTTCATTACAATAACTTTTCAGTATCTTGAATATCCTTGGGTAGTTAAGCTACTCCTATCAGTATTTCTTGGGAATATTGTTTCAGTTTTGTCTAATGTTAATAAGCAGTTTAAGAGTAGCATCCAGAGATCTACCTGGAGGCTGGATAGTTATGAGTGGCCAGAATGCAAAGATTTTGGAACATCACCAGAGGAGGAGGTGACACGTGCTAAAGAGGCCCCGCTGTATAGTAGACTGCCAGGAAATGAGAAGCCATATGCCCTGTTCACTGATGGGTCCTGTCGTATTGTGGGAAAGCATTGGAATTCAAAGGCTGCTGTATGGAGTCCTATATGGCAAGTTGCAGAAACTGCTGAAGGAGAAGGTGAATTGAGTCAGTCTGCAGAGGTGAAAGGCATCCAATAGGATAGCTAACATTAATTTTTTGCCATGCAAAAATATATGCAGTTTTAATTTCATTTCTGATACCTGGAAGTTTTTCTCTAGTTACCAATTACCAACGCAAAATAATTTTCAGGTTTTCAGGTATTCTTAATCTTTACATGAAAGAAGGGTTTTGGTAACTGAGGTTTTGCAATGGTTGCTGTTGCCAGTTAACCTGTCTTATAAACTAGTTCAGAGACCCATCCTGCAATTAATAACATATGAAAAGAGTGTTGCGTTCTTACAGAGCTCCACAGATGTCTGCAGGACTTTTTGATGCTTTATCATTCTAACAGCCTGCTGTTAGATCAAGACCCTGAAAGGTTAAACTGGAGCCCAACCCATTATTTTGGTAATATGGACTATTTTTAAAAGTGTATTGAAAACCTGAAAAATCCTGAGGTTTGGTCAGTCGCTGTATTTCATTTGCCATTTTGAAGGGATAGTGTATCAGTTTTGATTTTTTTTTTACTTTAAACTTTAGAAGGGGAAAAAAGCATAATATGAATAACACCTTAACATGAAAAAGGCTGAACTATGAATATGGATTGCTGAATGTTTATATATTCATGGAAATCTTCCAAATATGGAGAAACCACTATCAGAGTATCACAGTTTTGCAAGAGTTAACATTAACAGAACTTTGAAAGTTATCAAAACTCCCTGGGTTTTGCAGCGGTGGAAAGTTACAGTATATGAAAAAGGGAACAGATTTTATGGTTTTATTGTAGTTATTAGTCATTACAAATTTGAAGTCAGCAGCAAATTAATTTTTGTTAGCAAAATAGATTTAGGTTACTTTGACTTGTGTGTATGCTACAGATAAGAAGAACTTTCTTGATTCATGTAAGGAATTTCTAGAACTTTGGTATTTCTTTTGTTTAATTAGGGCAGTAAGTTTGGACCCAGGTCTGTAGTATAAGTTAGCATAGAAAATTACAGAATTTTTTTAGCAAAGGAAGAAAAATTAAATTCTATGATTAAAGGTATAGTGAGGAAAGGGAGATGAGGCTAGCACTTTGTATTGGTGTGTCTTTTATAATTAATTAGTCCTATCTTGTTTACAAATACTTCGATGTTTCTGACAATGTTTTCTTTGTCCAGCTGGCTCTGTTTATTACTGTGCAACCCACCAGCTTTTAAAAAAACCAGACTTTCTCTTGAAAGTCACATGAAACTGTCATCTGGGAACTGTAATTATAAATCCACATTATATCTGGCTATGGGTTATGATATTATGAGCTGGCAATATTCTGTGGAGACTGTTTTTCCATATTTTGAACTCTAGTACACATTTCCGATATCTGCAGTCTTACAAAAGGTAGAAATTTGCTGAAGTGGAGCAAAAATGTAATTTTGACTTGCTTTGGGTTTTGTTTTTCATACCTGACTAAAGCCTTGAATAGTGGGTATTGTCTTGGTTCTATATTCATATGTTATCAAAGCTGAAGATAATTAACAAGTTTGGAAAGTTCTGCTAAGATATTTGGGTGGTTCTCTGGCTTGCATTTTGGGTTGGTGATCATTCTGGAAGGACCTAAGAAGTTATCAGCTTGAAGCAAGACTCAAAGTACAACTGTAGAACTACATGACCTGGGTTGGGTAGTCAGTCAGATCAGTGATAAAAATTTTCTCATTTGACTTTGAAATCTGTAGGGAAAAATCCAAACATTATTAAAAATTGTAATATTCAGAGGTACATTCCATGTGCTTAGCTCACTAAATCAGACAATTTAAAATATTTGAAAAAATTATATAAACATATTATTAATTATTTTGGTATTTATACATCCCTTCATAGTACACAAGTTGCTTTGCTTTCAGCATGCGGTACTGTCAATACCAGAATGTTTCATTTGAATGCCAAGCTTACCCACATTCTGCTTTAGCTTGCTATTGTACCGAATTAGCATTATTTTCAAAACTGGGTATGTGGAAGTCAGTACTCACTCAGGTTACTTATTTCATATCTTATGAAGCAATCTAAGCCACTACTTTCTGCAGAAAGAATGATCACTATCTCCTTGAGAACAAGGACATACAGTGTTTTACATACCCTGTCTTTATCCATGCTCTGTTTCTTAAAGAAGAGCAAAAAGTATTTATTCTTCTAGCCCTGTTGTGTTAATGGTAGGAGTCTGAGGGGTGGTTAGGGGAAGATCCTACCGTTGAGTTGCGATGTTTAGACAGGATGCCCTTGCTTTCTAAACTCCTTCTCAGAGAGGAGCCTAGGTGCGGCTAAGTCCAGTCTCAGACTCAGACTCAGACTCAGACAGTTTATTTTCTAAGGGTTGTAGATGTAACCACCCATCAGAGTATTTGTTGTTAGTAACTAATTTGGCAGATGCCCAGGCCAGTCACGTTCAATGAGAATGATCACAGCTAGACTAATGTATAGTACGATTTATTAAAGCAACAGATATGCAGGTTTTTTTGATTACTGGTGATAGAATTGTTGGTTACAAGACACACACAAATACTAAGAAAATTAGTAACAATGCTAGGCTACAAGTGCTTCAAGCAAATATGAAGCAATTCTAATGCATTGGATATTTAAAGTGAACCTATAGAGAGGTTTCTGACTTTTCCTGGGGAAACACTTGGTATAACCAAGTGCTCAAATCTTGCCCAAAGGCATCCCAACAGGGGGGAAGAGAGGTGCAGCCCGTCAACTGGTCGCAGAAGTCAGACTGCTATGCAATGGTATCTTCCTTAACACCCTTTTTCTCTTAACCTATTTTATACTATTTTTTACCTTTCAGGTGGAGCTTGAGTGGCTCTAGTCATACATACCTTTATTATGATTGGTGTAAAATTTCCTCGCTTTGCTTTTAAAGGTGTAGACTACAAAAATTCAAAGCGCGTGCCCAGTGAGGGGTGGTCATACCTTAGAGGCAGGTAGCTTTTGGGATGGAGGTGTGTTTTGGTATTATAATGGTATTATAATGATATTATAATGAGTGAAGTTCCCGAGAAGGACAGCATTTTGTCAAAAGCTTGACGGACTGTTGGCTCAGGGTAGCAAATATGCAGTGTATGAGCTCCATGGCACCTCGAGTCCCCATTTACCACAGAGCCTGGCCACAGTGTCTCCACACCACTTTATACTCTGGACAATCCTCTTAGAGTCAGTACACCAAGTTCTCCTGGCATTGCTGACATCTAAGGTTATGAGCCTAGGGAACTTCCGTGGAATGATTTTCTCACCTGTCAGCTACACTCTACCCTGAAAGCTTCTTCCATGCTGTACCTTTTCTAAAACCATAAGTTTAATTTCTAAGTCGCCTCCAGAGATTATTCCACACCCCTATGTAAGTGGCATGATGACTAAAATATGGCTTTGGCTCTACAAAACAAGGGATGAAGAAAGGTGACAGGCCAGGTTCAGGGAAATACACTGTTCTCTTGTACTTGGATTCTTCTAATCCTTTTAGCAGACAAAAATGCCACATTACTTTTTGTGGACTTGAGGCAGTATAGCTGGTATCAATAGAAGTTATACCACTAACAGCAAGCAGAACAGGAGATAAATATAAGTGAGAAAATGTGTTTCCTCTGCAAAAGCATAGCCAGAGGCCCTTTGGAGACATTAAGGTGCATGGTATTTCAGTTGTGATGGGTTAGTGCCTCATGCTAAACCTGTAGTAACTATATGTCCTATCTAAACAAGCTTCCTGGACTCCCTCTAGGTCAGTAGGAAGGGACAGGCACTACATGAGGCAATCCTTTCATTCCACCCAGGGAAGCTGCCTAAAATAGTTGGATTGGTTTCCCACTGCAACCTTTCTACTCCACAGAAAGAGGCTAAACAACTATTTTAGTGTAGAATGGAATGCTTAAAGAACTGGCCTCAGAATTCCATGTTCCTAGCCATGGCTACATCCTGGAACCTAAGTCTCCAGCTATGATTAATGTAAACCTCACAAATGAGATGATAAAGAATCAGTAAAAACTGCAGCAAGAATAATCTAGCTATTTGAAAGCTCTGAAGTAGTTTCACTTCATTTTTGAAGTCTATGGAAGCAAGACTGTATAAAGTCCCATTTTTAAATTTAATTTTCCTTTTGTTAAATGAATCATAATTTCATAAGTCTGTACCATCATTCTGTGACAGAAATAAAGTATCAGACAGCGAAGTATAAGGTCAAAGATGGGCTTTGATGACATTTGAAATTTGATGGAAGAAGCAAACAGTTCTTAGTAATTACAGTTTTCAATTGGATTAGTAGTTTATTATAGAACACTTCATATTCCAGAAAAAAAAATTACACTTGATAATTAGTTACTTTATTATACCTAGCCACAGTGTATTTCATAGAAGTCTTGGCAAATTTCTCAAAGTACATCTGTAACTTACAAGTCTGAATCCCACAGAAAGTTAATAGCTATCATGCTGCTACTAAATCCCAGATACTTAGTTTTAATTTCTTGTGTTTATTCCAATTGAAACTGCAAAACCCAACTGATTTTAGGTGACCACAGATTTCACACCCATTGATGTATTCCGTGGTAGGATATTTTGGTAAAATACAAATTCTAAATCCTAAGGTCTCTTCTATTGAAAGTCAGCTAAGACCTATGCACCATTTTAAAATCCTCAAAACAGGATTCCTTTGGTAAAAGTGTGACTGCCACCAAGAAATATTTTAACATGAATTAGTTAGGATTTGGAATTAATGCAAGGAGTGTAGAAAAGTACACTAGGTCTAATCAAAAGTAGGGTGTTTTCTTGGCTGAATAACACTCTAAGGTTGAGATTAAAGAAAGAAACATCTAGGCCAGAGAACTGAAATCCCACGCACTGGAATGTGAATATAGAAATAAAGCTAAGGTCCTGAAAAGGAGCATCTACTGCAATTGCTTTTTTCACATAAAAGCCAGCCCCAGAAGTCATATCTAGAAAAAGAAAGTGTTTTACCATCTCCCACTTGCTTTACCCGGTCTTTTGAATGCCCTAATGCCCAGCTTAGGCTCTGGATAGAGAGGTGTCTGCAGGGTTGCTACCACCAGCTTACACTTATTGACCAGTATTACTCTGCCCACAGGCATATTTAATCACTTCTGTCTTACTGTTGTGCTGGAATAAGTGTTAGTACAACCACAGGCAAAACTCAACCACACTGAAAACAAACCTATCATGAGTACTTAGTCTGGCTCTATCGCCTAGAGGAGCATAACTTCAACCAAACCCAGACTCCAAATTTATCCCAAAGATAATCTATTATTTGTCCACAGTCACATAGTTTAGGTGATCTACAGACACACGGCATGGAAGCAAGAGGCCAGTTCTGTCAGAAATATGTTAGTAATTCAATAGATCAGACTATAAAAGGGAGTAAAAGTAATTGCATGGGAACTATGCTAGAGATAGCTTTGGTGTGGGATGAACCTCTCATTAGCTAAAACCAACACCGTTAAATTTCTAAGTAGACCTGTCAGGCATGATTGGCTGGAGTAACAGTAGCCTGGCCTCAGTTCAGCTGGTCTCTCCCAGCTGCCTCAGCAGAAGAGTTGGTCTCTCCCTAACACAGCAATGTACTAATGAACAAGGACTTGTCCAATTTTGTCAGTCAAGTCTTCTCTCCTGGCAACACTCTCTCCCACTGTAGTTTTACAATGATACTGCAAAATGCTACTGTGTTGCTGCTTGGGACTACAGCTCAGGCACCCAAATGGTATTGTCTGATATGCTCCAAGATAAAAAAATAAACCAAAAACATTTTAAAACTGTTTTGTTACATGATATCACAATTATCTTTTCTCCAGTGTTTGTCACCGAGACCATTGTACCTAAAGCCTCCTAGCAACAGACCTATTACAATGAATCAGTTTCTTTTTGATGTGTAGATTGCATGCACGTATATATGGCTGTCTATCTTTTAATGTAAAGGTCGCTCTTAAAGTTGAGCTCAAAATGGACCCAAAGCTCCACAATGAAGTTCATTTTCTCTTGAGAGAATTTTCAGACAAAGGCCTTTTTTTCCATTTGAAATTATACAGACTACACTGAAGTCATTATGTACGATTACAGTACTCTGCACCAAGAGAAATAACAGTCTTCAGGAAAAAGGAAGAGCCATGACACAGTCCGGATGATCTTGAATATTGCAGGCAAAGCCTTTGAATAAAGCTGATTGTCAGATAATCAGGAAATGTTTGAATAAAATATTGACAAGGCATAAAGATTTTTTGGAATATCTTAATGTCAATTTTAGGAAAACAATTTTACAGGATTTCCTTGTTATTTGGAAATATTTGGGGCTCAAGGAACCTGACCAGCACATGAAGACAAGGTCAGGAAGAAAGAAACAGGACTTTTTCTTCATTCTGTTCTTTGTACAGACCTGGGAACTGTTCCATCAAGGAAAACAGAATTGCTTACCAACCATTCTGAAGAGATCTGGATGATGGCCCTATCTGACCTTGTGGCAGCAGTACCGTGGCCCTGGTATGCATCATAAACAAAGTCAGAAATCTTCCCCAGACTCCCACTACAGCCCTGCTCACATGAGCCTCAGAAACTACCACAGCCTCTATTTTTTGTGCGTTCCTTTTCCATGGTCAATTACCACTTTTTACTCAAATATTATTGTAATATTAAGATCATACAGAATAATTTCTGAAGAAAACAAGCATTTACTTTTGGTCATCAACTTTTCTGTTCTGGACTCTATCTGTGTAAAAGCTTTGTATAAATGGAAAAGCTATGACTGTTTTCCTTGTGGAATGTTGGCCATTTAAAGGCGGTTAAACTATTTTTAAACAAGAACCTTTATCTTAATCTTTTTATCTGTTAGAGTCATATTAAATCCTTTCTTACAATTGATGATAAACTAAGCAGTTTGCAATTTCCTGTTACATATCCCTAGGACACTTAAAAAATTGCTCGTGTTGGATTTCTTCCAAAGTTCAGAAATCACTTTCTCCAAAACGGACATTCAAGATGTCTTTAAAATGCTCCTCCAACTCTTCGTGTTTCTTTTTTATTCTAATTCTACTAGTAATTCTACCAAACAAACTTCTGCTTGCCCCTTCTCAGAACTGTATCTACTGTTCCTTCTCAGAACTGAGATAAGTATAACCTAGATTCCATAGAAAGTCTTGCATTTTTTCCAAGGATACAAAGAAAAGAATTCTTAGCAACAAGTGTAATCTAAATTATCCAGGAAACTTCTGCATTACAATAACTAAATAACATATTTAGCCCTACTTAGATGCATGCCAATAAAATACTTATTTGGAAACAGTTTTCCTGAAAAATACACAGTAAATATTTTATATATGCCTCTGTATATACATATATATATTATCTAAAAAGGCTGTGAGTATTTGAAGGTTTTTTGCTGAACTTTCCTGAGTTTTAAATTGAAAGCTGAACAGTTTCTAAGAATGTGTTTTAAAGTGTAAGGTACTCACATGTAGGGGAATAGACAGGGATCGGCGACCGGAAGATTACGGGATGTGACGGAAAGATAGACTCCTCCCCATAGGAGTGGCAGGAACAGGAAGCTCAAGAGCTATATAAGCGTGTGACGCAGCTAAATAGACGGACATTTTGCATCCATCATATTGGTGTCTGTGCATCACTGTCCCCAGGGTGGGTAGAGCCCTGTGTCCCGGAGATATGCGGCCCAAGATAAGTTCTCCCGTAGAAGCGTACAGCTACACTCACATTACTTCCTGTTTAAAAAGCATTCAGATTTGAAACATTAGTTCAAAAACATAGCAACATAACAGTATTCTGAAGTCAATACAGGAAGACAAAGCACAGACATCATTAAGTTTTTAATTTATATTTAAATTTATATTTTTCTAGACTATGCTGTTTAGAACCTGAATTCTTGCAAGAATAATATGAAACCTTTTTTTTTTTTTTTTACCTAAAAGTGGTCTTTATCCACCAAACTGATTAGAAGGTGGAAAACCTGGACATTACAGCACTTTCTAACACTCTGAGTTCAGATAAAAGAGTACTGCCTACTGGGCCATTAATATCATCCCAGTTGGGAAAGTAAGTTTTCTGTGACAGATGCATATGTTCCTAGATCATATACCTATCAAGTGTGATTCCACCTGCCAGGATCATAGGCCAAGGCCAAACAGCCACAGGTAGCTCATAAAGTACATGGAAAACATTGTTATCATTTTAAAAAAAATATTTTGCCAAATTCATATATTCTAATAGTGATTATCTTTAATTGTCGCTTTCTTTAACTAGATGACAATTAACATAAAAATATTGCTTTCATGTCTCAGAGCCTAAAGCAAAGCAGAATCTAGGCAAAGAAGCTTTCCTATTCATACTCTTTAATTAACTACATTATTTTAGAAGACTTGACCCAAAATAAACTATTTCTCTAAATACTAACGTTAATTACCTGACAATACCAGATAAAATGTAGCATTTAGCCAAACTCATTGGAGGCCTTTATTCTCAACTTCACACTTGAACAATTTATCTTTCACCTTTTCTTGACCTAAGACAAAAGAAACGGTGTTATAGTTTATGGTCAAAGTAGAAAAAATAGGACAAATTACGAAAATAACTTCCTTTTTCTTCCTCAGCCTCCACCACCAATCTCATCCAGAGCTGTGTTTCTCTGTCCTCTTGGGAGGTACGTGCAACTTGCCTCTTGTAACAGCTTTTACTAGAAGAGCAGAAAACATTCATGTAGAAAAGCTGTAGAAGCCAGTTTCAGCATCCAGCTTGCACTGCTGTATCTGAAGTGTTTTACTGGTGAGCTAAACGACTTGACTGCAAAGACTGAAGAAGAGAGGAGGTGGATCAGGAGAGCAGGTACAGGATCTCTCTATCAGGTACACAGAGCCCTTGTAAACACCACTGTGAGACACAATTAAAGAGCAGAGCAAATAGGACAGCATGGACACAGAAACTCACCTCAGAACTAGAGTGCTTTTTTACACCAGTGTAATTTTCACCAGTGCGGATTTTCAGCTCTACAGGTTTGTGTAAGGGTAGGATTGGCGTGAGTGATGCTCCACGGTTATAAGGATGATACCGCTGAGTTGAACTATAGGCTAGCAGGGCACTGAGCTCATTACAGTTAGTATCATCATCATGGTACCAGGTGGATGGCAGACAAGTTGGAGCATGCACTCCAGCTCTGATGTGGGCAAACCTGTGCATGGATGTACCCAAGGAGTATTACATACATGCACAAAGAGGCTGCTTTTTGTATTTGGTTCAGATTTATGACTCTTCAGCAGTAGTCAGGCCCATCACTGGGTTGTAAATTACTTTATTACAATATTAATAAAGCCACTAGCATGTGGCAAATCCAGAGATTTGTTTTCATTGTATAATATAATCAGATGAGAACTGCTTCCATACAATTGAACAAAGCAGAAAAGAAAATGTGAGACCTTGAACAACAATGTTAGGTGAGTTTTATAATGCAGGTAGCCAACAATTTAAACTCTTTGACCTACAGTAAAGATTTGGGGATGGATATTATTTTATTGTCTTGAATTGTAAAGATTTAACATCTTATTCCAGAACAAGATAACAGGAGTGAAAATAGTATTGAAAGGCAAAAAACTATTTTTATCAGTTACTTGTTCTCCTTTGAGGATGTAATCCTCATTAAGAAAGAAGCTCATAAGTGGAAAATAAATCCTTCAAAACAATTTTGCTTAACTACTCTCACTAGAATAATTTAGACTAAATACCTCATTATATTAATGCAAATTAGTTTTTATTATACAATCAATACTTTTAAATAAAGCCTTGTCATTTAAATAAACTCAGGAACTATCATAACACTTCAGGAATGTATGAGTACCTTACACATAGGAAAGGAAAAATGGGCTTCATATGTTATTGGAACTGAGCAAAAAGATATAAATGAATGTAGTTTACATACTGAATGTAGGTTGCATGTAGGTATCTGTGTAGCACAGGGAAATGGGTTGGAGAAGATCACTGTAGAGTTTTCAAGAGTTTCTTAGGTTCATGCTTTAAAACAGATGTTTTATATTAATTATACTATTATTTTTAGTTTCTCTTTTGTCATTAAAATATTCAAGGTCTCCCATCACATTAAATAGTCATACAGTCCTGTTCTGAAAAACTTACAAAAGAAAAGGTCTTGTTTATCATACATGCTTTGCTCTATTTACCACAAAATCAAATGCATTTTAAATGTTGACTTTTGTACCAAGTGGTTCTCATTTGTTTTCTGTTAAGGACTGATATCCATGAGAAGTAAAATGACCTTTTATTTCTCCTTTAAAAGCCTCAGATATTTCCTTCTTGTACTGCACATGCAGATAATATGAATTATTACCAGCTTAAAAGTCATTGCCAACAATAATGTTTAATTCCAACACAACATTAATTCCCCTAGTTTTTTACTATTTCTTTCAGTATTCTTGCTATATGATTTCATCACAAGTCTTCCAAGAATCAGCCAAACTACAGTCTAATACTAAATATGCTGTATTTTCTGCATTGAAGAATAGACTTTTTCTGTTACAGTTAATATTCCACCAATACTTACAAATAATTACAGGCATAACTGAACCTTTGGACCCATATAATATAGTTCTTTAAAAGCAAACAAGCAAATAAACAAACAAGAAGAGATTAAAAACATTCCTCCTGAGAAGAGGAAACATGGCAAATAACAGGATCCCAATCCTGGACTTCAGAAGAGTAGATTTTAGTCACTTCAGGGGTTTGCTTGGAAGCATCCCATGGGAGACCATCCTGGAGAGCTGATTGACTTTCAAGGATCATGTCCTCCATGCTCAAGAATGGTCCATCCCCATGCACAAGAAGCCATTCAACAGTGGCAGGAGGCCTGCATTTAAACTACAAGAGGTTCAGACTAGATATAATGAAGACATTTTTTACATTGAAGGTGGTGAAACACTGGCACAGGTTGCCCAGAGAGGTGGTAGATGCCCCATCCCTGGAAACATTCAAGGTCAGGTTGGATGGGCTCTGAGCAACCTGATCTAGTTGAAGATGTCCCTGCTCGCTGCAGGGATGTTGGACTAGATGACCTTTAAATGTCCCTTCAATGCAAACTATGATTCTATGATTGCAAGGTCACTTATCATCTTTGAAAGGTCATGGTGTTTGCAGGACGCTCCTGACAACTGGAGAAAATGTCACTCCTGTCTTTGAGAAAGGTGAGAAATGCAGGAACTACAGACCAGTCAACCCTACCTCAAATCCCTAGAAAAGTGATGGATCAAATACTCCTGGAAGCCATTTCCAAACACATGAAAAGCAAGACGGTGACTGGGAGTAGTCAGCATGGATTTACAAATGGAAAACCCTGACTAACCAACCTGATGGCATTCTATCATAAAAAATACTATCTTGTTGGACAAGATTGGGTGTTGTCTACCTTGACTTTAGCAAATGTTTCGACAAATTGATGAAGTACAGGATAGGTAAGTAGACAATGAGGTGGACTTAAAACTGGCTAAACTGCCAGTCTGAAAGCCTTGCAATCAGTGACAGGAAATCCAGCTGGAGGCCAGCCACTAGTGGATTACCCCAGGGGTTGGTACTGAGTCAATATTGTTTAACAACTTCATTAATGAGCTGGACAATGGCACAGAGTGCACCCTTAGATATAAAATTGTGAGGAAGTGTTGATACACCAGATGGTTGTGCTGCTACTCAGAGGGACCTCAACAGGCAGGAGAAATGCACCAGTGATGCATCCTTGCATTAAAGAAGACCAGGAGCATCCTGGCTGCCATTAGGGAGAACACTGGCACCAAGTGGAGGGAGGTCATTCTTCCCTTCTGTTTAGCACTGGTAAGGCCACCTCTGGAATGCTGTGTCCACTGCTGGACTCTCCATTACAGGAAAGACATGGTCATACTGGGTGAGTCCAGTGAAGAGGCACAGAGACGACTGAAGGGATTTAAGGGATTGAAGCACCTGACATGCAAGTGACTGAGAGGGGCCATTTAGCCTCAAGAAGAGGATGTTCATGGGGAATCTTGTCCACATTTCTAAGGACTTGATGGGGGGCAGAAAACAAGACAGAGCCAGACTCCTCTCAGTGGTGCACGTTGACAGGAGAAGAGGCAATGGGCACAAACTAAATTCAAGAAATTCCACTCAAACTTATGAAGAATCTTTTTTATTATGAGTGTGGTTAAGTACTGGCACAGGTTGCCCGGTATGGTTGTGAAGTCTCTATATTTGGAGATACTCAAAACCTGACTAGAGATGGACCTGAGTAACCTGCTCCAGCTGACCCCTGTTGGACTAGTTGATCTCCAAAGGTACCCTTCCAACCTCAGCTGTTCTGTTGTGACTCAGTGATATTTACAAGCACTGGGCCTCCTTTCAAAAGCACTCACAAGTTTGAAAAAAAAGCCAAACTATATGGTCTAACTAAATATTTTATGGACAAAAACAAAGGGGTTTTTTTCCTTTGTGAAAAGGAGTGAAGTTCATCAGAAACAAACTTACAGAAAAAAGTTCACACAAAATAGATGTTCTATTCTTCTCAGTCTTACTCCATCATTAAAAGGTAACAAAGCTGTCTTTTCAGATCTAAAATGTAATGTTCTTTGTGAATGCTATTCAAGAGCAACAGCTGGCAAAAAAGGGTTTAGGGTTCACTGAGTTTCCGACATTATATATCACAGCTGTGAACCCTGAAAGACTATTGATCCAATAGCCCCTTCTAATTGTTAATTGAGCCAAGAATTTCCAAACTGGCATGACACTAAAACTAATAGTTCCAGGCACCTGTAGAAGTCTCACAGATTTCTACTTTAACTTTAGACTCAAAAATGTTATCACAAGCATGGGAGAAAATAAAATCTGTCATAAAAGTACTTAAAAAGTGAAAGTGGTACTTGATTAACCAACAGATCATTGTGGGACTTCCAGGTATCTCTGAGAACCTAGGAATTGTTCTTCTTCAATAACACTTTACATTTTACAATCACAGACAATGGGGAATATTTATGGATTAAAGAAAGATCAATGAGAAACTCACACCTCAGTTCTCCAGATTTTCCCCCAAAGGTCTTCATGCTACAATGGCTACAGTAAGGATTAAAGATCAAGATTTCAAACTAATTTGTTTGGTGGTTTGTATTTTTTTTAATGGATGATTGATGAAAAATGCTAAAATCTGGAGAGTTCATATATTGAGTCAACACTGTGAAGTGCCTAAGTTAATTGGATTTTTAAGCCACAATTTTTTAAAAAGTGATTTAAGGCCAGATTTGCAAAGACATTTAGCTAGGGACAGAGGTAGCCATAAGCAATTTATATGTCAAGTAAGAAAATAATATTAAATTCTCATTGATCATCCATAAATATTTTAGGTAATTATACAACTATTAAAATATGCTCCTTAGACATTTGGGATCAAGGAGGTTTGGACAGAATATCCAGAGATATGCAAGTGGTTCAAGAGTCTTAACTCCAATGGCAGTCTCCAGGACTCAGATTCTAAATCACTAAGTCACCTTGTGAAAATGGGACAGGCTTCAAAGTTACTTATGTGCTTTTGAAAAGGCCACCCTTTTTGAAAATGAGTTAACATTTACCCAGCCTGGTCACAGTAGCCTGAAGAACATTAGATTTCAAAATCACAAGGACAGTGATCTCACCTTAAAATTCAGTTTAGATACAAAAACTAATGCTTATATGTATGCCTCGGTCCAAACGCTAATTACACAATTTAAAAGCAATGCTAAAAAACCCCAAAACATTAAGGCTGCAAAATTAACCATGGAGAGATTAGAAAATGTTAGAATTAAGGTTTGCCTGTGTAACTTTAAATTTGTTTTCAGGTGCTTAGGTGCCTTATTTAACTGTATGGTCATATATTACTTTTCTCTGAGGATCTATCTCATTCAGAGAATGACAGTACCCACAAAATTAATCAAAGTTCCATACTTAATGAGCCTGTAATGTGACTGCATGCAAATTTATATGCAAATGGCCAGTTGTGCATCTAAGTGGTTACTTGTATGTGTCATTATCTGATTTGCATGCATAATCACTGTAATTATACACAGTTTTAAAATGTAAGACCACAGTGTTTGCAGCTGAAAAATATGACTTAATTCATCTATTACTCATGCCTATTAATCAATCATTTACTTACAATGTGTTTACATTAATCAGTTGCTCTTTGCATAACTTACATTGCCTCCTTTCCTACAAGATTCATGCTGTTCCTTTCACCTAATCACTGTGTCTGTCATTCGGGAGGCAGAGACTACATGCACCTCTGCCAAGCAGCTAGCTCCCTGTCTTCTGGCTGCAATCTGTGATCTATGCCCTCTGTTCTCAGTTACCCTGTATAAATCCAGAACAATTTTATAAGCTAGTACAGATCAGTGCATCAGAATTAGTTAATAGCCCCTTTTCCAAGTAATATGAGGTTCTATAAATCCCATTTACATTTCATGAAAATAGTAAAAAACACTGTATCAACTCTGAATTTGTTCTAACTGGCCCCTCCACCCTGTAAACCAAGATTCAAACCAGGAGTTTTATAGTCCAGAGGCTGAAGAGTGCAAGAAAAGCATGAAGACATGGTGCTTCTCATCAAGAAAATATGTTGTATTCAATTTGTGTGACCCCTAATCTCATTTTATATTTTTCATTCACTACATGCCAAATCCTCAAAATAGGCTAGTCTAATTCTCAATTACTTGAAGTATAAATGGGAAGACCAGATGACCTCTATATTCTCCAAGGAATAGGCAGTTATTCTTTTGTGATCCATACGTGAGACTGTTCTGCTACATTATGCACCATTACCTGTATAAATTCCAAATGATAAAGAACAAGATATCAGCATAATATACCATGCACATGATTTTCATTAAGTCTAGAGAAGCAAATAAAGTCTGTAATGTGGAGACCTTTGCCATAAGATAATTATTACACAGGCATTAATCAGAGAAAAATTGAAACGGAATTAAGATGTCAGCACAGATCGGCATCATTGCAACATCTCTGAAGGCACTGTGATGCAGAAACGTCTTCAATGTTCCATTAGGAACCTTGCAATAGAAGAGCTGTGCACAAAAATGGATCTCTGAGGCCATCAAGTTTAGTAATTAGTCAGATACTACTTTTCATAACAAATAAAGGTTTATCTTAAAATTAATCTAGTCTCATAACAACAGCCAGGTGGCAGCATGCTTCTCTGATGACCTTCTGTGAGACACCTTGTCATGGTTTAACCCCAGTCAGCAACTGAGCACTATACAGCCGCTCACTCACCATCCCCCTCAGTGGGATGGGGGGAAAAAAAAAGTAAACCCATGGGTTGAGATAAAGAGAGTTTAATAGGACAGCAAAGAAAGAGAAAATTATAATAATGGTAAAAGAATATACAAAACAAAGGATGCACAATGCAATTGCTCACCACCCACTGACCAATGCCCAGCCCGCCCCTGAGCAGTGATTGCTACCCCCAGCTTATATACTGAGCATGATGTCATATGGTATGGAATATTGCTTTGGCCAGTTGGGGTCAGCTGTCCTGGCTGTGTCCCCTCCCCGCTTCTTGTGCACCTGGCAGAGCACAGGAAGCTCAAAAGTCCTTGACTTAGTGTAAGCACTACTTGGCAACAACGAAAGCATCAGTGTGTCATCAACATTATTGTCATTCTAAATCCAAAACACAGCACTGTACCAGCAACTCTATCCCAGCCAAAACCAGGACACATGTCAGTGATATAATCAGACTGAAACTAACACTAAAAGAAAGACAATGTGGTCTGGGAAAACAGGATGCAACTGCACTGCGCTGGGCATCAACACTCCACAATTCTCGTAATTAACTTGGAGCCAACTCTGAGCAGAGACTGTACAGACAAATGAGTTAATATGTAACCATTTAACTGTGAGTTTGTTTTTACAGCATGCATTTAATTAGATTGTAACTATTAATGAGATGGAGCATCTGTCAGGATAATGCTCATGATATACCTTGATATATATCCTCAATACAGGATAACTAACTGTACTGAGCTGAAAGAGAGTACTCTCCTCCTCTTCAACCATTACTCAGAATGTCCAAATTACCTGACAAAGCATATGTGGAACAATTTTATCTGTGTAAGAGCTCTCCTGTTCAATCATGAGAAGATAAAACTAGTGGGGTTGCAGTGTGTCCCTAGAGCTAGTAATGCTGCAATACTGTTTGTACCACTAGCATTATAATGGTAGTAATCCTACTCCCCTCAGAGTTTGTCTTGGTGGGTATGGGCATGACAGAAGAGCAGAAAACGCTGTAATTTGGTTTACTTCTTGTGACACCTAAGTAGTCCTTATAACATCAGTGCATCGCTGGGAGCACATCTGCAAGTAAACATACTGGAATTATGTCATGGACACGTTATGGAGCCATATGCTAACATGTGTGCAAACTTTACACAGCATTAAAAGACCTTACTTTTCAAATATTGTCAGTAAAAACAATTTTAAATTTTTTTTATATATTGCTTAGGATTCATCTTTCCTCATTTTATCCCCATTTACTCATCCAGCCTTATTCAAGTCCTCTACATAGTCCAGGCCATCTCTATAGCCAACGGAGAGAGATATTATTTGCACAAAGGAGCAACTAATTCTGCCACTTTAAGAAAAATGCACTATTTGGTTTAATTTCACAAGCACTTACTGTGCCGAGTCATAGCAGAATTTTAAACTAACAACACAGTAAAAAAAATGTTAAAAATTATATTTCTGAATGATGGCTGCTTGCTCCTCACTCTGAAATGACTACGTTACATAATATATCCAGAGACTAGCTTGTGTGCTACTTTCACCCCTTTTATTGCTACTTCGTTTCCATCTCAGCCATAAAGAAAACACAAGTGTTATCTTTCTGCTCAACACAAATTAATTTCAATTCCTATTATTCTACAGCAACCTGATAAAAACACCCCTTTAACTGGTGAAAAGATCTATGCAAAGCAGTAGGAGATAATAAATGTATATTGAAATTTAGAGGTGAACTGAAATATGCACAAGGAAACTCCCAGGACTGATTCATAAAGAATGACGGGGGAATACATAGCTCCTAACATCTATTATGTGAGACAATCTATTTGCTCTTCTTTACAAATACACACACACATCCTGTTAAGGCAGAGAAACATCATGAATATGTAGGTGCACTGACAGGCAGATAGACTGATTACAAAGAGTTGTGTGTGTGACCGAGGGCTGCTACCACTGAAAGGAGACAGAGAAAGTAAGATGTATTTGCTCGTCACAACACTAGGAACAGTGTCACTCTACCCACTCATTCTAGAATAATTTACACTTGGTTAAAGGTTTTAATGAGTTTTTGCTAAACATTTATTGAAAAGAAGCATTTCTGAGGCCTTCCTTCCTCTCCCAAAGATTAAAAACTTCCCAAGGAATTTTGAATATAAGTTCTAAAAAAAATACTGAATCCTGCTAACAAGTTGTCTAATATATCTTCAGAAACAGCCCCTCTAAAATTGTTGATAGATCTGGCTGTTTTATTTTTAATATTTTACAGATATTTTTATCTTGTGGGTACCTTAAGTTACCACTTGTATGTTTTAATTCACCAAACCAGGCACCCTGGACAGATCCTTCTTACAAGAAAGTGTACATGTTCTATTTGATTATGCTCCTAAAATATTGATCATAAAGCAAAATAAAAGGACATTTTTCACTCTTTTAGAACACCTAGGATAGTTAAACAAATCTACACACACTCGTGAGACATTTTTTATGGGAATGATACTGAGAATATGGATGTTACAGACTATTATTAGAAAACTTCAGGAAACTTCCTACCTTAATTATAGGAAAATGTTAAATTTTTTAACATCAGAAGGATTTCTGCACATAATAAAAAGCAAAAATACATCAACCAAGTACTTTTGTGCAATTCCTTCAATTTATAAAAAAAACAGGCATATAAATAAAACATTACAAATGTTTCCCATAGTTAAAGATCATAGAATCATAGAATCATTAAGGTTCAAAAAAACCCTCTAAGATCATCAAGTCCAACAGTTAACCTAGCACTGCCAAGTCCACCACTAAACCATGTCCCAAAGTGCCATGTCTACATGTCCTTTAAATACCCCCAGGGATGGTGACTCCACCACTACCCTGAGCAGCCTGTTCCAGTGCTTGACAACCCTTTCAGTGAAGACGTTTTTCTTAGTATCGAAACTAAACCTCCCCTGGTGCAACTCGAGGCCATTTCCTGTTGTCCTATAGCTTGTTACTTGGGAGAAGAGACCAACCCCCACCTTGCTACAACCTCCTTTCAGGCAGTTGTAGAGAGTGATAAGGTCTCCCCTCAGCCTCCTCTTCTCCAGGCTAAACAACCCCAGCTCCCTTACCTGCTCCTCAGAAGACTTGCTCTCTAGACCCTTAACCAGCTTCGTTGCCCTTCTCTGGACATGCTCCAGCAACAAAATGTCCTTCTTGTACTGAGGGGCCCAAAACCGAACACAATATTCAAGTTGTAGCCTCACCAGTGCCGAGTACATAGGCACGATTACTTCCCTACTCCTGCTGGCCACACTATTCCTGATACAAGCCAGGATGCTCTTGGCCTTCTTGGCCACCTGGGCACACTGCTGGATCATGTTCAGCCGGCTGTTGGGCAACACCCCCAGGTCCTTTTGTGCTGGTCAGCTTTCCAGCCACTCTTCCCCAAGCCTGTAGCGTTGCATGGAGTTGTTGTGACCCAAGTGTGAGACCCAGCACTTGGCCTTGTTAAACCTCATACAACAGACCTCAGCCCATCAATCCAGCCTGTCCAGGTCCCTCAGCAGAGCCTTCCTACCCTCAAGCAGATCAACACTCCCACCCAACTTCGTGTCGTCTGCAAACTTATCAAGGGTACACTTGATGCCCTCATCCAGATCATTGTTAAAGATATTAATCAAGACTGGCCCCAATACTGAGCCCTGGGGAACACTGCATGTGACTGTCTGCCAACTGGATTTACCTCCATTCACCACAACTTTTTGGGCTTGGCCATCAGATAGTTTTTTACCCCGCAAAGAGTACACCTGCCAAGCCATGAGCAGCCAGTTTCTCCAGGAGAATGCTCTGGAGAACTGTGTAAAAGGCTTTACTAAAGTCTAAGTAGACAACATCCATAGCCTTTCCCTCATCCACTAAGTGGGTCACCTTGTCATAGAAGGAGATCAGGTTGGTTAGGCAGGACCTGCTTTTCATGAAGCCATGCTCACTGACCCTGATCCCCTGGTTGTCCTGCAAGTGCTGCGTAATTGCACTCAGGATGATCTGCTCCATAACCTTTCCCAGTACCAAGGTCACACTGACAGGCCTGTAGCTCCCTGGATCCTCCTTCCAGCCCTTCTTTTAGATGGGTGTCACATTTTCTATCCTCCAGTGAACTAGGACCTCCCCAGTTAGCTGGGGCTGCTGATAGATAATTGAGAGTGGCCTGGTGAGCACTTCCACCAGCTCCCTCAGTACCCTTGGGTGGATCGCATCTGGCCCCATTAGACTTGTGTGTCTCTAAGTGGTGTAACAGGTCACTAAACATTTCCCTTTGGATTATGGGGGCTCCATTCTGCTCCCTGTCTCTGTCTTTCCAGATCAGGGGGCTGCATACCCCAAGAACAACTTACTTACTCTTACTTACTATTAAAGACTGAGGCAAAGAAGGCATCAAGTGCTCCAGCCTTCTCCTCATCCTTTGTCACTATGTTTCCCCCTGCATCCAATAAAGGATAGGGATTCTCCTTAGCCCTCCTTTTCTTGCTAAGCTATTTATAGAAACATTTTTATTGCCTTTTACTGTAGTAGCCAGATTAAGTTCTAGTTGAGCTTTGGCCCTTCTAATTCTCTCCCGCCATAACCTCACAACATCCTTGTAGTCCTCCTGAGTGGCCTGCCCCTTCTGCCAAACATCATAAACTCTCTTTTCCCCCTCCCCACCCCGAGTTCCAGCCAAAGCGCTCTGTTCAGCCAGGACGGTCTCCTTCCCCGCCAGCTCATCTTGCGGCATATGGGGACGGCCTGCTCCTGTGCCTTTAAGATTTCCTTCTTGAAGAATGTCCAGCATTCCTGGAATCCTTTGCCCTTCAAGACTGCCTCCCAAGGGACTCTGTCAACCAGGCTCCTAAACAGGTCAAAGTCTGCCCTCCAGCAGTCCAAGGTGGCAGTTCTGGTGACCCCCCTCCTTACTTCTCCAAGAATCAAAACCTCTGTAATTTCTTGGTGGCTATAGCCAAGCCAGCCTCCAACCATCACATCACCCACAAGTCCTTCTCTGTTCACAGATAACAGATCTAGTGGGGAACCTCCCCTAGTTTGCTCACTTTACCAGCTGTGTGAGGAAGTTATCTTCCACACACCTGTGAGAGTTATCCACAGGCAATCAAGCTACAGTCAATCAACTAATGATCACTTTTCCTATGAGCCTATTCAGTGCATCCCTGGATGAAGAGTATGAAATAATGTCACTTACTGTGTCTGAGGCAGACAACAGTTGAAGCAAGGGGAGAAACTGAAGGCAATCTCCCAGAAAAGTATTTTCAGTTTCACAGTGTGTGCTTTTAAAATAAACCATGTGTGGTAGACAAACCCTGGCAAATTAAAATGCAAGAATCCCTACTGTTCCAGAAACCACACAACTGTGATGAGAATTTACCTTGGAGATCTTAAGGTGTGTTATGTCAGCTGAAGATTTTCAGTTTAAATGAAATATCACTTCAGTGCTTGATGGGTGCACATGAAAGGAAAGTTTTTCTTTCTGATTTAACTCTCTATTTCTAAAGTCTATAGCCCAGATCCTCATCAGTGTCATATCCAATAAGAGGAAAGGATCCATGCCAGTTTACACCACATGATGATTTACCTCCCACTCCTCCTCCCAAAATTATATTGGGTAGTTAGAAAACCTTTTTCCACTTGGTTCTCCTAATAAAAATATTATACAACAATTTCTATGCAATTCTGATTAATATCTCAATGTGCATATAAAAATAATTGGTAGAGGCCACACATGGAATATATTAGATTACTTCCCCTTACCTTATTAAAATACTATAAAATTGCCTATTACTGTAGTCCCTAAAGGTTCACTACATTGTTTGCTACATTCATTTGTTCTGTTGCCATATTTCGATAAGATTTTCACAATGTATTTTTTATTATATTTGCAGTTGTTTGTATCACTCTCAGAGGTATACACTCTCACCTCATGTGCACATCCTGAGGAGAGATGCATGAAAGCTCAGTGCTCAATTAGTAAATTGTGGCTAGTTGTAAACCATGACCTCAGAGCAGTTGCTTAATACTTGGGGAAGAAAGGGGTCATCAAGAAGAAATGTCTGATTGCGTGACAAGCAAAAGACTAAGTTAGGCAGCGCAAACTACAAGTAGGGAATTGAATCCAAGCTCAGTCTTTCAAAAAGAAGTATATGTCTCTAACTGGGCTGAGGAGATCTGGCTGGGAAATAGCTTCAGATCAGATTCTATCTGATCTGAATCAGGTATTTGAATCTCACTCTCCCACTCAGGAAAACACTTTATCCATAGTTAAATTACAGGTTAGGATCAAGAGCCATCAGTAGCTTGACTGAAAATCTCAGAGTTTTCATGCCCTCCTGGGATTTGAGATACAGAACTTTCCATATGACCCCATGTTAATCATAGCCATAGAAACAAAAAAATTTTAAGCTACCCTTTGGGAATGGAAAACAGGAAGGTTGGATCAAAAATGAAATCCCAGTAATGGGCCTCATACAGGATCCCAACCTAGGGAGTAAGCCCCATGCAGACAAGTACTAGTTATTATTATTATTACTATTATGCAATTATTCCTATGCAAATTATTACATTTCATGTGAAATCATTAACTTTTCATTAGTGCAGAAGCTGATACTTAGTACTGCCAAATCCTAGGCAGTTCTGTGCATGCTGAAAGCAGGCTGTATACAGACTTCAGCTAGAGCTTTCACTAGAAACTCAACCTACATGATATGGGTGGTAGAGGAAAACGGATTTTATTAACACCAGTTTTGCCTGAGTGTTTAAAGAGAGAAGTAAGGACCTCTCTATATATCTAGCTTTTGGCTTTGTGCTTTTTTAATGGAAATGGAGATGCAGTAGTTGCTGCATTCTCTTGTTCGGAATGGTTGCTTTTCTCAGATCGCTGAAGGCTGGGTGTGGAGTGCTTGAAGTGAGCAACCTTAATGTCACTTTTGCCAACATTTTTTAAAATCCTCTATATCACAGCTATTATACATTACATATAAATATGTATTGCTTCAAGCAGGTGGTTAGTTTTCATTGCCGCTACGTTTTTATTTCTCATAATTGTAAAAATGATGGCTTTATTGCTTTGCAATTGTCTTGCTAATACTTAACACTGCCTAATTGTTATTGTATAACTGATTATGTAAAATCTTCACAAAGGCATAGAATTTCAATATTATAACAAACCTATAGAAAAGCAAAACTCAGCTCTTAATTCAAAATTGAATATAAATTTCAGGTATTTGGCACCTGCATTGTTTTACTCCCTGAACCTACAGATGAAACTTATTTTAATACACTCTGTTCCTCATACAAATTTTTGTAATCGGAAAGCAGCTATGATTAATAAAAATTACAATGCCTGCTGAATGCCTTCTTGGGCATGTAGGCAATGGCAAATCAATTTCTAGTATGCTTCATGACAGCTGAAAGTAGCTGTGCAATACTTAAGCTGAAGCAGTTTAATTAAACCTTGGCATTTTAACAGAATAAAAGAAAATTAACTATCCTATTTCATTTCCCTATAGTGTAAACAGAGTGCATGACAGGCATCTGTGAAATACATAATTAATCCCACTAGTCAAAAAAGACTTTCAAGGATAGTTATGAAGACTTAGCTCATATATACAATTTTATACAATAACGTTTATATCCCAAAGATGCTCATTATGTACCCTTCAAATTACTTAGTGAGATGATTTGTTGTATACAGTGTAAAAGAGAAATGTATGGCTATAACTAAGATGCATTATAGATATGTGCTTGCAACTTCAAAAAAAGATGACTAAAAGGAAGATAAGAAAACAAGAAACAACTGTACCTAAAAAACTCCAGAGGAAGTCTGCAAAGCACATTTCATGTCTTACAAAAACTGGGTGGAAGGAAGGAATTGTACTTTTCATTACATTTTTATAAAATAAGTAATGAAATATTTATTCATTGGTTTGAAATAAGCACCAGTGAAGTATGGAAAAAGCATAGCATCTTTGCTAACAACACTGAATGACATCAAAGTATGTAACTGAATGGCAATTTATGTTTAAATTTATTTTAATAAAGCATGCAATTCATAATCAAGCCAATTTTCACTTAAGTGGTAATTGAATGGTGACAGCAGGGCGACGTACTACTGCACAGCGAAGTAGAAGCATCAGAAAGATGAAGAAGCTTCCATGACATATCTTGAAGTGAAGAAAGAAATAAGCATGTAACATGTTTTCAGCTGGCAGGGAAAGAGTTACTGCCATTTGAGATCCTGCAGGGTGTTTTAACTGGCCTCCAGCTGCTACCCCAATAGGACAGTGGTCTCACAAATGCTATCTCACATCCGTTAGATTCCATGGCTGTTTTGGATACGCTACACTGCACCACGTTCACTCAGTTGCGTAAGCAAATTAATCAAGTCCCAGATCCCCACTGATGATAATGGAAGCTTAAATCTTTAGTTCACAGTTAGATACATACGGGCACTTGCATGGAGGTTTCTTAATCTCAAACTGAATCCCACCCTTAGAATAGGAGCAAAAAACAAATAATGGGGATAAGCATATGCCCATATACAAATGTCTAACATCATTTGAGATGTCTTAGGTTGTCCAAGAAATCCATATGGGCCTGGCAAAATGACAGAAGATTTAGAGGGAAGCTGCACACTGCTGGAGTGGCAGCTGGGTGCCAGGTAAGATACCCATATCAAAGAGCACTGGACCCTTAGGTGCCTAAGACAACACCGTGGCTAAAAAGTCTTCTCTCAGGCACACCTAATCTCATGGGGTTCCTGATTTGATAGAAAGCTCTCTAGTCACCAACAGTTCTACACCTACATGTACTCAGAACAACTGAGCTTCCACAGGTCAGGGCCAAGATCCCACCTGAGTTGAAATGAAATAGATCAAGCAGCCCAAAGGACCCAGCATGGAAACTCTTCACAGAGTACTCTGAGTGCTTCTATTAAAGACACAGAGGAAAAGTGGTGGTTCTGCTTCTCCCAATCTCTTATAGAAATAAATGGACAGTTGGCTCCCTCATCACTTAGGAATATATCCAAGAATGTGTTTATGCAAATAAAGTTGAATTGATCAGCAGATACAGGAAAGATGGAGCCAGACTCTTGGAGGTATACTAGCGTAGGATTAGTGGAAACAGACACAGATTGGAACACAGGAAATTCTGATTAGATATTATGGGGAAAAATTATCTTGAGGGTTATCCAGTTGCCTAGAGAGGTTGTCTACAGACCTGGAGGTGTTCAAGACTCAGCTTGACATGGCCCAGAGCAACCTGACCTAATTAGACCTGGTTTGAGCAGGGAATGGACTAAGACGACCTCCAGAGCTCCTTTTTGATCTGAACTATTCTATGGTTCTACAAAGGGAATTTCAAGCATAAGGCTTCAGATATGCATATACTTAACTTCCACCAGAATGCATAGGATTTCAGTTAATCCTCATAGCTAATGGAGACTCTAGCTCCCAGTATGAAGTATAGGAACCTGCATTCATTAGGTATCTAAGTCATACACACCGTACAATCAAAAATAGGATTCCCATAATGAAACCCAAAACAACATTTAGGTTAAGCAGAGAGCTAAGAAACGCCGCCCATGGAAGGATATCTAACTTTTCTTTCCTTCACTGTTCACCAGTTTTAAAGAATGAAACTAATGTGCTCACAAACTCAGCAGTAGAAATGCAGATCCTAGAAATAACAAGTTAATCAGGAACTACATTTATGTCCTTCATAACACTGAAGGTCAAAATTTGGAGCAGAATTGGGAGTAGTGGGGCTTTACAGGAGATTTTGAAACATTTTTCCCACTTTATGCCTATATAAGCAACTCTTACCTTTTTAATACATTCATCCTAAATGAATGTATATTTTGCAAAGACATTTTATATCCTACACTAGGTACACAGAAGAAAAATCTATTGGTTGTCCTTTTTGATGTCACAACTGTTTTTTGTTCAAGAAAAAATATGTATGTTTAATATTAAAATAAAGGCTGAGCTGCTTTTTTTTTTTTACAGAGGAAATACATTAAAGATTTCTGTGATTTAATAGTGGCTTTCTTCATGACTATTTAATCTCAATTACTGTTACTGAAAATTCTTGTATTTTCCTGGAACCAGGCTTTAATTTTGTAGAGGTAGCTTCAATTATAAAGTACCTTTTTTACTCTGGCTGCCATTTCCTACAGTTCCTTCTTTTTCAGTGGGAAAATATGTCTTTCTCTTTACTGCATTTCAGAACAGCAGAAACAGAAGACTGAGGGCTTTCACAATCCAGTATATTTTCTTACAAGCTGTAAGTGATCTGTCACACTCGAATTTATCTGAACTTCTGTAAGAACACACAGTAGAAATTCTACTATGAGCCCATAAGGGAAAATGCGGAGTGTATTGCATCACCCACTTCTCATGGAAGAATACACCTCTAAATACCAGTGTAGCCTCTAGGTTAAAAGGTGAAAGTTGCTTTAATTAGTATAAGAAATTCTGAAAGACTCCAAATTGTATGAGTATTTCATAACAGTCCAAATTTTTCTTGTTTTACTCAGGACAGGAACAATGGCACAGGACAGATGGGACATCACTATTTCATGTGTGAGACTGTGGCAAAAGACCTGATGCACTTGTAATGAATCCTATACTGATTCTCATGAACTATTCTAAATGGTTTTATCTTCAGGTACTATCAAGGAACTTCTCTATCCATTACTGTACATAAACTAATGGTCTGCTCTGTAAGTATTTAACCATGTATATAACTGAATATATTCAGTACAACAGCTGAAGTGAGTTGTGTATATTCCTTACAGCCTACCAGCACGGTAGAATTCATGACATGTTCATGCAACTACTACTATGTATTAATTTACCTCTGTATTGATTGTTGTAATGAACAGTATTTGGTTTCTTTGTTTTTATTTACTTTCCGTGTGCTGCTTACAGGGACTTGTGTTATCTATATTCTTAAAAATAAAAAGTAAGTGAAAGATAGATGCACATAACAATACAAACTAAATTTAAAATTTTATGACAGATATAACATATGATAGCAGAAGTAATTCCAGCACAACTACTGCACAGTAAAAGAATGATGTAAAATAACATTTCAGTGTAGCTGAAGCACTAGCTGAAGTGCTAGATTTATTACTACCATTACTTGGTACATTTAAAAGACCTACAGTGGGCATGCATCCATCTGGACAACACAAGAATTAGTGTGTTAACAAAAGAAAATGATTCCTCTTCAGGACTATATGATGGTCTTGCTGAAGTTTGAATAACGGCACAAAAGAAATTTCAAAAGTACTGATTACCACTATAAAGACCCCAAGGAATTCACATTTCCCCGTATAGTGTCCTCGAAGGACACTGCTAGGCTGACAGTAAAGACTTGAAAATAAAATTGTTATGCTACATGCATGTCCATGGCAATTTGGCAAGAGACAGAGTACAATTTAGTTAGGAAAAAAACCTTGTCAACGATGTTATAAACCCAGTTTTCAGAAAGACATTAAAAGGCTTGTTTACAACCACTGCTAAAATACCTATAACAGAGATTTATCTTTTTTGTACAACTACGGAAATAAACATTCGAATAAGTTCAAGAGATAAATCAATTTTTCAAAAAAAGACAAGTAAGTCTTCAATGTTGTATTTAACCAGTTTAAATATAATACACTATTTAGCATATATCATTGTGAAACAATTACTTTTTCAAGCAATTGCCACCCTACTAAAATTGCTTTACAATAATGCTTTCATGCTTCTGAACCACCTTGACCATGGTACTGCCAAAACACTTATCCAACTATACTGACAAGTCAAGTATCACTAACTGATTTTGTTCAGGCAGATAGAATTGAAAAAAAAAAATTAAAAAAGTCAATGTGTGCCCTACCAAACAAGATGTGTCATAACAAAAGGTTATTTTTAATGAATAATTCCTTATTTAGAACTGCAATATGGCATTTAATATTTAATTAGTTTGTCCTTTTCTCCACAGATATAAAAAAAAAAAGATAAAATAGCAACTGAGAAGAAAATAATACAATGTAAACCGGTACAGAACTGGTAGAAATGAGAACTGTACGCTCCGCTAACAGTGCATTCATACTGGTCAGATCTAAAAGGTATAAAAAGACAAGCAAAATATGTAGTTTGAATTAATTACACTAAAATTCCATTAAAGCAGGGAATGTTTGAAAGTGTACATTCAAAAATAAGAGGGGGGAAAAAGCAAGAGGAATGAAGGAAAAAAGGGAGCAATGAAGGCGTGCAAAGTCTGAGGGGATAATTTGCAATAACTGTCCCAGACAGAGGGAATGCAATTTGGAATGATCCTCATCCACACTGCCTGCCAGGGATGAACACCAAGGGACCTATCCTGTCTGGGTTTCCTCTTGGTTGGACCTAGTAGGTTTGCACTGAAAGGAAGCTAGGACTGAACCAGTACCAACACACTGGGGCCCCTCAGCGGAGAAGGTGCCAGAAAAAGCTGCAAACCTCAGTTACTTAAAAATGAATCCTCAAATTATTCCCTAAGCTTCTGGAGATTCAACAGGTGTAGACAGGAATCTCCAAAAACTTTCTCCAGAATGCTCAAGTGATACACTTAGCTTTTTGCAGGCTATATAAAGAGCTTAAACAACTTTGAGAGACAATCATGGATTCCAGATGTTGTATGAGGAATACAATGGGCAACAGAAAAACTGAAGAGGAGTAGGTCTGAATTTCTACATGCCTCAGGAGCTTAGGTGCCTGCTTCAGGGCTGAGCCTTAGGCATCTGTGTCTACTGAGGATTTAGAATGATGAGACTTCTTCAGATGTGATACCAGGTTTTTTGTACCTTACGTGGTTACAGTTTGATTGTAAACCCTGAAACATATAAGAAAATTTTGCTCCCTTCTGCTTTTCTAAGATGAAAAACTGATTTCATTAGACAAAAAGTGTGCTCAAGATGGAAAGTGTTTTAATGTTACAGCTTAAAATCTATGTGAAAGACTCCATGATAACTTGTATATTTGTGACATCAAGTACAATAAAGAATGAAAGCTGAAAGACATTTCATGTTAGATTTTTTAAACTGTCAGTTGTTTCTTTGTTTTGGTCAATAACTACCAAGCTGCAAAACCAAATTGCTGCTTGGAAAAGAAGGGATGTTTTCATTAAAAATTCAGATGCTCTAACCCAGCTAAAACCATGACACTCATCCTTTTAATTATTAGAAGAGATCACAATATACAAAGGTATGTACAACAAGCTGCTAGTATGAACAAAAACTACCACTTTTTTGGCACAAAACTTTGAACGAAAACGTTGTGTATTTTCTAGCTTTCCATATAATTTTCTAGTAGTATAAATACTGCTATTGTTGTCACTAATATCAGTATTATAATTTTATTACCACAGTTACTGTGAGTCCTAGACAGAAACCACAACCACTTTGTGCGAGATGCTGTACAAAGAGCAAAAGGGTAGTTTTTGTCCCTAAGAACTTGTAATCCAAGTACAACAGCAGAAGTGAGAGACAGAAACTAAAGACCCTAGAGATAAATATAGGAACACAAGAACAATTATGTGGACTCCAAGTGTCCAAACAGTGTTTAATAAAAACGTTCAACTAACCAACCAAGCTGTTGAGAAATGTTTCACCACATCTCCTCTGTGGTGATCCTCTGCCAGATCCAGAAACAAACTAGTGTCTAATTACAAACAAGTTCCCATGCCAGAGCCTACCCATCTTTGTGCCTTTTAGGAGAAGGCCTGTGTGGAGAAAGGTAGCCTCCACAGTAATATATTAATTGCTACTGGGTTATAACAGAAGCCAGTGTACTTTTAAAGGTCCCCCAAGGGCCTCAGTGCTCTGGAGCTCACACCTAGCTGGGTCCTTTTCATGGATACTGGGTCTGAACGTGAACAAACACCTTCTCATCCTATCCTCTAATTTCAAGAGGGGAGCTATTACTGATACCTAATCATGGAGCTCAGATAAAGCTCTATTTTTCTCGGAGGGAATAATATGCTGTCGAGGGCTTGCTAGAAAGCACCTGCTTTATGTTCTCTATAGGTCCTCACAGAAGAAGAAGGTGATGATACATAGCCTCAGAACAGTTGTTACATCCCCTAGTCCTGAGGTAGACCACCTTGAATTTTTTGGACCTTGACCTTACAAATTTTGGATGGTATCCAGGGAGACGGCCTCATAAAACTACCCAAGATTTCTTCTCTGAGTAAAGCTGGTCACTCAGGCATAATCCCTCAAAATATTAAGAACCCTGCTTTTTGGTTAGTTGGTTTGGGGGTTTGTTTTTGTTTGTGGGTTTTTTTGTTTGCTTGTTTTTTGTTAAGTGCTCAATCTGGGTACATAGCATGAGCCAGAGAGATTTCCCAGAAACAACATAGCTATTTCACTGTCCAGTATACATATTTTTGAAGTTGGGCACTCAGGGCAGGGCTATGTTGGCAGCTTGATGGTAGCGTGGCACATGATGGCACAATAAAAAGTCATGTGATATCCCAAAGGCTGTATGTTTGGAGAACAATGAATAAGCTGCTATAAGCCAGCTGAGTAAAGGTGGATCCATACTGTCAGTATGAGCTATTCCCAACTCTGACCTCAAGCTTCTTTATTGGGAAAGTCATTTAGCTTCTGTTACAGCTGAGTAGGAATCAAAAAAAAACAACCCCATAAACTACATGGCCAATGGATGGGGGATGGGGACAGGTGAGGAAGGAGAAGATTAACTCAACTGTTTACATGATGCTAGAGATGCCACAAAACCTAACCTGTCAACATGTTAGCCAGTTCATTACAAAACCAAATGTCTTTCCATTCATATCTCACTCATTGCTTATTCCATTGTATAAGTAATCTGCCTTCAAAAACAAGTGAAGACACAGTCAGTCAAAATAAATGAGTTTTCTTCAGGGAATTTATGGTTGCTACCAATAATATGATACTTGATTTTCTATGGAACAGATTCTTATGTGCAAGTTATTACTATCTTTAAGTCTAGATGATCAACATATCAAAATCTACTGCTGTCCCAGTGATTAAAACATATTGAGAATATTTTACTTGCACCTATGATTTTTAAAATCATATTTTGGATGTACAAATCCATGTATATTATGGTATGTTAGCAGGTCCATAGTCTTTGAAACAAGCTAGAGCAAATGAAGTATTATTTACTTCTTACAGAAGAATATGCTTGTGTGTAACTATGACAAACTACAGTTTATGAAGGTATGTTTACCTGAAAATACACAGTAAATATATATATGCAAAACTTGCAATGTCCTAGCAAGTTGAATGTTCTTAAACTAGTTTCACTTAGCAGCATGTCATTCTTGTTCTGTATCATTGTTCTGCAAGAAAGATTTACTTTGATCACTCGCAACTTTTTATGATATAAAGTGGGTATTTTGTTTAAGAAAATGACTGACTTTTCCACTGATTTTGATTTAACTCACTAGTGTAGCCATGAAAATAGTTTGCAGTACATTATCTCAAAATTCAGACACACAGCAGTTCAAGGGAGTAGAAGAGATTTGTTACACACAATACAAACTTGTAGCAAACAGCACCTCTGAGTGGGGCCTTCCACAAAAGATTTCACAATTAACTACAGATCTTGGTTGCTTCATAATTACCACCAAAAAAACAGAGACAATGAATCTCAGAAATAACTTGAAAATGCTGATCTCTCCTTCTTTCATACGTACAGAATTTTCACCAGTCCTGAGCAGCAGCTCCACAGGGAACTCCCATGGACCTTCCAACTCCTATGAACAACCAGCTAAGCATTTATTATGAACATTATTATTTTCACCAATACTACAAGAGCACCCAGAAGTCCAGACTGGCACACCATTTTTATGCAAGAGATGGCTACTAAAGTATTGTTCTCTGGATCTCTGGTAACAACTTTTGTAAAAATATCTACATATACAAAATATTTTAAAATTATTTTTAGACATTGATAAAGCGATAGGATTGATGAGCCACAAGAAAAAGGAAGATCCTGTACAACAGAGGGAAGGAAGAATAATGAAGAGAGAAAACCGAAGGGAAATGTATGGATTACATAGTCCTACACTAAAGCAGGCTAGCTTTTCTTTTTTTTTTTTTTTTTTTTAATCAAACTTCTACCCTGGCTAGCCTGTGCCTACAATACCTTTATTATTTAAAATCACTAATACAACACAAGTCTTGTGCCAGACACAAGTTCACTACAGTTCACCACAGCTGTCCTGGAATAGCTGACATACAAGGGGTTAGAGGAAATCAGAATGATACTGACTGAAAAGCAGTAACAGTTTAAAGCATTGCAGGTCATGCCAAAAAAGTTGCAGGAAGTCAATGAAGGAAGAGCTTATTCTACAAATAAATGATAATCTGGATGAAGAGATAAATTTGATGGTCAGCATTTTCTCCTCTCATTTCTGCAGTAAATACCTCGATGATACACTTCAGTGTAAAACGAGAAATCCCTACTCCAGTTTCATTAATCACAGTGAGTATCCCATCTCATATCTGTCTTTTTCCATTTGAGGGACAGTAGCCATTCATGAACCGCCATCAGCAGTTCAGTCCAGCAGCATGACCTTCCCTTGCCATCAGCAAACATTGAAGCAATGAATCTACTGTCCATTTGTGCTTCAGATTGGGTTAGATAAAAGTTGAAACTCAGTTCAGTTCTCCACAGGCTAGAATGACATCAAGTCTGTAGCTAATATTGCTTTTACTGCTACTCCTGGATATTTGGGACCCACTTTGCTACACGGGTTATAACGGTGAGTTCAGTTTGGAGAGCTGGAATCCAACTCTCCACTACCCATGTGGGATGGAACGATTTGCTGGAAAATGGCAATTCTTATTGAAAAAGTTTATGGACGGTGTAATTTCTGTTCCATATACAGCCAATACTCCCACTCTTTTCAACCAAATACTTCTGTGTGCTCTGCTCGGATCTGCTAGCTCTTTCAAGCTGTGAGTTGTTCTTTTGTTCTCCAAGTCCCTTCTCGTCCAACAATTCCTGCAGTGTTTCCCTTATTTCCTGCTTTCACTCATGCATATTTGTACTCATTAAAATACCTTATAAATTAAAATCCCTTCCTCAACAGCTCATTTTCTAACCTCCATAAGGCAGCCAAATTCCTCCTCTGTATCCATCATCTCAATTTCACATCCATTTCCTCCCAGGCTGCATAAAATTTTGGCTTCCCCAAACCCCTTCTCCCATCATTCTCTTCACCTTCTAAAACCCTGCCTTTGCCCACTTAGACATTTTCTCCTTTGTTGCCTTTCCCTGCACCTTCCTCCTTTCCAGTTATCCCACTGGCATTCACTCTCCTCTGAACACCCTTGTTGTAACAGTTGTCAGAAAAAAAACACATTTATCACTTCCCAATCTGCAAGTCACTCTTCTTCTCTGTCATGGGCAACTGTACTGTTTGCCTCCCAGATCTCTTTTTCTTCTCCCAAACTTCCCAAACCCATATTCCCCCAACCTCCCCCTGCTCCTTTCGTGCTCTCCACGACCTCTGTCCGGCCCCAGCCCCCACCACACACCCCAGAGCCCTCCAGGAAAAGCCCTCCCACACTGATGCCCCCGGACCGCCGCGGCACAGGGCGAGGGCGCGGCGGGGCCGGGCCCGACCGTCCGCGACCCCCGCGCACGCGCACTCTGCGGAGCGCCAAGCGGGGCGGGAGCGCCCCGCGGGGACGCCGGCGGCTGCCCCCTGCGCTCACTGACTGCCCTGCCCTGCCCTCCTCTGCTCTTCCCGCCGCCGGCGGCTGGCCCCGGGGACCCTCCACCCGCGAAAGACGGGGAGACATGGCTGCGACTCGGTGGGGGGGCGCGGCGGCGCTCGGAGTGAGCCCCCTGTACTTCCCAGAGCCGGGCCCTGCCAGAGCCACGGAGCTGCTGCCGGTGGGGCGGCGGGGCCGCGCCGGGCGCCTGTTGCCACGGGAAGAGCGGGAGCTGCGGCGGACGCGCGCGGCCCCTCGCCCCCCGCCGCCGTGTGGCCATGGGGGGGAGCTGGTCCCACCTCCCTCACAGCGGCCGGGCGAGGAGGCAGCCGCCGGCGCGGGAAGAGGGGCTTCGGGGCTTCTCCCTGGCCGCTCTGTGTCCGCACGGCGGCGTCGGGAGGAGGGACGGAGGGAGGGAGGGCACAGCTCGTTTCCCGCCCCCTGCTCGGTCTCTTCTCCTCCCTCTCCCCGTTCCTCCTTCCCTCCCCGCCGCACCGGCGAGGCTGGGAGAGCGGCGCCCGCCCAGCGCCCGGGGCTGCCGCCCCGCCAGGACGGGGGAAGGAGGCGCTGCCTGCGGGGAGGAGGCTGGATGAAGGCTTGCGCCTCAGGGCGGGTTGGCCAGCCCCTCGGGCATGAAGGGGACCGCGGGGAGTCTGCCCTGCCCTGCAGCCGAGCGGGGACATCAGGTAACAGCCCCGCGCGCTTCGCTCCCGTCCCGTCCCGTCCCGACCCGCCTCAAGTGCCGGGAGCGGGCAAGTGTCATCTGAAAAGCTGCCCTCCCAGCGCTTGCCGAGGGGCGAAGGGCAGCGGGGGAGGGTGAGGAGGGAGCCCTCGGTGCAGGGTTGCACATCTGCTTAGTGCCGATCTCGGCAAGACCCTCTTGGTGCTGTAGAAACTCAGTCGCGCCCCTGAGGCTGTGCTTTTCGCGCCGCGGGGAGGCGCGGAGGGCTGGGGGGCGTTCGTGCCGCCGGGGTCCCGCGGCTCCGCGCCCGCGTTCGGCGGCGGCCGGCGGGCAGTTCCCGGCGGGGGAGGGTCCGCGGCGCGGGAGGGGGGGCTTCGCTGGGAGGCGTGCGGCGCGGCTGCCCCTGGGCAGTGGGTGCCGCGGCTGCCCTTCGCGGGGCAGGAGCGGTGCCGCCAGCGCGTCGCTGAACTTGTTTCACTTTTGCGTCCTCGGCTGCCGTTTGTTACTGAGAGGTAGGATGTGGGCATCTTTAACAGTGGCATTTTAGTCTTCTGTGAAATTTGCTTCCCTCCTTGTGTCAGCTTAAATATGTTTAGGAAAAGAAAACTAACAAAACCTTACCAGAAAAAAAAATGCATAGCAATACACCTGAGACTTAAGTATATGTGTTGTGTTGTATGACACAACTGTAAATCACTGCTGCTCTTTCTGAATCACACTTTGGGGCTTTTTAACTGAACATTTGTGGATTAAGTATAAACTTTTAATTAAATATGTGGATTATCATTTACCCTATTGGAGATTAAATCCTGCTTTAAATGTTTCACAGTCATTTCCCCCTCTCCCCTTTCTTCATAGTTTATATAAAGGACAATAAGTCTGATTCGTATTTTTTGTTTAGTTCTTCTAAAATCATTTAAGGAATAAAAAGTGAACAGGGTGCCCCACAGAGGTTCTAGGTACCTTTGTTATAAAGTAGTAAAAAAAATCGAACCCTTTTAAAGAAAAACAAACAAAAATTTTATACCCTCAGAAGTCCCCTTTCTCTCCAGCCCAGATAAAGAGCTCTACACTGCAAACTGCTCTGAGAATGAAACGATTCCAGCAGTTTCAAATAAGGCAAGGTCCCTTTCACAGAGAATGTTCTGCACTAACTCCCTTGGTTAAATACGAGAGAATCTACCTTAAGAATTACCAGATGCAGTTCTGTTTTGCTTTCAGATTTTTCAACAACCAAGATTATTCTACAATTTTTGTTGCAAAGCCAAAAGAGAAATTTAAATGCAATGAGCTTAATTTCACTAGATCAGAAAAGCCTGTATAGCTTTTTGGTTTTTGGATTTTTTTTATTAATATAAAAAATTTGGAACCAAATTTAGAGGAGCATTCAAAAGCAGATGAGATTAAGGAGCATACATCTGTTTCTGCAGGTAATGGCAATGGTTGTTTGTTGGACATTGATAAGGCACTCTACTTAGGGTGATTTTCAGCCTGGGACTTTTCTTAATAAACACATAGTTGTATTCCCTAAGAAGGTCTGTCACAGTTAATGACCCAATGCAGCTTGGAAACTGCTTTATGTATGCTCAGTTTTTTATTAATGGACTTTTATATTGCATTAAGCTGAGAGAGGGCTGAGGAAAGAGAAGTATAGGCATGTATAAACCTTGATATGCTTCCAACATTTGTGTGTTTTGTTCTTTGGTGGTGGGGTTTGGGTTTTTTTCATTGTAATATAACACCTCTCGGCTTTCATGCAAGTCATGTGAGCAGATTTTTTTAAACATACGAAAAAAATTTGTATTGTAAAATGTTCTGTAGTATTTACTTCCTTAAAAAGATAGATACGACTAGGGCATTATAATTTTTCTTGACAGGGTGACAGTTAAAACTTGGTTTGCATAGAAGCGAGCACGTGTAGTGCATTAACAGAAGGTGTAGTCCTAAACTGTCGTTGACTAACTTTTCAACATGTTTTTGTGAAAGTGAATATATTGCTTGTAAAATGGCTGTTAGGATGTAACTAAGAGGTAAGGAGGCATTAATGTAGTGATCTAGAGTCTAATTTAAGATTTTGAGTATGGATTTAATATTTGGGTACCTATGGATTTAGTGCTTAGTTCTGTAAACTGGTATGTGCGTTAATTTTCTTCATATCAGCATCTGAGTTAAACTCACAAAAGTACTGTTGATGCAGCAGTGCTTAAGCTACAGAGAGGTGGAGTGTGGAATCTTGTCTTTTATAACATCCTGAAGCAAAATGCTTTGTTTGCTAATAAGCTTTCTGTTCTGATAACATGTCCAAATTGTATGTAGCTATTGCTATCAAAAGCTGAGCTCGTGTTAGGAGTCAGGAGCTTAAAGATAACTGTGTTGAACAAATGTTCTTTTACAGCATGTGAAATCTTAAGCAGTGAAAATGGCCAGGTGAAGCAAGGGATGCATATAAAATGCCATTAAGGTATGGAAGTGTGGGAAGTTTGGTAAAAGGAGGAAAAAAAAAAAAAGAAGGATTTTAGAAATTGGGGGTTTTTTGGACATGAACTTTTGCCATAAAAACTAAGTTGCCAGCTTTTGAAGATAAGAGATACCTTGAGGATTTAGGGTAAAGGTATATCTGGACAAACAGTTGACGTATTTGCTTTTACCTGAAAACTGTGGTTGCACATATGGCATTTTTCTTGTACTTCTGTTTACAAACCTTGTACTGCTATACTTCTAAAGCCTTTTTTTGAAGGCTTCTCTTGAATCATGATAGAAAATTTGTTACTTTGTTGTTAAACCTGTCTGGTGTGGTGGGACTAGGTAAATTCATGGTTAAATTGGTTTACATAGTGTAGTGTGTCTGTAGAAGCAAGAGATTGATACAAAATGGAATCCTGACTAAAGAAAATTCCATCTTGGTGACCAGATCATCACCCAGGCACTGAGGAGTTCTGTAGAAGCTGGAAATCTGTAGAAAGTGAGAGCTAGCTTTTAGGAAAGGATTCCTTCTGGTGGTCACAAACAAGTAGTAGTCCTGCAGAACAAGCAGAGTCAGCTTTCGCTTTGCATGCCCATTCTGGGTGTTTTCCCTGTCTTCTGTTATATCTCTACTCAGTCTTTTCTCAACTGAAAGGCTCCTAAATCTTTAATTTTTCCTTTTATCCTAATTCTTTAATTTTTCCTTTTATCCTAATTCTTTAATTTTTCCTTTTATCCTAATTCTTTAATTTTTCCTTTTATCCTAATTCTTTAATTTTTCCTTTTATGTCACCTTTTCTAGACCTCCAGTAGTTAATATTTTTTGCTGAATTCCTTTCAGTTCTTCTGTATTCCTTAGGCAGAGTACCTGCTATAAAAAATAAAGGTGTAGCCTTACCAACAAGTAAACTGTAAAGATCAGTTTACACTTCAAGGCAGTGTGTTGTCTTTTATGCAAGAATATTCTATTGCTGATCACTTCTAGCTCTTGGTAACCAGCCACCAAAATACCATTTGAAGAATATCTACATAGTATTTGTCCTCATCCTGTATTTTCTCAGTTGATTATTCTTAGCTAAACTATTTACCTTCTTGAATTGCATCTTAATTTTCTCCTAGATCATGTCTTCAGTTTAGCATGATTATTCTGAATTTTAGTGCTGTGTACTAGGAATTCTAGCTCTGGCTTCTAGCTGTCCTTGGCTAATGTCATGCTCAGATTCGACAAGTATACTCTGTCATTTAAGTTATTAATAAAGTGATAAGTATTATCTATCAAGACGCATCAGAGGAGAAAGTCTTCTGGTTTGTAAATGAATTGGTAATAATGATTCTCTGAATATGGTATTGTAACCTATTTTTAAAATAAAATCATTGCAATGGGTTTCAGGCTGTAGGTACTATATGAGTGCATAAACGTGGGTATTGTTGGCTGTTACCAACTATTATAAAACCTGAAGTAGGAGTAGTACATATTTCTGTTGTAAAGGTTTTGTTACAAAACATCACAGCTTTCAAGGAAAGAAAGTGCTTTTGAGGCTTCTAGTTTAGAAATTATTTTTAATACAATAATTTTCACTGAGCAACCAACTACTTTTTCCTGAATGTGAGGTCAAAATATGCCTGGGCAATGTACCTTGCAATCCTATAATGTGAACTGTTTGTAATTGCTGCCCACAAATCTCTCAAATACACAAGGTAATATAAGTGCTAGTTTTCAGTTTCTGACAATTATTCATAGTAAGTGACTTTAGTCAGCAAATAATGGGGAATAATATGTCAAATTACTGAGCTGTTTGATAACTACTATGTTTTAGATAATTTCTAAAGGTCATGCAAGGTCAACATTTATACACAGTTATGAAAACATGAGAGGAAAACTACCTATAATATTAAAAAACCCCAATTCACTGTTAGGGTGTATGTCCCTGAAAATCTTAGCAATCTGAAGTCTCTTAACATCAAATGTAATGCAATGACTATTTGTTAAATTTACCTGCTTTCTGCTAATACGTGGAGGTTTAGATTTAACAGAGTGATACTGAACATCTAATTATCTTTTTTTCCACTTCAGCGGAGAGACTCACCATGATGCTCCAAATTAATATATTTGTCAATATTGCTGTTAAGTCACATAACAGCCTCTGAAATTGAAGAATTATTTTGTAAACCGCAACATATGTAAATAATACAAAAATGCCCAAATTACTAATTTGTGGTTTGCATTAAGCATTGGCTACTTCAGAATATGAACATTTATCATAAACAATTCTGAAAGCTTCATAATACCATGTCTGTATAAACCTGGAGAGACGGCTTCTCTTTGTTTTCTAAGAGTTGATCTATGGAATTTGGATTTTGTATAGTGAACACCATTACTTTATTATCATAAAAAGTTACTGGTAAAAACATGTTTGTGTGGTAGAGAAGTAGATAGCTTTTAGAATAGAAGAGTTTTGAAGAAAAAGTTTCAAGATTAAAGAAATTGTACAATGTGTACAAAACAAGCATGGATTAATTAAAATTATGAAGCAGCATGTATATATATTTATGATAAACCCAGAAATTGGCTTATATTGTGGTAAAAACTCCATTATTTGATTTCAGAAACAAGGAAATTCTTTGCAGAAATATCTGGCAGTTTCTTGAAAATAAAGTTATTTGTGAAAAATGTAATATGTGAAAAATCACGGCATAATACTGTTTCCCTGGCTTGATTTCTTTATACACAACACTTCTTGAGGCTATGAAGTTTTGCCAGTAGATTTTTGCTAGGAGATTTAAAGATGCTTGTATTTTTAATACATATTTTTCAGAGGTGCATATGCACATAAATAAAAAGCACGTAGTGTTTTCCTGGTGCCAGTTTCAAAATCTGCAAGTATTTGAATCAAACGCCAAGAAAAAAGAATTGAAATGGAAAGATCTGGCTGATGAAATAATTTTTTTCTGGAATCTCACACTCCACTCTCAAAAACAAACTCCCCAAAATAATTTCAGAAAGAAGGCTGTAGGCAGTCTTGAAAAGGCTATGGTAGCAGCCGTTGTGTAAGTCCAGAGATGTCCTGACACCTCCTCGTTGTTGGAGCTGACATTGTGTTCTGAAGCCTTCTATTTAGAAAGAAGGTTCAGTTTTTCAAAAACTAAACCAGTTTAGAAAACTGGCCAGAGTCGCCTTTTTTTTCTGAAGTGCATGGTCATATTATTACTGCTCTTGGGACATTCATTGTTGGATGACCTGTGTTCTTCACAGACCTAGAAGGAAGTCAAGCCCAGTTACCTACATTATTAGAGGTCTTCTCAGGATCTTTTCAGGCATGTGATGAGTTCACTAAGCCTTGTAGACAATGGGATCTCCTTTTTCCCTTAGTTCCCTTAGTTCATCAGCTGGCTAATGCAAGGTCATCCCAGAAAGTTCTTCGATTGCTTTCGTCAGTGCAAGACAAGTCAAATTGAAGAACCTTAATGGTCTTGTCAGTGTGAAGAATAGTCTCCTGTTCCTATCAGTCTATAAAATTATTTGAAGCCATTATAGACACCCATGTTGTGATTCCACCAGATGCATCATAATGGCCTGAAACCATTGGGTATTGGTGGGAAGAAACATTGTGGTTGGGGAATTACTTCTGTGTGTATGTATGGTATATCTGGTAGTGTCTGGTATGTGTGCTGTATGGTAGCGTGCATATTCCTCGTGCTTCGTATTCTCCAACTAACATTTTATGGTAAGTTCACTCATGGCAGCTGCTTGAGCATTGAGCAATTATTCCTTCAGACATCAGGGCTTCATTTTTCTGTGAGTTTAACCAAACTCATGACAGTGTGCTTCTTCACTTATCCCAGTCAGTGAAAATATGGATGCTTACTGCATAGGTTGGGACTTGTCTGGATCAAGATCAATCGTGTTCAGAGAGGCGGTTGCTTTGTTTCAGCGTTCTGAATTTCAGGAAGTCCAAAATGCATGCAAATTATTTTTACAGCAACTTCAGGAGCTGCTGATGAGAACTGACAACTCTTGATAGTACTGTGTACTATGTCAACCAAAAAGCGAGGGGAACCTGGTCTCCTTTGTCAGGAAAACATGATATTTTGGATATATCACCAGCGAAATTAACATTTTATCAGTTAGCTTACCTGGTTCCTCAAGCTCTTACAGATTAGTTCAGCAGGATTTTGAGTTTGTTTTGGTTTGGGGGTTGTTTTTGTTTTGTTTGTTTTTTAAATAAACATGTCTCTCTTGAAACTACCTTATTTTGGTTAGGGGTTTTTTTTTCCTTGCAGGATTTAATTTCCTCCTACTGTTTTTGCCAAACTGGAAAAACTATATTTTGTCACATATATTGGGTACTCCATCCATAGAAGGAATGGGAGATCAGCCAGTCTGGAAATATTTAGAGCCAGATGTCTGCAGTCTGGCTAATTACTTAAAAAGGAGATTCTGAAATTTTAAAGAAAAAACTTAATTGAAAAGGCTAGAAGAACATGAAAGCAATTTTGTTGTTGAGCATACAACAGCTTTTCAAAAGAGCAGATATTTGTATGTTTGCAAGTGGAATGAGCTAATGGAAATTGTGGAAGTTTTCCTCCATCCCAAGAAGTATTATAAAGGAAGACCATTGACCATTTGAGTTTTTTATTTTGAAAAATATTAATATATTCAAAATACAATTGAAGATTTTTGTAAAAGAAAAGAAAATGTAATTTCTTCAGCAGTTTGTCCCAGGCAAAAATTATTTACTTACTGTGCATGTTTTAACTATTTTTATTTAGGGAAAGGATGGTCTACAGTAAAGCCTTAGTTTGGAGACAGAAAGGTGAGAAATAATATAATTTCTGTTCTTACCTGGAAGAATGGTGCAAGCAATATAGATCACTCCATATGAAGTGTGTAATGACTGACTTTATCATTGCAATCATAAAAATATATATGTCTGGTTTTAGCAAAGCACTTGATGCTTTGGCTTCAGCACCCAGTTTCCTGAACAGTTGAAGAGTTATGAAGAGCAATTCTGACATTCTGCAGGGGAGGGAGGATTCTTTTCATTCAATACTGTTTAATGTTTTTAATAAATGATATATTTTTAAGTGAAAAATACATGCTCTAAGGGAGGTTCTACTTTTAACTGACAGAGCAGAACTACTGTATGTGTTTATGAATCATTTGCTGGTTTTATGAAGCTCACTTTCTGCTTTACATTGTCACCAGCATCAGCAGGGAGGATGATAAGCATCCTTGTTCCAGTTATTCTATAACAGACAGGGAAAATGGATGTTACCAGTGAAGTGTTGGGATAAGAGAAACTGGAACATACGCTGTTCAAGGAACTCATGCTGACTGGTACTAAACCACGACAAAGAAGAAAGCTAGTAGGAAGGTGAGAGCTTTAGCTGAATAATAGTGAATTAATCAAGGCAGGTGCTACTAAAACAGCAGCATTATCTTCCAGGCATGTAACTTTCATTCTCAGTAGATCCTAAGTAACTTGTCAAAGGATGTTTGCTTTAGCCCTTGCCTGCAGTCATCTGTTTTTGAACTGTTGATACTTCAAGTTTGATACTGTTGGATCCTCAAAGAGGAGTACTGGAACTATTGAACTTAACTCTCTGAAAATGTGAGTTCACGGCCCAGTGATAATCAGAAAAGTGAATGAAGTATTACAAATTAGTAGATTAGGAGCCAAGAGCAGTAAAAAAAGTATATAATGGAAAAAAATGATGTGTTCCTGTTAACTGTAACTGCCTATGGTATTTAAAATTATTCTCTCTCAAAAAAAATATCAGTTTATAAACAAATCAGGGAAAGGCAGGAAACGTCAAGGAGATGCTATACCTCCTTCAACAGATGATCAAACAGGTTACAACTCTGGATGTAAAAGACTTGCTAAAAGGTAATGTGACATAAGCCAGTGACATTGAGTAGCATGAAAAAAAGGTGAAGATGGCTCATTATTCATCGTTTCTCTTTGGATTACAACATTCAGTGAAATTATCAGTCAGCAGTAAAATAAATTATTAAGTCATTAAGCTGTCAAACTCATAGCCACAGGATGTTATAGCAGGCACGTGTATAAAGGACCACAAAACAGGTGAGTTCACTGGTAGCTGTCAGGTGGAAATGGTCCGGAGGCAGTTTCTGGGCTAGGAGTTCTCTTAGTCTCAAACATAGAGAAGTAGAAGGACATGCCAATGACCGAAGTGTCAGTCCTTGACCTGTTCTTACATTATTTTTTTTGTAAGCATCCTTTTTATCAGAAACAAGATAGTAACTTGATACACAAAATTTGGCCACCGTTGTGTTCAGCTGTATGCTGTAGATGCTGTGTTCAGCTGCAGATGGACACCTGTCTCAAAGGAATATGTTCAAATAGCCTTCTACTGGAATCTAATTAAATTATCTTGACAAATGTAGTGTTTTAATTCAACAGCATTCAATACTTTCTTCTTGTTCATTCTGTGTGGAGAAAGTTATAGCACAAAATTTAGATGATCTGAATCGCTTATTGCTCCTAAAGCATCATTAATAGTCATGATGTTAAGTTACAGTACTGGTTGGTTAAAACACCACTAAAAAAGGCCAAAAAAAGCTGTGGTTTGGGGGATAAATAGACTCCCTCATCATTGCTTTTTCGAGGGTGGAATTACCAAGGTGTTTCAGTCAAGTTTTGCAAAGAATTTGCCCAAGATATTAATAAGGACTTCTTGAGTTCCAAAAGATTATTTAAGGTTAAGCGTTGTAGATGTGCTTCAGTTCTTGATGCCACTGAACATTGCTTTGAAATCAATGACACTACTATAGTATTGCACAGGTCTGTATTGATTCCAATGCATGGGCATACATTAAGAAATTGAAAATGCAATTAAAGATACTACATTTTAAGAAGTATAGTTGATTTCATGTTAATATCAAACACTGCATGTTTAGGATTATAGCAAACTTGAGGCTACTGAAATCTTGAATTCTAACGTTTCAAAAGAACGGCAAAATCAAATTTACTCAGACCAGCAGTGAAACTCTGTTCCTACCCCCCAACTAAAATAACAGGGCTTCAAGGAAAACATACATTTATGGGAGAAGGTCTTTTTCTGTTTCTTTAATAATATCATTTTGTTAGCCTCTTCTTAACAGCAAATTTGGCTGACAGCTGAAGCAAAATAGCAGTCTCATCAGACCTGCCTTTTTAGAGGAAGTCATTATATTTGTGAAGTGTCTGCAGTAACCCATCAACATGGGTTACTGGGTTCTTAATACTGTATGATTATGGCATATATATGATTCTGCTTTTTGTCCAGTGTTCACCTACCTTTCTAATCCATATTTAGAGACTCTCTTCATAAGAATAGGAATAGATGGTATTTTTTGAAACACGAGCCTTTGAGCAATAAATGAAGTATATGTAGATGATAAGGGAATTCTTACTCTCATTGCTTTCTTATTCCCATAAGTGAAGGATAATCTTAAATCTGAGACAAACGAAATATCTATACTAAAAGAAAACACCCCTCCCTCCCCTTAAGTATGGTGCTGTATATGTCTGTTATCTTCTGGTTAATGATCGCTAAACTGTTCCCTGTTTTGGGATTATCTTTTCTTGTGTTAATCTATCTAAGACACAGGGGGTGTCTTACCAGTTTTTATCGGAATTGTTACTGTCATTATACAATGTCTCTTACACAAAACTTACTGAATTCTTTGGAATATTTTGAAAGTACATGTAAATTATGGTGATTTTTGTCTGGATCCATATTCAGGATTTTTTTTTTTTGGTGTCTGAATGATAGGTTAACTTGCAGCCAGTTCAGTCAGTAACCCAAAACCAGCACCTGTTGTTATCATTTGCTCAGCTGAGTCCAAAAATATGCTAATAACAAATCCATTCAGTCCCCCATTCCAACAAAAAATGCAAGTGTGCCTAAGCATGCCAGTGAATTCTTGTCTCAGGTTGCTTATAGACTTGGCACCTGCACATATATCTTTGAGCATGCTAGACTCTTATCTGTGGTGAGTGCAAAACAGATTGGAGACCTCTATTGCCAGATAATAATTTCTGGACATGCATGCTGATTCATGTGTTTTCTGTAGTCCTTTCATCAAGCTGGTGATTAAGTGCAGAAGTATTTTCTCATTTTCCCAGCCCATGTTTCCAGTAGACATTTGCTGCATCCACTCTTGGCTGGCAGGCTTACTTCAAGGTCCATGCCTATCCAGAAATCAGCTCCTCATGCAAATATCCAAGAGTTGAGGCCATCTGTGGAATCTGCCTCTCATCTATTCATCATTAGGGTTTATTGATTGTCCTGTCATTTTCAGGTATAATCTCTGACTCAGGGTCAGTCTCTTTACCATGAATACTGCAGCTTCCAGCTCACTGTGTAAATGATGAGCATGGACTCAGAGTCTTTCTGCACAGTGTGCAGAAAATCCTAATTAACAGCAGAAGTGACTAAACTAAAATAATTTTTATGGCTGCATACAAAATCCTGTTTTCATTTAAATTGCACCTCAAAGAGTTTTTGGAATACCTAGGGGGGTTATAGGGATACAGCTTTGGATGAGTTCACTACAAGCTTACATCACAGCTATGTCTAAGATTCATTACTTTTTCCTGGCAATTATGTTTTCATTCATGTGGCAAAAAGTTATAAAAAGATAATATAGATTTCTTAGTTAGCAGAAGACTACTCCTTGCAACCTGAATTTGTCTTGGCAGGTTGAGCTACTATGTAGTTTTTCTGTCTTTTACTTACGAATGGCAACAATCAAACTAATATTATTAACAGTGGCTAAGGAAGCTACAGATATTTTTGACATGTCTTCCATGTGCAGATTTTTCACAGGGGTAAAGATCCTGCTGAAACTTAATCTCAAATATGAAGGTATCTCTCAACCAGCGTAACTGTCTGCAAAACAGGATCCTTCCTGTGAATTGTTAATTTTGAAGGAATTTTGAATCCAATTTCAGACTATTGAGACCTGCTAAAACTTTGAAAAGATTCAGAAACTGTCACACACGCTGTCTTCAGGCTTGATCTGCAGTAGTGTTCTTTCTGAGAAATAACCTGCTTGTCAGCTTGCCTCTTATTTACCAGAGGAACGGCGTAATTGTCAGTATGCATATTTAATAAATACTGTGCTTGTTTGTAGCTGATAAAAACTTTTGGAAAAGGGTTCTGAGACTACTTTTAATGTAGACAATCAGGGCACAATTCAGTTGATGAAGATGGACATCTGGGCCCTGCGGTGTCCTATCTGGCCAGTAGCAGTTGCTGTAGAAGGACAGGAGTCCCCCATATTTGATACCTTTGTGTAGATGCCTCAGATACTCTAAGACACCTAAAATACTAATACTTTTTTTTTTTTTAGGCAATTGAAAAAGTCCTCAATTGACAGAGTAGAGTTTTGCTGACAGGTAGACATGTCCATGGAGATTTTTTTTCCCCCCAGCCTTGATTTAAATTGCACTCTGATTTCCCAAAGCCAAAATGATACTACTTAAAAATGTTCAACAGCAAAATATGCATGTGTACATTAATTTGATGAGTAAGAAATTGTGGTTACTGTACATAAAAGCCATGATTTTGGGGACTGCATTGTAAAAAGGTATTTATGTGTATAAGCACACCCATATTCCGTATCTTGGCCTCTCTTCCCCTTTTTTTCTACCTGTAATCTTCTAAGTTTGGAATCTGAGTTCATCAGGAATTTATTGATAAAGGAAATGGTTCAAAGTGGTTTTACCCTGTAAAGTCCTTCAGGTGCTGGAAATGCAGGAAATACCTATGCTGCCCCAGTTGACCCCATTGATTGAAAATTACCAGGTTGCCTTTTTGGTGCATAGAATGTGAGTGCTAAAAATGGAAAATACGTATGTATGGCAATAAAAAAAATTACATAAGCAGTAAGTAACCATTTCTTTCTTGATTCTCTTCCATTCTACAGTATTCTCCAAAGACAATGACTATATGAAAGCAATAAGTAAAACTATTGGTGAGAATATTTTTATTATTTTACCGGCAGTCATGAAAAAAGAAGAAAATGCATACCTGACAATAACTGGATGATTGACTGAAGTAGTAACAAGTTATCTCTACAGTCAGCTGCAACAGACATCACATAGAAGTTGCCTGATCCTGGTAGCATTTGGAGAGACTGCCATGACTTTCTCAAGTAACTCGGAAAATGAATTCATACTTTCTGTTCATTGTTTTGAATAGCATATTAATGCAGACATTATTCTAAAGGAGATGCTGGCATGTCTTTTCCTTCTGCTTGTTTTAGATGTAAACTCATCTAGCATTACATGAATTACGCTTTTTCACAATCTAGGTCTTTAATGAGGAAAAGAAATCACAAGATAAAATTGAGATGCTCCAGGCTTTTGTCACAAGAAAGCAATTGGTACTGCATGAGAAATAAGGACAACTGGTGATATCTTCAATAGTCACAGAAGATTAAGGAAGCAGAGTGATCCTAATGGAAAGAAAAGAATATCTCTTTTTCTTGTAAAACAGTCTTACACTGTATCATTATTCTCTAGAATCAGTTGACAGGAACAAGTGAGAATCTTAAACTGAAACTATGTGTTGATAATAGGAAGAACATAATGCTGCTATGTAAAAATGTCTGAAAGATACTCAAAGCAATTTCATTTATCTACTCATAATGGGTATTAAAATAATAATAATTTTCTGATAACAGTTCTGGGAAATGGTATGCTCTCATAGTAGGTGAAGTAAGTCTCCTTTAACATGGAAGGGATGATTTTGTTATCTCTACTAAGTGGCAGTATATCCCAAGACTGTGGGATCATACCTGTATGATCATTGGAGATAATCATATTAGGAGTTAGGGATAGCTATCTGCATAGAGGTATGTGCAGATAGACGCAGGTGTTTGCGTTTCAGCCACTGTGGTGGAATTGCTGGGACTGTGCTGCTGATGTAAGTCTGTTAGACTCAGCAAGCACAGTGCCATGAGAAGAATGCACGTGCTATCTTTACTTATTGTTACTGGCATAGTTTTAACATGCTACACCAGGACACTACTAAATATTAAGTTATTCAAAGAGGACTCTTGAAACAGTTTATAAAATCACAAAACTAATTAAATAACTACAAATAAATCCTGTATTTATGAACATCTGTGTTTGCCAATATACTTTAAACTTCTGTGTTACATATTTGCTATCTGTGCTGATAATGACTTCAAATTCAAGAACTGCCTTGTACTGAGAAATGTTCAGGTTATGAAAAATTTAGTAAGAGATTCGAAAACTAGAGTTTGAGTTGGTAGTAGAGCAGCTGACAATGGAAAAGTTTTAAATTCCTTTTTCCTGCATTTTGTTTAGGTTTTCGTTATTATGTTTTGAAAAATCTACGAGAATCAAATGTTTAATTGGATGATGATGAGTCCCTATGAAAATGACATTTATTACACTTGTAAATGTTACAAAGTGCTTAGATGCTAATCCAACAGAAAACATTAAAGCGAAGGTAGTTGAAATGCTTTTGTGTCAAGGGAAAAGCAGAGTTTCCTTTTCTGTAGGTAGACATAGGTGAGGCCACATCTACAAACTGAGCAAAAGAATAACTTTTCACAGTAATTGAGTCTTCCAATATTCACTATTCAGTCAAGAACTGGGATGAAGTGGTTTTGGTGACACTGCAGGTTAATGCTGAGGTAGTAGTTCTGGTGGTCTGTGTTGACTTGTTATCTAAGCAAGACAGTTTTTATAGCTTTCCAGTGTTGAAGTAGTACTATTAAATTTTGCTAAGTAGTGTTGAAATTTCAGTAATTATCTCTACTCATTATAAAATCATGTAAATGAACAACCTTCTGTTCCAAACCCTTTCAGTTCTTAAGGAAAGTGGAAATTTCTCTAAGCTTCCAGTTATTGGTAGTAGCAAGTACTTTCCATCTACTCCTATGAAATCTGGACATCTGACTCCTTTCTGATGGAATACGACTGTTACTCTTTCTTCACGGATAAAAAATTTTAATAGCTTCTGCTTATGTAATGCTAAAATGACTGTCATTGCCTTTATGACTTCTCTGCTATTTTTATGTCGTCTTGGTAATTTAAAAACTTGATTAAATAAAATCTGTAAATGTCATTGTATTGTCTCGTCATGTGAGTTATCATCAGTCATCATCCATAGCTGTGCAACACAGCCCTATATTACTTGAATAAATGGAGATACTGATGGCATTAGCAGGTTCTCCTCCCCACTATGTATGTTATTACTAGGCCACTGAAACATAATTTTCAATGGGTTTACTGGCAGTCAGCTATTCTAGAAATCAAAGATTTGAGAATTTTGAGTTGAATTTCTGATTGTGTGTGGGAATGTGCCTTTCCACCTAGCTGTTTAATTTTCTTTTTTTTATATTTCTGCTTATATCTCTGTATTTTGACTTATTTCATTAGCTGCAGTTGTTCCTTGCTAGTGTGCTTTATTGCTGCAGATTGTTTCCGTCTTCTCCACCCTTTCTCAGTCCCTTCCTTTTGTTTGCTTCTCTCATCCTATTTCTTGGTTTCTCTTTTGCATGTTGTTCCCCTATCTTCATGTCTCTTACAGCTTATAAAGCAATCCTATCATTTCTCTTTAATATAAATTTTTCTTTCCATTCATTGCCTGAGCATAAGCCAATTGAATTTAGAAAGCCCAGTGAAAAGCTGTCTCGCCTCATTTCATAGCAGAAAAAAATAACATAGATTTGATGTAAATACAAAGAATACATAGTAATATGTTACTGAGAAGTTTTACTCTGGTTATGTGTCTAATTTTATAATAAAATCATAATGTTCTAACTTCTGTAATAGCAGACTAAATAGGGCCCACTTTTCCAAGTGGATAGATCTTATAGCTTATTCAGTGACAGGAAATACTTCCCATGCCACGTAACCTGTTGTTCACTGGCAGAAGGTATAGCGTTACTTAGAAGTGCCAAACTATATTGCAATAATCATGTAAGAATCCAACTATCTTTTTTTTAATTTTTCCTACCCTTTTTTTTTATGACCAGCCATGCTGATATTGTAATGAGAATTCACAGGCTTACTTCAGCAGATAGATGGCAGAATGGACATTTTATAACTGGAATAAAAGCTGTTGTGTTTTATCACAAATCCTTCCTATTATCTTGTTTACCTTTAGTAAGGTATGACAGAATGGAATCCTGTAATATAATAAACATTACCTCAGGAGAAGCTTCAAGGAAGGACCCCCTTTTTGTTACATGTATATATATAAAAAATATTTTTGGTGTATATATATGTATAAAAACATGCACATACACTTTTTTGTTTTGTTTTCATATTTACTTTTCAGCTAGACTTGCTGATACATTTTGATACGTAATATTTCCTGGCTGCACAAATCACTCTTGCACATTTACGTCAAACTTGAGTTGATAGTAACATTAAGGTCACAGTGTTTTTGTAGCTTAACTATGGAAGCACCTTATCGAAACTGCATGGTGTCAAAGCAGCGTGACCTTGCATGTAACTACTAATCAAAAGCAATCCTAGCAGGCGGTTCAAATATTTCAACTGAACAAAAACACAACATCTTTGTTTTCCTTTATAAGTAACAAACAAGGTCACAGTAACTGGACAAGGGGAGAACATTGGCCGAACTTCTCAGGCCTAAACTCCCTTATGTTGCTGCAAAAGTGAAAATAAATTGTTAGAGTAATTTTTAAAAAGTATTTTTCCATATATGCTTATTCCTACATACTGTAGACTTCAATGTGCGCTACTCCAAGCAGTTTGGAGTGAGCTGCTGCCATCAAAAACAATTGATTAGCCCTATGCCTGAACTCTTCCCAAAAATCTTTGTGGCACAATACCGGGAAAAGGCTGTGGATCATTCTGTGATGGCTCTGTACTTCCAGCCACTATTTTCTTCTGAAGATTTACAGGCTCTGCTTTGGCATGAGGTTGCATTTACCATTGTGACAGGAGTGGACTCTTTGGTCCTTTGAAAATGAGCCCACTGAAAACGTGCCACCACCAGAAGGGCTTGTCCAGTACAGTGCTTGTTCCTTGGTTTCTGTCCCAAGGATCCTGAGAAAAGAAAGCACCAGTAGTGGATTGGCCCTCTATTGCTGATACAGTTAGTTTAGCCTATAGCCTGACACTGAAAGTTCTCTGGAAAAGAGGGTAGCTGAGAGAAGGCTAAGTATCAAGTGAATCGTACTCACGCGCTGCTAAGGAGCAAGCAGACTTGACAAGAAATTGTAAGAGCAGGTATCTCGCATACATTACATAGGTAGAAGGGCAAATTCTGTTGCTGAGTTCACTGAAAGTCACAGTCGTGTAGCATTTTCTAGATTTTAAATATTAGATATTTGGAATTCTGATATTCTTAAAATATGTTACACCTGTTTAAAGTATTATGATAAATATTTGGTATAGGATGCATACGTAGTTAATAATGGACATAATAAACATTAGCAGATGTCAAGGAGGGGTTAAATGCTATTGAAGTTGTCCTTCTGAGAGGGGAATATGTGATCTTTGCAAATATATCACATGCCCAAGCTGTCATCCTGAAAAATTATAGGTCACAACCAAATGAATGTAAATGTCATCATATTGATATGTTTTGCCGGACTGTTTTCAAGATTTTATGTTAAGAATTTAAGTTGTATCAATCGGCTATGTTTCTTAATGTTCTTGAAAGATTTAAATATGAGTACCATGAAGAATTGCAGTTTACCTGGTGCAAGCTAAGTACAAACAAGCTGAATACGATCTAGTTGTTATTAGATTATAGGAAAGGAAGTGCTATGCGTAACAATGAACTTTTTGTATACAAACTTATAAAATACACAAAACCAAATATAGTATCATAGTGAGGGCTTATCTTTTCATGATGACTAGCACAGTGTCCCTTTTTTCAAGGGTACTTCTGATTGGGAATATTTTGGGATGCATTTGTCTGTGCTAAATATGACCTACTGTGCATAGCTCAACAGGTCTTTAAAATAATTTATGACTTGGTGTATAATGCACATACGGTTAATGTAAAATAGACATATATAGTGCAGTGGCTATGAATTTTAGAATTCCAAAATTCTTTCACCTGAACAGAAACAAAGGAGTTCTTTTACACTGGAGACTACTGAATTTTATTTAGTAGAACTTGGAAAAAGGTATAGTTGATGAGCTATCTACCTTTTTTATCATAGACTAGAGAAAGGAACAGGGAAGTAGGAAACCAAATTCAGAAAGTTACTAGCTATCGGAGCCTGCTACTTACTCTTCCAAGAGAAAGCCCTAAGAGCCAGACTGTAGATTAATATTAGATAGGTTCACTCGCAAGCCCGTATGTTCATGCTGGATCATTGTGCAGCAAAGAATAAAAGATATAGATATAACAGAGAATAAGTAACAGGGAACATAACATTGTAGCGTAATCAGAAAAGGACTTCAGAAAGAAATATGTTCACTGACTACATCTGTTCCTTGAGATGATTGGTGCGACTGGCTCATGTCCATTCTCAAGCCTGAGTCTCTTTGGAGAGAGAAGCTGCATTCCTGCTGCATATAAGCAGGAGCGTACCATGGTGTAGCAGCTACTTCAGAGCACTTTGGACTTTCACAATATAGGCTTCTGGGTTCCCGAACTGCTTACGTCTGGAATGCCTCATGATAGCATCAGGATGTTTATACATTGGTTTGTAGTAATTGCCTGGACGTCATGCTGCTGTAACTGTCACCCTTGGTGAAGCTGTGATCCCAGAGTGTTTGTTTAGGGTTATCCTGGTTTATGGGATACAGCAGTGTGAGCGACCATGAAATGTTTTAATTTGGCATCTGTGATCATAATACTGTACTGTGGCATGTTTTGACTAGTTTTGTGCTCCAGGAAGTCCCTATGTAAACAGTGAAGGAGGTCAGACCCAGTCCTTTTCTTTTTCCTTGCCTTGGGCCTGGAGTTTGGTTCAAACTCCAGGAAGTCAGTAAATTTTCTACCATCCCCTGGAATTTAAACTGTAATTCAGTCTAAAGTAATTTGCCAAATATCTTCTTGCTAGATGTACTAGCGTATAGAGGTTGGATACCAGTGAGCCATGATCTGAAATGTGATCAGACTCGGTGGAGATGATGATATCAGACATTTCAGTCCTGAGTAGCTGGACTCTCTTTCCCAGGCTTGGCATCTTGAAGTACACACAGTGAGAGAACAATGCTGCAGCTTTCTGTGTGGATATCTAGGCTGGAGTCATTCCATTGCAGATCACATATATAAAGATAACTTGGACATTGCTTTGACTAGGATTGCATGCCAGTTGGTGGTAAATGACCATCTATGATCCTGAGAGTGATAGTAGAAGTCAGGTTTAGGTGGGTTTTTTTCTGAAACTCTGCAGGTGAAGGAAGGAAAGAGAAGGAAAGAACTGTTTTGTATCTGCTGCCTGAGAGGCAGTGGTCTAATAGCCATTTGTGTTTTTATAGTCTACCCTGAGTAAATCAGAGAGTTGTGCTGTTTTAGATGTCTTCTGGAAAACAGATTAGGCCCTTGGGACCAGCAGTAGAGTGCTGTTCCTCTTTGCTAAACAGAGAAGTCCTTCACCCTGTCCTAAAATGCCAGTTGTGACGATGTTCAGAACTTATCAATACCTGGACCAAATCACGTCTGGAGAGGGGACTGACTCAGGGAAAGTTACCAGAGCATAGAAACGTGAGTGGATGTTCCCTGAGGTTTTGTGGCTGGCTTTCAGCCAGTTTACATGCCTCTTCCTCTTGTCTTTCATTATTCTCCCTTGAGTACTCTTGTATTGTAAAGTTCTGGCCATGGCTACCTTTTTATGTATTTTCACATCCATGGATGTAGAACAGTCTCATTTGCCTGACAATTCAGAATTAACAGCTGTAGTATAGTAGACAATTAGTAATGTAAGATAAGTAATCTATTCTTGTAATCCAAAGATCAGACAAATAATGTCAGTATTTAGAAAGAGATATGAGCATTATTTTATATTTCTACATAGTTTAAACAGCTGGAGGAAGCCACGTGATCACACAACATATTACTTAGGGGGAACTTAACTACCCCAGTGCCTACTGGAAGAGCAATACTGCTGGCCACAAGGCAGAGCATGTACAGGACAGAGGGGTCCTGCTGTGGTTACTAAAAAGAAAACCATGTCTCCCTAAATAGTCCGGAGTGGCTACCACATCCAGGAGTTTTTCCCACCATTGTCGGTTACCCCCAGTAGGCAAAGCACTACACAGTTGCTTGTTTCCTCTTCCCAGTGGGATGGGGAAGAGAATCAGAAGGGTGAAAGTAGGAAAACTTGTTAGTTGAGATAAAGACAGTGGAATAAGCGAAGCAAAAGCTGTATGCACGAGCAAAGCAAAACAAGGAATTCATTCACTAGTTCTCATTGGCATGTGGATGTTCAGTCATTTCCAGGAAAGCAGGGCTTCATCATGTGTTGTGGTTGCTTGGGAAGAAAAATGCTGTAACTCCAAATATCCCTGGTTTTCCTCCTTTCTTCGAGCTGTTATTCCTGAGCACAATGTCATATGGTGTGGGATATCCCTTTGGTCAGTTTGAGTCAGTTGTCCTGGCTGTGTCCTCTCCCAGTTTTTTGTTCTCAGATCCAAAGCATAGCACCATATGATCTGCTATGAAGAAAATTAATTCCATCCCAGGCAAAACCAGTACACCCACTTATTGTCAACCCACCTTGACCAAATATTTGTGTATGAACATTTCATCAGCGTCGGTCTCTGGCTATTCTGTGATGGTAGCTTAATCTCTTTCCACCTGTGGAGTTCTTTTATAAAGAGATATGCTACCACAGTCTTCAACAAAAGGATAGGCTGTTGACGCCTTTCTGTGTTGCTTCATTTGCTCTCTCTTCTTTCTCCATCATTTTTAAGTGGAAGATGTCAGTTTTTGCAAAACCTGAGCTTTATTTGCTGTGAATAACATTGATTCTGGAATTGTGGTGAATGGTGAATCTAGTCTGATATTCTTCTGTAACGCCTACGTCTACAACCCCGGCACTGGGACCTCACTCATGAGCTATGGCAGCCTTGTAAAGCAGAAAAGGAGTGAGCAGAGTGATACTATAGCTACAGTTGTGTAAGCAATTGCGTAAATTTTTCCACCTATCAGGAAACCTGTATCCAACTGAAACTTGGTTAAGAATGCTTCAGGTTTGCCCTTACTAATTCCACCACTCTGAGAATGTGTCATCCTTATTGTTGCAGCCGAATGCGTGTATGTGTATAATCATGGATATACATACGTGTGTGTGTGTAGACACGTAGATGTATATATGTACATGGATATATAAAATCACGAAGAGCAGATTTCTATAATGGGAGTATTTAGAAGTCTGACAAATCAGGCCAGTTTTTAATTTTAAAGCAAAACATTGCCAAATTCATTCATTAACAGCACAGTTTGTGCTAATTGTTAGTACTTAAATCATTATCACTATATATATGAAAATATGAGTCTTTAATATGAATCTTTAACAATCATATTCCAGGTTAGCTGTGAATACATAAAACCACAGGGGTGTGCCATACAATTAGCACTGATGACTATTGTCTTTCGTTTCAGTCATTGAGATCAAAGAGGTCAGATGTGAGAGCCCTTTGATGACAGAAGCCAGAACTGAAGCAGGCTTGTCCTGTATTTCCTCATCATGTTTTTATCCTCTTTGCCTCTCTCCCCACAAAAGGGGGAAGGGGCGTCTTACTGTCTCCTGACATTGCTTAATTTATTTTCTTTTTTCTTTCCAGTTGTCCTTCTTGTGTATTTGACAGGATGTTCTGCCTATTAGCAATCCTCTATCTTGTTAATATCTTGTGTTTATTTTGTTCTTTGACAGTTTGTTGTTACTTGGAGGCTTACTGGGTCTACACATATCTTCATTTGTCCCTTTGGTGGTCATGTTGCTTACATATTTACATAAGATATTTATGCTGTGTCGTCACAGTGTTACAAAATACCTGCATACTAGTTTTGATTACAGTGGTTTTGTACACTTTTTGCAGTACGCTTACTTTACAGGGGTTTTTTTCAGTATTTTTAGTACACATTTGGGTTCAAGGCAAACTAACAATAATTATACCCTGATTAGAACACCTAAAATTTCTAGGTGTCACAAGCTTCTGTTTTAGCTACAGTTATCATCTGTATCAGGATGTTAAAGGTATGTAAGCTCTCTCATGTCTCACCTTTTGTATTCAGTAGCTTTCCCTGGCCAGGTTTTTCTCAGAATCCTTTCAAAGTTCCAAAGCTGCACTGGAATTCCAGGATGGAATGGGGATCAGGATGTTAATGTCCGTTTTCTTGCCCAAAGATCACGGGTTTGGGTTGTTTGTGGTTTGGTTGGTGGTTGTTTTTTTTTTTCTTTCTTGGGGGGGGGGTTTGAGGGGGTTGGAGGGGGAGGGGGAAGGTGGGAAGACAGTTCGTCATACACTATTTGTCTGCGTGTTACAAAAAAAAGACAAGGAGGATAGGATTACTTGACCCTTCTGATTATTTTCCACAGCAGTTTCTGTTAGCAGGAAATCAAAAAGGGATCACCATGAGAGGCTGTCCAAATGGTTAAGAGGTTCCCAAGTGGTTCTGTCAGTTTGAGTCTGATATGTTCAAACCACATCAGTGGAATTGTTGAAAAATATACTAGACCTAAATATTTGTAGAATGGCTATTGTTAATTTCATTCACATTTTTAGTTACCAGTCTGTTATTGCAGAGGCATGCAGGACTGATGCTGCATTTGTTTGGCAGAGCAGATTTTTTCAGGGTTTTAAAATAAACTTTCACTTACTGAGTATGGCAGAGCTTTGTGAACTTTCTCACGTTGTGAATGTACACCTAGAAAGTACCTAACAGAAAGAAATGGAGAAAGTTCCTCTATATGTATGTCTTGCCTAAATGTAGATTCACTAGCCTTCCTTTACCTCTCCTTCAGAATTTCTCCTACTAGGAGACATGGGGTTAGAAGGAATTGAGAATACAACGGTGATTACTGCCTTCTTTTTTTCTTTTTTTTTTTTTTTTTTTGGCATTTCATGGGGTAAGGTAAGGTGATGCATATTTCTGCTGATGCAAAAGGCATCGGGATGAAATGCTGCTTCACTTGTATCTGTGTGCAGGCACCAACACACAGGAAGTGTGCACAGTGTGAATGCAAGTAAAGCATCCCATTTCAAAGAAATAGACTTGTAAGTAATAATTCTTTCATCATAGGTACAAGAAAATTCTGAACAGTAGGTATAAAAGGTCCATGAGAAAAAAATGTGCACTGAAGGATGGGAAAGATTAGTTAAAAGGTATAGCCAACAAATTAAGAGCCTGCAGTTTTAACTACCTGATACATTTCCTTGATAAAAACATACAGCCTCTCTTCTCAGGAATCTTTAGAGACTGTTTTACATCTTGAAATACATCTTTATAGTGTCCTTCCGTTTTTCTATATCAGGGCTTCTAAATAATTCTGAATACTTTCATTTTCAGTGGAACTACCCAGAACCCTCATGAAGCTGTGTTTTTCCCTCCTCTTTTGTCTTCCCTTTGTTTTCCCTTGAAACCAAGTTGTATTACATAATCTAGATGTTTGGATAGTTGTAGCCTTTTATCTCTGGAGTCTAAAGCCATGCAGATCATCCACAAGGTTGCTTGCTGAAAAAATGGTGAGTGCCTAAATCACCATGTATAGGTTGCCAAACTAGATATCAGAATTCCTTGCACTGGCTCATTAGGTAGCTAAATTAACTCTACCTGAATAAAGTATGTTCTTTACATTAATTAATTTAATTAATTAAACCTGATAAAGCATGGTCTTTACATTAATAGTTGTAGTTACAATTATTATTTCAATTACATTATTATTATTTCAGTTCTATGGAATTTTGTTTGGTATGATAGCCTCCTCTGCCTTTCTGTAAACCATAAGCTGCCTCTTTTTAAAAATTTTTCTCTTTGTGTTTTAACGTGTACCTATCCCATGTAAACCTGAACATTTAAGCTGTTAATTTGCTCTCATTTCACTTAGGAGCATCTGACTAGTTTCTAACACTTCAAAAATAATGTTCCTATCAAAAGTTGACAGTTTTCAACCTTTGTTTTAATACTGCTACCACTTTGATACTTGTTCTTTAATTCTCACAAAATTGGATGCTAAAATGAAAGCTTCTTCGCATTCTGCCAGTCTTTAGCGTTGTCATGTGTAATTTCTGTTCTTTGATGCATCTGAAAGTTTTAGGTGCAGCTTTTTGACACTGATTCTGTTGTTGTTGTACCCTGAGAGGGTAAAAATGAGATAAATTCTTAAGTTTCTGAAGTACTTTTCATGAAGGCAAAGCAGCCATGGAAAGAACAAAGTAAAGCGAATGATTGTATACTTTTGACTTGGAATCTGACTAGGTATTTTTGCTTGAAACTTTAGATCAGCCTTTTGAGCAATTCCAGTTTAAGTTTCATTCTAGATGTATGACATCATGCGTCCCTGCACTGGAAAATTACATCAGCAAAAATTATCTCGTCGATAGGTTCCTCAGATTTCCAGAAAGGTTTCAAGAGATTCCCTAACCAGAATTTTGAGAAACCAAGCAGCTATTGCACATGTAATAGGATACTGAAAGGATAAACAGATGGCTAAAGCTTAAAAAACAGAGAGTAGAAATATATGATAAATTTTCGCAGTGGAGGAACATTGTCTTTGGAGATCTGTGTTGAGACCTGTTCATGTAGCACTGGTCTTGACCAATGCACATGACTTGCACTACCGTAGAAAAGACCTGGAAAAAGGGCTGTGCAGGGGTTTGGAGGTCTAAACTTGTTTGGGAGTTCTGCAGTCACCCTCTTCTACTTTACAGGTGATTGCAGTTCCTCTTTTCAGGCGGAACACCTGGCATATCCACAGTTTTTTACCTGTTTAGGACCCTTCTGTTTCTTTAGGGCTGTTGGTTTGAGATTCTGTGACCGCCTCATGGTCATAAAATCCTTTTCTGCTTTCATCTTGATTTTGTAAGTGCTATAAAGAAAACTAAAAATATGCACAAATGGTCTATAGCAGACAAATTCTCTGCATTTTTATAGTTTGAGTAATTTCTGAAAATCTTTAGCTTTAACTGCTTTGAAGTCAGTAAATTTTTCAAAGTTTTTCAAATTTGTAAAACTTTCTTTTGGAGATTTTTTAGTGTAAATTTTCAGTGGCTTCATAGGCTTCCTTCCTTGTAAAATCATTATCCTTCTTGTTTCTTGTTTTAATTATTATTTACTTTATTAGGTGAAACCTTGAGATTTCTACATAGTTTATAGAAAAGGCTGTTGTTTCTGATTATTAGACCAGACACACAAATGCATTAGGCAGACTTTTGGTGATTTCACTCATAAAATTATGCTTTGCATTTTTATTATTAATTATTTGTGGTAAGAGTTATCGTAGGAGTTAAGCAGAAGTCAGGATTTTCTAATGACCATGAACATTCTGCCTTAAATTCAGTTTCTTTCTTTTCTCTTAAGCTTGAACATTAGTTTTACAGTGACTAAAAAGAAGCAAGATGACTAAGGCATACATCTATAATAAAAGAAAAGTTGCAGATATCTCCAAAGGCAGATAACCAGGTCTGTAATAATTGAGATAGACCCAACTCCTTGAAAAACTTGCTCTATTTATTCACATTCAGCAAAGCATTAATTTGGGGGATTTAATATTTTCTCGTGAGGATGATTATGGATTCTTACTAAAGCAGGTGAAAACACAAATTAATTAATTGCATGGGATTGGCTTAGGAATGAGGTGTGAGATTTGTTACTACTTGGCCTTGTTACAGATGCTGCATTGCAATCTACTGAATACAAGGAAGCATCCTTCAGAGGTAACCGGTTATCTGTAATGCTTCTTCTGCACCAAACACATTACATACATATCTCAAAGTTTGAAATGAATATTGACTCTGAGGGAGTGACACAGAACCTTCACTGCATTGATAATTGCAAATTACTGTTGCAATAAGACAAAAAAAATACAGTTCATTTATGCTTAGTTATCTTTTGGGAATGCAAAATAAGTATAAGGCAGGGTTTTTTAACTTTAGTTCATAAGAAATTAACACAGTAGTAGCTGCTGTACGTGTCCATCTGTTTGTCTTGCTATTTTTTAGCTCATCTTGCTAATTGGGTCCTTTGCCCTCCTCTGTATCCATTCCCTGGGCCTACACAGAACAAGCAGTTGATTTGGGGGCATTTGCAGGAAGAACATTTGAAATTTTTTTTAATAGTTTTTTTTTTTAAAAAAATTTAAATTAAAAAATAAAGTATTAAAAATTAAAAAATAAAAATAGAAAAAATTTTGAGGTAGTTATATTTTTCATAGAGGAATATAAGTAAGCATGTTAATTTTACTGTTTACTAAGCATGGAAGTGGGATTATGAATCTGTCTTTGCATGTCATGTTTATTTTCTTAATAAGCCAGTTAAACATTTATAAAGCCCCAAATATTTATGTTAATTATGTTGATTTTTTATTATAAATGAATGTATAACAATCATCCTGTAACTAAATATGAATTATGTTGACATAGTTCCTCCATATTTTTTGGTAAACCATAAAATAATTAACAAATGCAAATTACCTGCTTATCTTTACTAGTATAAGAAGAAGATTTAAAGTGGAGCTATTTGAGAATGTGTAGACCATATGTAAATCATCGTTCCAAATGTTGACAATTACTTGAATAGAAAACAAGCTATATAAGGTATAAGCTTACTTTAAGAATATACCACAAGTAGAAATAATGCTACAAAACAAACAAAACGCACTGATGTAATCCATGAAAACATACTAATATATTTGGTGTATCTTTCTGAAAATTGTCTTGCCAGATACGGACCAAACAGATAATTAAATGGACTATAGTTACATGAAAATTTAAATTTATGCTTACACTTACATTTTCCAGTGATCCCACTGCAGTCTAGGAAGGGCAAAAACTACATAGTCTAATTCATGGGTGTATCTGCAAGACTGTGGCTTGAGAAACCAATTTTGTCACTTTAAGTAATTTGGAGTAACACAGAGTAACTACTAAAGCTTTCTAATTAGTTTTAAAGTTATTTAATTAATCTGTGAATCTTAAAACTGTTTAAAACTTAAGGTGTGTGACCTATGGTGTTTTGTCTGACCTAGAGTGTAAAGTACCAACAAGCAGTACAGATAGACTTGTTTGTGTTATTTAGAAAAATCTAACAGGATACTTCAAATTTTAGAGGGCATTCACATGAATTAGATGTTTTCTTTATTTCATTCTGTTTACTGATGTAAAGAGAATATAGCCTAGCTAATCAGAATTTGATTGCATATTTATTTGAAGTCCATATCACAATGCCTACATATAATGCTCAGTGCAGACCGTTTCATATATGCCTCTGTATCCCAATCCACGTCTGTTTGATTAAGTATATAGATGTAATATATAGATCCTTATGTGATTTGTCCATTCTCAGCTGTGGTTTGAGGATTAACCAAGTACCTACTCAAGACTGCCCACATAGATGCCTCAGATTATTTGAACACGAGTGAAGAAACACCATCACCATCACGAATTTCAGTAAGAGAAGACAGCTGGTATTCATCAGAGAACCACTGACAGGCAGTTTATTAAATCTATTCTCTTGCAGTGAAAGACAAGGGAAGGGTACAAGATCCTTGCCATATATGAGGATATAAAATGCTACTTGAGCAAAGAGATAGAATTAAATGCAGAAGATTGTCTTTCAATCTATTGGCCTCTCCTGTAGAGGTTACATTGTATTATTAAATGGGTGTACTAATCTCCTGTATCATCTTGGGGGATGTGTTACTGGAAAATGTTCAGTGTGTACAGATTTGTTGCTCACGGAGATAGTCTTCCAAATCTTAAAGGCCATTCTCCTTCACCTGTAACTTCCATGTTAAACATCAAGAGCAGAAGTGGTATCTGCCTATAGCAGATTGTCTACTGAACCAGCAGCCTCAGAATGCTCTTTCTTTGTTCAGGGTCTGTCTCTCTGTCTCTTACAGCAGTGAGATTACCTCCATTAGTTGATCTCTGAATAGGTCAAACTTTCTTACAGTACTTTACTACCTGCTCTTGTCCTGGTGTCTCAACGTATGGCATTCACATAAAGCATTGTTGCATTCTGCCCCAAGGATTGAACAACTTCCCCAGCAACAGTCCAAACACATTTTCATTCAACTCTTTCCAAACAGTTTCTGAATATGTAACCTGAAGGTGAGTTTGTCTTCACTTTTTCGCAGTCACTTGGCCACCCATGTCACTGCAGGAAGAATATTCCTGTGTGTTGCTGGATGCTGAATATCACAAATGCAATCACAAAAGCACTCAGTTTCTGTCCTCCCTGACTTCCCAGTTGTCAGCGAACAACATATCGAGGGACGCCATCATGAAAATTAGTATGGATGGAGACAACTTCTCTTCTTGCCTTGGGTGTCAAAGTGCCAATTCCTCCTAGATTCAGTCTTAAAAATTAAAGAAGAACACAAGGATCAAAAAATATTGCTTGTTTTCCCATACCATTCTCTGGAGAAAATCTAAATATAGTATTGGCCAGAACTTTTCTTCCTGAACTATTTCAGTAGCCTGAAAAAACTCCATCCTTTTTGTTTTCTCTGTCTTGTGGCAACAAGTAGAGACTTGTGGGGGAATTTTGGGAGATATCTATATATATTGTTACATGCATCCAGGTATGTCTTGGGCTCTATGTCTGTTTTTAAAATGTAGCTTCATTCACTTTTATTTTTTCTTCTTTTGGGGCTATTATATAGAAGGCAGCCAAGGGGTATTAAGTTGTATAAGAAGTAAGAACTATTAGCTACTACTAATAAACCAATATGTCCTTGACTTTAGAAAAAGCTTAAAATTCAAGCCCATCAAACACAGTTAATCAGGAAAGGTAAGTACATGAGGTATCTACTTAATGTACTTGTTTGAGAATATAAAAATTAAGTGGTCTGGTATTGATATTTTTGCCAATCCCAGAATCAAATTTTAAGGATCCTATGAGGCAGGTAAAATCAGTTAATTACAAAGTCTAACAATCACAGTTAAAGAAAAAGAGCCCCAAAGATATGTGCATGTTCTGAAAATCTGAAAGGTTTGGCGCCGACTACTCATCTGTTACTGGTCATCCTTTAAGGCCTCTTCCTATTAATATTCCAGGAAACATCAAGGATACTTCCTTAGAAAGCACTATAAAAAGTACACATAGCTCTATGTCATGGTTAAACTGGGCATGCATGTAATTATACTGTGAATAAAAGGGTCCATTCTGTTTTGTACAGTAGCTGACCAGGGCAACACACTTTTACAGCGACTTTGGTGTTTATCAGTTCTAAGGGATTAAAAATTTTAACAGAGTAGGTCAAAGGCCATCAGACACCTTTACCTTAGGAAATGGTCAGTGAATTTCTGGATGTTGTTTCCTCCTGGAGGGCCTGGTCTGTGACTTGGCTTTATGTTTGGTACTGCAGCCGTTTACTAGCAGCCGGGTGTTTGCTCAGCTGAAAATGAAGCAGCCTGCTTAGGTACTATAGTTAACCAGACAGTAAATGAGGTGGTCATATGAAGTAGGACGCAGCTGTTCTCGCTTTACATGATGCAAACCTAACTACGTGTGAGGAGTAAAGACATGAAATAAACTGTTTTGGCTAAATAACAAGGAAAAGGACTTTTAACCATAACTATTCTGTTACTTTGACTAGTAATTCTGAAATCATTACAAATCACAAGTTCACTAAAGGAGAAATTTGGGCGTTTGTTGATGAAGTTTATTACAGAAACTTCGGTTATTTGTTATGATATTTATTACTAAAATCAAACCAATTGTCTCCTGTTTTGCACAATGACAGCAACTGAGTAGAGCTTACTTCATTCTGTTGCCTGTTTCTGTACTTGGCTTTTGGGGTTTGTTTGGTTTTGTTGTTTGTGGGTGTTTTTTGGGGGTTTGTGTTCCCACCCCACCCCCGCAATAGCCCATCAGAATGAGATGCCCAGTTATAGAATCATAGAATCACAGAATCATTAAGGTTGGAAAAGACCTCTAAGATCATCAAGTCCAACCGTCAACCCAACACTACCATGTCTCGTAAACCATGTCCCAAAGTGCCACGTCTACACGTCTTTTAAATACCTCCAGGGATGGTGACTCCACCACCTCTCTGGGCAGCCTGTTCCAATGCCTGACTACTATTTCATTGAAGAAATTTTTCCTAATATCTAATCTAAACCTCCCCTGGTGCAGCTTGAAGATGTTTCTTTTCATTCTATCGCTAGTGACCTGGGAGAAGAGACCAACCCCCACCTCACTACAACCTCCTTTCAGGTAGTTGTAGAGAGCGATAAGGTCTCCCCTCAGCCTCCTCTTCTCCAGGCTAAACAACCCCAGCTCCCTCACCCGCTCCTCAGAAGACTTGCTCTCTAGACCCTTAACCAGCTTCATTGCCCTTCTTTGGACACGCTCCAGCAACAAAATGTCCTTCTTGTACTGAGGGGCCCAAAACTGAACACAATATTCGAAGCGCAGCCTCACCAGTGCCAAGTACAGAGGCACGATTACTTCCCTACTCCTACTGGCCACACTATTTCTGATACAAGCCAGGATGCTCTTGGCCTTCTTGGCCACCTGGGCACACAGCTGGATCATGTTCAGCCGGCTGTTGGGCAACACCCCCAGGTCCTTTTGTGCTGGTCAGCTTTCCAGCCACTCTTCCCCAAGCCTGTAGCGTTGCATGGAGTTGTTGTGACCCAAGTGTGAGACCCAGCACTTGGCCTTGTTAAACCTCATACAACTGACCTCAACCCAACGATTCAGCCTGTCCAGGTCCCTCAGCAGAGCCTTCCTACCCTCAAGCAGATCAACTCCCACCCAACTTGATGTCATCTGCAAACTGATTGAGGGTGCACTCAATCGCCTCATCCAGATCATTGTTAAAGATATTAATCAAGACTGGCCCCAATACTGAGCTCTAGAGAACCCTGCTTGGGACCAGCTGCCAACTGGACTTAGCTCCGTTCACCACAACTTTTTGGGCTTGGCCATCCAGACAGTTTTTTACCCAGTGAAGAGTATACCCATCCGACCCCTGAGCTACCAGCTTCTCCAGGAGGATACTGTAGGAGACAGTATCAAAGGCTTTAATAAAGTCCAGGTGGACAACATCCACAGCCTTTCCTTCATCCACTAAGTGGGTCACCTTGTCATAGAAGGATATCGGGTTGGTCAGGCAGGACCTGCTTTTCATGAAGCCATGCTCACTGACCCTGATCCTCTGGTTGTCCTGCCCATCCTTGGTGAGCTCAATCAAGATGAACCGCTCCATAATCTTCCCCAGTAATGAGGTCAGGCTGACAGGCCTATAGTTCCCCGGGTCCTCCTGACCCGTCGTGTAGATGGGCGTCACATTGGCAAGCCTCCAGTCGTCTGGGACCTCCCCTGTTAACCAGGACTGCTGGTAAATGATGGAGAGTGGCTTGGTGAGCTCCTCCACTAGCTCCCTCAGTACCCTTGGGTGGATCCCATCCAGCCCCATAGACTTGTGAGTGTCCAGGTGGAGTAGCAGATTGTAAACTTCTTCCTCCTGGATTATCGGGGTTTATTCTCTGATCTGTCCCTGCCTTCAAGCTGGGGGGGCTGAATACACTGGGGATAACTGGACTTACTGTTAGAAACTGAGGCAAAGAAGGCATTTAGTACCTCAGCCTTTTCCTCATCCTCAGTGTCAGTGTTCCCCTCTGGATGAAGATTCTCTTTGATTCTCTTTTGTTGTTGGTATATTTGTAAAAACATTTTTGTTATACCTTACAGCAGTGGCCAGGTTGAGTTCTAGCTGGGCTTTTGCCTGCCTAATTTTCTCCCTGCAAGACCTAACAAGGTCTCTGTACTCTTCTTGTCTTGCCTGCCCCTTCTTCCAAAAGCAGTAGACTCTCCTTTTTTTCCTGAGCATCATCAGAAGCTCCCTGTTCAGCCAGGCTTGTCATCTTCCCCGCTGGTTCGTCTTGTGGCACTCGGGGACAGCCTGCTCCTGCGCCTGCAAGACTTCCTTCTTGAGGAGTGCCCAGCCTTCCTGGACTCCTTTGCCCTTCAGGACTTTCTCCAAAGGGACTCTCCCAACCAGTGCCCTGAACAGACCAAAGTCTGCCCTCCAGAAGTCCATGGTAGTGGTTCTGCTGACCCCTCTTCTTACTTCACCAAGAATCAAGAACTCAATCATATCATGGTGGCTAAGCCCAAGACAGCCTTCCACACTACATCTCCCACCAGTCCTTCTCTGTTCGTGAAAAAGAGGCCAAGCGAGGCACTTCCCCCCGTAGGTTCACTTACCAGCTGTGTAAGTTGTCTTCCACACATTCCAGGAACCTCCTAGACTGTTTCTTAAGTTGAAGTCCCTCACAAGAAAAAGGGCTAGTGATTGTGAGACTTCCTCCAGCTGCTTGTAGAACACTTCATCTACCTCTTCATCCTGGTTGGGTGGTCTGTAACAGACCCCCAGCAGGATATCTGCCTTGTTGGCCTTCCCCCTCATCCTTACCCATAAACACTCGACCTTATCATCAAAGTCTACACAATCAAAGCACTCCCTAACATACGGAGCCCCACCACCACCTCTCCTTTCTTGCCTATCCCTTCTGAAGAGCTTACAGCCAGCCATTGCTGCACTCCAGTCGTAAGAGTCATCCCACCATGTCTCTGTAATGGCAACTAAGTCATAGTTATCCTGCTGCACAATGGCTTCCAGCTCCTCCTGTTTGTTGCCCATGCTGCGTGCATTGGTGTAGATGCACTTGAGCTGGGCTATTGGTTTCACCACCAACCCTGGCGCACCACCTCTCTGGTGGGCCTGGCTGCATCCCCCTCCCTCTTTGAACCTAGTTTAAAGCCCTCTCAATGAGCTCCGCTAACTCATTTGCAAGAATCCTTTTCCCACTTTGAGATAGGTGAACTCCATCTGCCGCCAGCAGGCCCCGTGCCACGTAAACCTCCCCATGATCAAAAAAACCAAAATTCCACCAATGGCACCAGCCTCTGAGCCATGTATAATCAACATTGCTCCAGATACCACTCCAGAAAGGATTTTAGGCATGCTTTTATTTCTTGTTTAAACTAGTTCAGCTATTTATTTTTTAAGTATATTCTAACTTTGTCTAATAAGGTAGGATGTCAGATTCTTAAAGGCTGCCAAAATTACAGATATATATCTGTCAATTTTAAGTCAATGGTTTTACTATGGTCACTCTGCTTGCTGTGGTCACCCACAGCTTGGCATCATGGGTAACCCTTCAAAATACTAGATAATTACACTATTCCCATACCTAATTTACATATTTCAATCAAATAAGAAATAGTTTATGGTCTATTCCCTGGTTGATTATAGCTTCTTCTGTATTAAAAGGCTACACTTAATTTACTTGCTTTTGCCAGATGGCAAGCTCCTAATTAAATAGATTTCTCATGTGCCTAATTTTTCTGCGTGCATTTTGGCAAAGCTAAAGTCTGAGTAGAGCCAACAGATTGTTGGGGTATATTTATTAACAATAATAATTGTGATTTTTACAGTCTTCGTAGTGAATGGTAGCTCAAAAAAGATCTGATGGATCAAGGGCTGTGACTTAACCTTTGCTACTAAGGCTCTACTTCTATACAAGTCAGGACTTCAAACCAGATTCTTAAAAATTATTTGCTGTACACTTCTATTCTTGCTCTTTAAAGGCTGCTTGAGTTTCTTCCACAGAAGGTCAGAGCACAAATTGCTATTTTATTATGGTGGTAGGTGAGAAAAGTTGTTTGTCCTTTTTCTGCTTCCTTTCCATTGGCCTTCTTTTTGTCTCCCCAGAACATCAGAAAGGGTAAAAACTCCTGAGGATCTCAGCTAAATGCTGAGCTTCCACTATCTGCCTGATAGAGACAATCCTCTTCATCCCAAAAAGTGACTCTGGATTAAGCACATCAGTCTGGCATTCTTAAATATGGTTCAGTACAGAGTCTCCATGGAATGATCTCAGAAAATCATCAATTAAATTATGTTTTTTAATGTAGGTGCATTTTGTTAATCAAAGATTGCCCAGGCCTTCAAGGTGAGGATTTCTTTCTGTGAACTGTTTTGCTGAGTACTTGTACTTGTATGGTTCAGGGCTAAACTGTCCTTAGCAGCTTAGAAGTGAGGGACTCGGGCTTAGTTCCAGAGTGAAAAATGGAAATGCTACAAAATACTACATACTTATAGTTTCTGAAATAATAGCTAATGTATATGTGTTTTAGGGTGTTTTATTTTATAACACCAAAAATGCTTTTTATTGTGCCTCTTCTCTCCCCCCCCCTATTTTTGGTATTTTAAAGAGCTAAGGCTTTTTTCCCTGACATTCTTTTAGTGAGTCATAGGGCGTAGCATGATTTTAAGCGCAAAATTAAGAGTAATCTCCTTCAGAAAAGGCTTACAATGGCAACTTGTAAAATGGAAAATCATTAATCACTCTGTTTTATAGCGTAGTTTTAAAGGAAAAGTAAAATGCTTGGGGAAAAAAGCTTTTTCTTCGCAAAAAAAAAAACCCAAACAAAACACAGGACATAATCAGCACTGGACAAAAGGTTTTCCTACATTGTCTGCAATAAATTATTTCTTTCAGTAACAGTGGAAATATGTCTGATTTCAGAGAACACATAATTTCATTATAATGTGGCATCTACTATGCAAACTGTTAAAGAAAAGTGTATCCTTCTGTCCATTAGCTAACTCATCCTACTGCTAATGTAAACATAGGTGGGTATGGCAGATTTCCTAACTTGGGGGCTTTTTGTTCTTACTTGGTGTGTTCTATTAATTAGAGTGACTGAATCAGGTAAGACCTCATGGAAGCAGAGAAGGTTGTTCATTGCTTAAGGACATTGGAAAATACTCCAGAAAAGACAATTTCAGAAAACACAAGTTTACCAAGGAGTAAAAAGGCAGAGAGAAACACAGCAAGGGTCTAGGAGCCTCAGCTCCAGAGGGACAGCCAAGAGCAGAAATTGCTGCAAAGGTCACAGAGCTGCAAGTCAGATTTCACAAGTGATAAAATGGAAACCTCCTTGGTTCTGGAGGAAACTTCAGAGTTTTCTGCAACTTTTAAAATTACTGAGGGGACAGACATATTAGGTCTGAAAGCAAGGATTCTTTTTGAACAAAGAGAAATGGTCAGGAAATGGCTTGTTTATAAGCTGTCTTCTATTTATATTCTGCCTTACCTGGCTGCTTGCAGGTTCTCTATTTAAAAAAAAAAAAAAGTTTATATTTTATAGTGTAATTGAGATTAAAAAACTTCTGGTTTACTTGAAGGAGCTAACTGTAGGGGATAATTTTAAGCAGATCCACCTCAAAGTTCTGCTTTATATGCATAAATATAAAGACAAACTGTTTAGAAATAGATCATGTAAACTCATGTAACTTTCTTACAGAGCTGAAGCCTTCATTATTACTGTTTGTCTTTTACACTGAATATTCATCAGAACATGTAAACAGAAGCAGTCACGTAAAATCAACAAATGTAAAACTTCTTTTTTTCTAGATTATTGCTAAATTAAATTTAGGATATAGATTCTGTACATGCTTGTTTTGCTTACTTGTTGATTTATACTAACATCCTCATTTCTCTTGGAGCAAGATTTAGTTAGGTAAATGACCAAATTTTACATATTAACTAAAACATACCTTTGGGTTAAGTCCTTCAACATAATTTATTTTCTTCTGTTTTCTTCTGCTAGCTTTTGAATTTTAGTTCATATTTTGGAAGTACTTCTTAGATTTTGAAAGCTGAACCTGTGCAACAAAAGAAATTTAGAAAGTTCTCATTAGGACTTATAATAAATTATTAAGAATGTATTAATTTGATTTATACTAGCTAAACAGCCAGTCTTACTCATTCTCTCTCTTTGAGTGTATGTGCTGGTCTGTAGTATGACCACCCCACAATAACATTTTCCAGTTGTTTAACAGGGAAGAAGCACTATATTAACACTATATCTTTTACCTTAAATACTTGTGTTCCATCTTTTTATCACTGTTATTGATGACTGCAGTTTTAAGAAAATGAAATTAATGCAGGTTCCTCCTATGGAAACAATTTAATAGCCAGTTGCTCCAGATATAAAATTGCAATCCACTAAAACTTTGTTATCATTGAGTCTGTCAGGGAATGAGCTCTGTGAGCTCATGGTTCCTGTTATAGTGGCCTGGTCAGAGCACCATAATTTTCATATTTCCACTTCTCTTCTTCTAAATCATTTGGAACAGGAAACATTTTTCTTGTGTGCCTTAACTCTTTTTCTTTTCTCTCATACTTCCTTTCTTTCTTGGAAGATGCATGCTGGTACTGAGTAAAAAACTACACTAACTAATGAAGTAGACACTGAATCACAGGATTTAAACAGAGGTTTAGATGCTTTTATATAGTTTTGTTCCAAATGCAGGTTAGATACACCTGCTTTATTATGTCAGAATTAAATATATATTATATTACTGAAAAGTAACATTTAATGATAAAAGAAAATGGGGAGGGTTGTATCTCTCAGTCAACTATACTTCTGATATATAAGCAAACAAGAAAAAATTATAGGAGATAAAAGAAATAGGAGAAAGCAAAAGAGAGTGGTAAACTCATTATATGCTTTAGGGTTTGTAGCTGTACAAACCTATATGCAATATGAGAATATGGGTACAGGTGCAGAACTTCAAAGACCTATTAAATCTGTTCTACCATGGAGCGACAGTCATTCAGTTTTCTGTTTTATACAGCCACTGGGTGACAGCCATGTGTTTCACTTAAATTCTTCAGAGGTCAGATATCCTAAGGCAGAAGACTAGACTGTCCTGCTCTGGACGTTTAGTGGGTTTGCGATTTTTGCTTTTGGTTTTTAGTAAAGGGCAAGTGAGATAAAAGGAAGCGCTATGACCAAAGAACATGAAACATGGTTCTCTGTTGATTCTCAGTGCTGTTGGTATGTCTTGTAGTAGTGATTTGGCATACTGTACAGAATGCATCTGTAAATATACTATTCTGCCTGTCACAGAGTGCTTGCAGATGGAGCTGTGAGTAGGTGTCCTGTGAATCATATCCTGAAAAAAAAATCCCAATGCACAAACTAATTAACATACTCCAATGTCCTGTCCAGAATATTGTAGAGGTTCATATAAACAGAAGTACACTTTTCTGGTTTTCTTCCTGAGAAAAAGCTAATGATGAACTTCTTCAAGCCAACGGTAGCTGGATAACAAGGATAATGCTTGAATAGTAAAAACCATGCAATAGGACAAAATTATTCCAAATCTGCTTGAACACTTAAGATTGGGTGGGGGTTTTTCTTCCCAGGGCAACATCTTCTGCCTTTAAGATACTACTATATCAAGGTATCCCCGTTGTATCTTCCAGTCTGCATGCAAGTCTTTCCCTCCTCAGCTTAACTCTTTGAACGGGTCTACAAACCTGAGCTTGCTTGTTTGCTCTTAGAAAAGCAGTCTGTCCCTTCTTACATCTATTCTAGTTCAACTGTCAGTCTCACCTTCACGCAGAGTACAGCAGTGAGCATGCAGTACATGTGCAGCTTTTCACTTGCTGCCTCACTACTTAACCCCTTTAAAGGATCATACAGAATTAAACCTACAGAAATTAAATAGTTTTTAATCAAATTGTGTGAAGATGCAATCCAAGCAGAAGATACCATTTAACATACACCCCCAAAAAACCCACCTAGACCTCAGTGACAGTTTGAATTAATTCATTTTGTGCTTATGTTAATTTGAAAAGAATGAGCAGAGCAGGTGAACTGGAGGTGAAAAAGGTTCCTGTTCTGGAATCACTGAATGTACTGGGGAGGATATTCCAGAAGACAAAATGTGGCAAAAACGGGATAGAGCAGCGGAGTGTGGCAGCAAGGAACTGGGAGATAACAGCTGAAGCAGAGATTTAAATACTGCTAGGATGGTGAGGCAGTAGACCCACAGCCAGCTGTTCGTGCTCACAGATGGAAGAAATTGCTAGAAACCAGACACAAGGACCTGCTGTGCACTGACATGCTGGGCAATTGGGTACTTATTTATAAGTCCATTTATTTTTATCTTGTCTTGCATTGTCATTTTCAGATTTTTTCTGTTTTAGTTTATTCTGGTTCATACTCTGATAAAACATAAATATTCTGAGTTTCAAAGCTGTTTTGAACCTCCTTATAGTTATCATGTAATGAAACAGTGTAGGTAGATCTCCCTTAAAGCCTTGGATATTTGGGGGTCCTGTGTTTATATTCCAAAAAGTTCCTATTGAAGTATTTTCCACCTTGTTTAAGTAACTATTTAAAACAATTACATTTTTATAGCTTTAATAGGTGCAGCAATAACTTTAAATGTTTCTTTCTATTTAGATGTGAAAGATTAAGTTCTCCTTTGGCTCACTATTTTGCTCAGGTTTAGAAGATGACATCCCTTTCTAGATATTCACCATAGCCCTATACTTAGGAAGAGGCAAGGTCTCAATCTATCAATAAACAGCCTGCTGTCCTATCCCTTACAAGTTTAAAAAGCACATCAAACTTAGCCAACTCAAAGCATTTTAGAGGGAAACACTAGAAAAAAATTGTTTCCAACAGTTCTTGTTTCATATATGTTCCAGAAGAACTGGAAAAAATCTCTGAAAAGGTGATTTTTCTCAAGCTCACAAGTGACTAACGTGCACAAGAACAAGAACTGAGAAGGCTTGGACATTTTCCGTCAGTTCTTGGAAGTCCACAGATGTCTAGTAACTAATTACTTTTTATATTTTCTGATCATTAATAAAATTAGCCTCCACTTTAATTGCTTGAGAATTTGGTTGGGTTTGGGTTTTGCATTCAATGATTCCAAGGGATAAGGATAAATATTTGCGGGTGATTTTGTTGTTGTTTTTTTTTTTTTTTCATCTGGTAATCATAATAGGTATATATTTTTATGTGAATTTTACCTTTTTGCCTACCTATATGCCATTTTATCATTAATGTAAATTGCTTTTGCTGTACTGTTTGACCTTTCTGAACCTTTTTCAAGGTATCTTTTAATATTTCATATGGCGAACCTTCAGTTTCATCTGGAGTTATACATCCTAATTTTAGCTATATTTGGTGTTTGCCACATAATTACAGTTTTTAGCAGTAGAGGACTTCTATTCTTAGTTAACTTCATTATTAACTCTCTCTTGCAATTTAGTTTTGGGGATACAAGAGTCTTGGGGTATCTTGGTTGTTTTCTGAGGAGGGAGTGTGACTGACACTGACTAGTTTTAGGCCACAAAGAGAAGGATACTGCAAATGAAGTAAGAGTATGATTCCAGTACTAGCCTGATACTCTTTTGACTGCACAAATGATCTGAGAATCTATTTCCTTATTACAGTATATAAGCCTCTGTGGACACATACTGACTTTTGACAAATAATCAGAGAAAATCTAACATGGAGAATTAAAATAAAGCTAAAATTCCTTATTAGTAACTGTAAAATTCATGTGTAGTACTTTGTTTCTAAGATAAACTCTGTTTTCTGTGGAGGCTAAAATATCCTTCTTTTGCCCTGAATGCCCTTTGCTTAACAAATACTTATCACACTCCTTAAACATGTCACAGACTTAAAAATTATCTGAATAAGTTAGAGAAGTTGATATAGATATGACCAAATGGCTTCTATGTCTGTTTTATTTGGATGAATTAGTTAAACTGATACATGATAGTCATTGTCTTCGCCAACATTGTGTCATCTTGTACTTTGAAGGATAAGCATATGTTCTTGAAATCTTGTAGGTATACACAGAATTTTTGTCAAAATTCTAATCTTTTCTCTAAAAAAGGTGACATATTATAGTGCAGAATATGCAAACCACAATTTATGTATCTTTTTCCATTGTTTTTTTCATGGCATAAGTTTGCAAGTACTTCTCCTTAGTCAGGTGCTGGTATGAGCGGACTCATACTCAGTGTGGAAGATAAATATGTTTGCTTAGTTACTTTTCCAGGACTAAGTCGTCAGCTATTGACTTTCAAAAGCCAAATGAAAAGGAGATTGGCAGTTTTTGGCGAGGAACGGGACATCAACATTCTTGAACTGTGAAGATATTTACTTGACTGAGAGAAACACTTCGTTTTCTACACATGCCTGAAACCCCATAATTGAAGTCATTGTTCTACTCAAACAGTAGAATGTTAGTAGAACATTGTTCTACTATTTGAATACTAATGCATTCTAATGTTAGATGGAATTTCAACATTGCAACAGAAAACTTTTTAAATTGTTTTTCACATAGATTTGGACTAATATTTATTTCTCATTTGCTGTAAACTGTGCTGCCATGAACATCTGTGGTCCAAACAGGCATTGCATGTCCACCGTTTCATTTGTTTGCCATGATTTTAATCTTGGTGCATTTTGGACCATCACTTGTAAAGTGCTGTCAGTTAAAGTAGTCAAAAGGGCAATTTAGGAATATATCTTGTTCTTTCCCTATACTCATGAAAATTTTTCCATTCTCTTTCCATTCTTTGCATTTAAATAGGAAGTCAGCTGGCTTCAGATGATACAGAACTCACTGACAGTTGCTCTTCCTTCAGTCCTACTTCATGAGAACTCCAGAAGATACTAACTGAGGTATTTATTTGTTCTTTTCATTCTCAGAATTTCTACTCTGCAGATATTAGATAGGTAGAAGAGCAGACAAAAGACATCATGAATCTAGACCAAGAAGAGTAATCATACATGGAAAATAACATTAAAGTGATATAGAAAATAATATAATAGACTATTTCAGTTGGAAGGGACCTACAATGACCATCTGGTCCAACTGCCTGACCAATTCAGGCTGACCAAAAGTTAAACCATGTTATTAAGGGCATTGTCCAAATGCCTCTTAAACACTGACAGACTTGGGGCATCAACCACCTCTCCAGGAAGCCTATTCCAGTGTTTGACCACCCTCTCTGTAAAGAAATGCTTCTTAATGTCCAAGCTGAACCTTCCCTGGAGCAGCTTTGAAGCATTCCCACACCTCCTATCACTGGGTACCAGGGACAAGAGATCAGCACCTCCCTCCCCATTTTGCCTCCTCAGGAAGCTGTAGAGGGCAAGGAGGTCACTCCTCAGCCTCCTTTTCTCCAAACCAGACAAGCTCAAAGTCCTTAGCCACTCCTCACAGGCCATGCCTTCCAGCCCTTTCACCAGCTTTTTTGCCCTTCTCTGGATGCATTCAAGGATCTTCACATCCTTCTTAATCTGTGAGGCCCAGAACTGCACACAGTACTCAAGGTGAGGCCACACCAGCGCTGGATTCAGCGGGATAATCACCTCTTTTGACCGGCTGGTTATGCTGTGTTTGATGCACCCCAGGATGCAGTTTGGCCTCTTGGCTGCCAGGGCACACTGCTGATTCATACTGAGCCTGCTGTCATCCAGCACCCCCAGATCCCTTTCTGCAGGGCTGCTCTCCAGCCACTCCTCTCCCAGTTCATACTTGTGCCCGGCATTACTCCAGCCCAGGTGCAGAATCTGGCGTTTGGACTTGTTACATTTCATCCCGTTAATCATAGCTCTGTGCTCTAATCTAATATCTTTCATAGTTGGGCACTATATCAGTCAATCTTAAATTGAGAAATCAAGTAATTACAAATATGCCAGAAGGAAACATATTAAAATGAAGTTAAAATGTTGCTTCTTTGTGGTCTTCTGTCCAGTATTATCTGATCCTCTGCTTCTTTCCAAGAATGGACAGAAAATTTTGCAGGGAATCCCTGGACATGAATACACTATCACCTAAATAATGACTAAATAAAGAACCCTTCAAAACTATCTGGCATTTATAGGTTTATTCCTCTAATACAGGGATTTTCAATTAAAGAAAAGCTTTGGTGTTAACACGATATACAAATGTTTTTGTCCCAGTTTATATTCCATAAATCCATGAGATTAAATATAAAAGTTGTTTTTAAAATATCGATAACTATTTTATTATGAAAAATATTTGTCATTTTTGTGAGATACCAGTGAATTAATTCCTTTGAATAGAAAAGAACTTCTCCATTTGTATATGTAAACAGAGTCTGATAAAGAATTAATGGCCACAGAATTCATGAAGGGAAAAAAGTAACTTGTAAGCCTGTGATCAGCTGGATTTGTGTCAGTACTAAATTTATGATCAGCAGCTGTTAAACGTCTGATAGGAGCTTCCTCTTCGGAAGCATGATAACAGTGTGAGTGCATGGCTAGAAAAAAGGAAACATTGTGCTTTGAGAAATGAAATTGTCCAAACATATGGATGATGATTGCAATGCTTCACATAGCACAAAACTTTTATTCTGTAAATCTTACAAATGTATGTTTTAATGCTTTTTAAAATGCAGACAGCTACCCACACAGATTCTAAAACGTCGTAGTTGAACAGAAAGTTCATTGGTCATTGTTTGTATAGTCAGTCTAATGTAAGCAGTGTCGAGCTGGAATTCTTGTTTCTGCATTTGAGAACTCAGAGCTTAAATGGCACTGAAAAAATATGGCTTATAATTTCTATAATACCATCTTAAAATATGTAATATATGCAATTCTTTTTTTATATATAACTCTTGGGATTTATATGCATCTTTCTTAAATACCAAGAATGGCTTAACTTTTTGCTAAGGTTGTTAATTGTTAGCGTAGTTCTTGTATGAAAGTCATATGTGCTATCATAGGTATATTATAACATGTGTATTTCCTTTTTATAAAGAGACTTTATATACCAGCCAGTGTAGATTATAGTTAGAATACTGTTACGATTAAAATTAAAAGTTTTCAGAAAAATGACAATTCAAATTCTTTTGGATATTACATGTGGATTCAGAAAAGAAAGCAGAAGTCTTTTTTGTTTCTAATTTTGCATTGTGTGCTGTTAGCAGCTAAGTTAATAGTTTTTACATGCAGATTTTATGAAGATTTTAATAAAGCAGTTGGTGTTATGTGACAGGTTGGGCCATTTTAGTATGCATTATGGATTGGTTATGTCTTACAGTGAGGCAGTTCATTTCTGGAGTCAGTACACAACCATTTTAGCAGCAGAATTAGCCGCTTATGTCACAGATTATAATTAGCTGCATCTGTATGCCAAAGCAACAGGATGGAATGCAAAACACAGCCAAACATGTTGAACGAATTTTCTTCCAGTGATATTTGGCCAGGCCTAAAATATCTTCCACTCCAGATTTGAAAGTAGTGGAAAAGTTAGACCATTTTCTCTTGGGAAGAAACTGATTGTAGTTTATTCAGAAGTCCACATTGTTTCCGTTCTCTAAGGTAAGTAACAGGTTTTTAAATTTCTTTTTATATCTGCATTAAAATATTAGCATATTAATAGTTGAGTTGGTTTTTGTCTGTTCTTTGCTTATTAGATGGGTGTGTTGTGCTTCTCCCCGATCTGATTTTCTGTGCAACGTTTCCAGCTCATTCTGTCCTCATTTAAGGATCATGTTGCTGCTTATGTGATTTATTTTAGGACCTAAATTTAAGTGTTCATTTTTATATACAATTATTATTTTAGATTCTGATAGTTTAAATATGCTTGGTTTTACAATTAAATGCAGTATTAAGTTGCATAGTTTAAACTTGCACTTGTGTAATATTAAGAAGCTAACTTTTAGGACTTTTTAAATCTTTTACAGTATCATATGACTACACAGAGATATTACTGTACTTAAATAAAGATCTGATTTGCAGTAGTAAACCTCTGACATTTGTAGCTTTAAATTTTTCTCAGTTTATCTATCACGTACTGAAAGCTAAATTTAGTCAAGAATGGATCCATGCTTCTGCTGAACACTTCTTTTTGGCTTGACAGTGTGATAATAACCTTCCATCTGAGGAACTGTTAACAAAATCAATTCTAACTTCTTTGAAGCATACTTGAATTAATGTGGAGCATACAACTATGTGTATTCAGAACTCCTTTTACAAGTTTGTAGTCTCCTTGAATTCAAATACATTTTATTTTGGATAATGTCACTGACTGAAAGAAAATTACTAACAAGGTATCAGTGGGTTACGGTCTCATTATCAGTTGATTTATTGGATGATACTTGGTATCTCTCCACCAATAGGTGCTCGCACTGCATAGTTAATCATGCATCAGAATGAGCACACAAGTTCCTAAAACAGGATATTGCCAAAGTGTAGGAATGTGATTTGACTGCATTAATTAGGCTAGGCTCCTTTTATAGAGATGTGGGTAGTTTCACCATATCTATCTTAAATCTCCTCCTACTTGAGGAGGAGATGAATCATGTCTGAGAAGTTCTGCCTCCCTCTATTGTCTGTGGAGGGGGCCTAGGTAAGTATGGCTGATGTCAGCTGTGTTCGGTGAGATGAATTCTGGCCTGCATAGCCACATCCAAATGAGTAATCCACATGAGTGAACTACAGTAACTTTGTGCCATCAACTTCTGAAAGTTTGCAGTCAGTTAAGATTTTGGAAGTTTTGTTTGTGATGTATAGCCACAACTGATGCCACTTCGGCTGAGGTGAATGTCTGTTTATCTTCTAAACAGATGTAATATTCACATATTAGATACAGACCTCCTTTCCATTACGTAATGAAGAACAAATAGTCCTAGAATACCACCAAAGGGTGAGAACCAGTGCATGGAGTTGAATTAAAAATGAAAGGATCTTAATTAAGTCCAGCATTAGATGGAATGATTTAAAATCTCTTTTCTAAACCTTTACCCTTTTGCTAAGGACATGCAATTTTTTTCCTGGTTGAAAACTCAGTGATTAAAAGCAGGTTATATTTTATTTTTTATTCAGAATCATAAGGCTTTAGTAGCAATATGAAGATACAGTATTCATCCTTACTCTAATAGGTTTGTAGTTATATAGATATTTGTGACTATACTTAGTGTTGAGAAAACTCATGCAAAAATGTATGTTTTAAAGTAAGAGAAAGAGTTTTGGAAGAACAGTTTAAAGGAAAAAAATTATATATTGTATCATACAAACCTAAGCCTTTGTCAAAAGGCACAGAAAAGTTGTCTGGGTGAGAACCTCTTGCTTGAATAGCGTTGTGAGATTTATCCCTTCATGTGAAAAGTAATGCCTTTTACATGAGATACAAATCCCAGGTCCTGACCTCTTATCATTTGAATTATTTTCATGACTTGGAATTAAGTAAGCTGGATTTCTAGTGGACTTACTTCTCAAGGTTGATTGTCTTAGATGTTTTACAAGCATTGACTGAAGATTTTCCATAACAGACATCTACAAGGTCTTTCTCTCCTACAGGTTTTCTGATATCTAATAAAGTCTTCTTGCCCATTGCAGTCTCTCAGTGGAGACATAAATGGGGTTTCTTCTCCTCTCCTGTCTCATTTTAAGAAAGTTTGTAGAAATATAATATTTCTGAGACCTCTACTTCTCTGTTGAATTTGGTTAAAATTGGCCAAGAAGCTAAAAAGCTATTGTAGGAGGGAGGGAAATGAATGGGAGACACATGATTTAGAGAGTGACATAGAGTGTGGTTGTTTTTTTTTATTTACTAAACCAGGCTAAAAGCACCATAGCAGTTTGAGCTAACAGGCTAATTCAATATCCTGGTCAAATTTTCGGCTTGGGTAACAATATTCTCACTATTTAATTAATCTGTAACTTTGGCTACCTGGGCTAGTCTTCTCATTAAACCTTCCTGTATGTCTGCCAAAAGCTATTAAAAAGCTGCTGCATTTCATACTGTGGTTGGTTGTGTTTCTGTGGTGGATGAACTATTTCTTCTGTGTAAGAATATGATGAGGAATATAAACCTAAAGTACATCATTGTTTTTTAAAATGAAGTATGGTATGTGCTAAGTGGTGGATATTGCTGCATTAGCCATAAAACACATGGTTTTCACTAGGACATATAATACATTTATTCGTGTGTGTCCTGAAGGTTGTCTGTAAGAATCACATATATATGTATTTTCAAGAATGGGATGTAGAGGTGAAACCATCTTGTAGTAATGCTTGTTAAAATTTCCTCCTTGTTTATTTGCTGTGTGGTCAGTTGTCTGAAGAACAAAAGAAGCCTTAGAACCTTTTCTTGGCCTTAGGTTTTTTTCCAGTAGTGTGAGTGCCAGATACTAAATTTTATACAGGCTTTTTGCATCATTGGCTTATCAGTTCTGGATATTGGCTTTCAGAAAAGGCTGTCTGTGTGGTATACATCAACATCTGTTTCAAGTTAAAGTTACATGGAGGTCTTACTTTGAATTTCAAAGCTGTTAGACCTGGCTATGAGAAGTGTGCAGCCCCTGTTAGTGATGGCTGCTGATGGAAAGAGATGCCTCTGCAAAGTTCCACTGCACCCAGTTTCCTCAGTTTTGAGGAGAAGGAGATTGAAGTGAGGTAATAGGTAATTAAAAACCATGTTATAGTGACTCCAGACTGCTAAAAGCACAATAAAATGGAAGTGGTTCTTAAAAAGTAAATGCTCAGGAATGAGGCTGCAGACTGGGCTGCATTAGCAAGGCTGTAGATGTCAACTTGCATCCAAAGGTCCATTCCAGTCCAGCACTGAACTGGAATAGATGATCTGCAGAGGTCCATTGCAGCCTATTCTTTTTTTTCTGGGATTCTCAGAATTTGTTCAGAAAGATTTTCCTGAGTATTCCCTTTATTATTATTATTATTTTCCTGCTGGTCTTGATTACTCCCCTTGTTGTCTTACTAGCTGATGCAATCGGCAATGTTTCAGATTTCATGTCTACTTTCAGTATGAGGAGGGCATTGCAGTTTATCAAATATTATGGGAGATTGGTGGCTAGCAGTATTCTCAAGTCCCTGTTGGGCCCACATAAAATTCCTATAAATCAGCAAGAATTTCCTGTAATATTGGATTTGAATTTTATTAGGAAATACAAGGCAGGTAATGGATGAATTCCAATTTTAAATCCAAAAAAAGTAACAGTGAGGATTATTTTAATATCAGCATTACCTGTGAGCTGAAAAGTCACAGGAGGATATTTGGCAGGCTGGCAGAAAAGGTTGTAGTTATTGTTTGCCTGAGTAAAAATTTTCATAGTAGGAATAAGAAAATTATAAGATAGATTGCAGTATGTGGAGGAGGAAGAGGTTGATTGAGGTTTGGCCTGAGTGCCAAATGAGAGAGAGAGCATGGGGAACACTCCCAAAAGTCAGCATGGATGAGGCAGACGAGGCTGCATCGGCTTTGGCTTACTCCATATTCCTGCAATAGTATGCTGATAACCTTTGTACCTTCATATTACACCCCAAGGCTTCTATCATGTATTCTGGTTCTACAAAAAGGTGGTCATTTTTGAGGGCTAAATAGGTGAAAGTTTACCCAGAGGCCACCCAGAGCCAAGTTTTTTGTAGTATGGATGGATGTAGTATAAAGTTTTATGTAGGTGGAGCCAAACTTTCTGTAAGATGGGCAGCAAGACCAGGATAGGAGAGGGTAGTCCTGTGCTGCCCATGCTACTTTTCAGGCTATTTTTCTAGTCTGAAATGCTCAAATAGACCTGATGAAGGGCCTATATACCAAAAAACTTGTCTACTTCTTCATCCTACCTTTTGGTATAAGAAAATATATTTCTTTTAGCCACAAAACTTTTGTTCCTTGTAACATCCTACTTCTAGTTGTGTTATGTTGTGGTAGGTATTTTCCATTTAACAAAAATACTGAAGAAGGCTTCTGAAAACTGTTATCTTGCTTAAACACAGAACTGCATTATGAAATAGGATATTTCATTCTGAATGATTTCATGAGTCATTTAATAATTATGTTCAGTGTATGTGTGAAGATAATGCTTTCAAACAGAAATGCAGTTCTTATATTCATGAAGTTGTCTAAGACTATTAATGTATTGTCATAACAGAGAAAAAACTGTTTATGAGCTATATTTGATAAAACCACTGTTTGTGTTTATCTGAGTACCCCACATTCTTTTTTGAATTGTGTATTTCATTGAAATTCTTTTAATAACAACTTTCATGATCTGTGAAAGCACTTTTTTACATTTAGCCTCGTATTTTATTAATTTTGCTTTTAGTTAAATATCTATTGAACTGATAGTATTGTGATTCACACTTGGTGATTTGTTTTAACTGATTATAATAATGTTTATGGAGACAAAGCTGTACCCCTTAGCCATATTAAAAACATCTAAAATGCTATTTAAATTAAGAACATTAAAATGACTGTCTTCCTGTATCGGAAAGGCTCAGGTACTAGTAGCATATAACTTTAACTCAGGAAAAAATTCAAAACTAGCATTCAAAAAATTCTAGAAATAAGCTTTGATTTAGGATTGTTTAGTAAGTAAAGCATATAAATGGCTAGAATGTAAAAGAATGAAAACAAAGGCAGCAGAAAGCAAAATTATTCTCTTTTCCTTCACTTTATCAGAAGATTCCATCTTTTTCTACCCTTCCCTTCTCTTTGTGAATTTCTTCAGCATTCCCTGGGCACTTTCTCCCTGTATTTTACGATCTCCACTTATGTCTCCCATGTTTGTTTCTTGAGTGTACCCACCACTTAACCTCCTTCTCTTATCCCCTAGTGTCTACTCTCAGTATTTAATTTACTGTACTTAAATTATACTGTGGAGACCTTTTCTTTTTTACATGTCTTATTTCATATTTTGTTAATTCATAGCTAAAAAGAAATGCAAACATTTACAAGGCAATTTTCCGATCCTGAAATAGATTTCAACATGTAGTAGAAGATTTTAAATTTCACCTGAATTTTATCCAGCTTTTTCTTTTAGATCAGAGTAATAGATTTTACAGCCATGAAGACACTCTTTACTTTTGTACAGTAGAGGCTCATAAAAATATCTCAGTTGTCCTTGTATTAAACTAAAGCCTTTCTGAAGCATTATTACCTTCCAGAAATGTGTATAAGGTTGTTCTTCAACTGCCAGTTAAGGAATCAAAATCTATCCTAGGCAGAGTTTAGTTGCCCAGATGGTAGAGAACCACCTGCAAACCTGGACTAGGTGAACCTGCAGAAGATAAGAACTAACGTAATTTATCTTTATTTTGCCATTAGAAACTTCCATAATTTTCCAGAATTTGAGTTTTGGAAAGCCTAATTTGCGGCTCTTTCTCTTTATGGAGAAATGCTTACATAAGAAGTCATCACTGTTCTGGGATTAGTGAAATGTTCATTTATTGTAGGGACAATTATCAGAGGACTTCAATGAAGATATAAATGCTTTGCTGCCTGCCTCTGACTCACAATGGAGCTTATCTGCCAAACATCACATGAGGATGTTTTAAACCTATGTGGGACCTCTTATTTATGCTGTTGTGGAACTTGCTTTCCCAAGTGAAGGCTTTGCTAGACTGTAAAGCAGGTTTCAGGATTAGTGATCCCTACACAGTGAAGTAAGTTGTTCTCTTGAAACAGGGGTCTAATCCAGCCTACAGTGCAAGCAGTAAGCAATCTGAGCATGCACAAAAGCCACAAAGAATTTTTCTTAACTGCCTATCAGAACCAATACTTCAGTGTGAGCTGCAGGGTTTTTTTGATCTAAAAGGAACAGTTTAGGGAACTGCTTAATTGGTCTTAACACCTTTAATTCTGTTTTCACAAACTATGGTTAAAAATGTCGAAGCTCTGGAGCTAGTCTGTTGCTCATTATTTATGGTCAAAACTGCAAATAATACTGCAGTGGATGCATAGGCAGCAAATAGCATACTAATATTGTTACTAGACTTCCCTGTAACAATGTTCTCTTTTTTTATGTTCTGGGTTAGTTCTCTGGTAAGATCTCAGACTACAAAAACTGATTGACATGTCAGGCACAATTGCCTATATTTGATGAGCAAATAATGCCTGATTTGAGTTAAAAAAGGCAAGTTATATTTTGTACTCTGTGAATGCCTTTTCCTGTGTATGCCCAAAGAATAACTTTAGAAACTACAGATATACTTCCTGGAGAAGGTAATGTGCTTGTTATTTTATCCAAATAGGAATTGTTTTCCAGTTACCCAAATTAGGATCTTTAAAATGAAGAAGCCAAAAGTAAGGCTTACTTTTCAGGTTACAGTACTTTATTTACATTAGTAAATCAACTTTATTTGAAAGTTAAGGATTTTAATAATAACTGCTTATTTCCATTTTGGATTAAATACTTTCTGTGAAAAATTCTACTTTGAGATAAGAGGCGTATGTATGTTACATTGAATGAGAGATTTTATTCTTAATTTATTTTGGCATGCATACAAACTTAACATGTACTTCTGGGGTTTGTTTATGCTTCATTTGTTTTTACAGCTAATTGAAAGATCAGCTCTGTCTTTTCTGTTGGTTTTAATCCAAGAAGAGGCATACTGATCAAAACCAGTATTTATACATTTTGCCATGTTCTTCATCTTCTGTGTTTATTGCATTGCATCATTGCTTTGTCACGGTTGCTGAGGAAACTTAGAGTCAGTTGCTGCCTAAACCATTGAAGTCAACATCACCAAAAAAGGCTTCTGTAGTACATGTCTTTTGATGATTTCCTTATGTGTCTAATATACATTTAAATTAATCTGTTTTACCCCTGAGTAATAAAGCTGTTATGACCAGGACTGCAGTGCAACAGAAGCTCATCAGGTTTTGTTCATTGACATTTAAAATTCATCAGAAAAGGACAGAGGTTTAAAATATATAATAAGACACGAGATACATAGGAAAGCATTTTGCTTCACTTGCTACTGAAAAGGAAAGTGAATTTTGAAGTTTTAGTTTAGTTTCATGTGACTTTTCAAAATAGGTACAATTGTCACTTTCTAGATGCAAGGTGAAATTATTCTTTAATATTTTTTAAAACCTATCTGTGATTAATCACTTGAATTAGGGAGGGCAGACTTGAGGATTAATTTTCGTCTCTAGTGTCTGCATCTAGTTCCATTCCTTGTTTCTTTGGTGTGTTTTCACTTCACTATTCAAAAAAAAGCTTCACACAATAGCAGCATAACTCCATTTACTATGTGAAATCATTCAGCAAGGCTAAATAAACAGCTTTTCAAGGTCCTCAGTCAATGTAGGAAGGCACCACAGAAAGGAGTGATCTGTTTTGTAATTGTGCTGGACTACTGTATGAAATGAAAGTATGCCTCTGAAGAGATAACCGCGTGCTACCCGGAAGTAGCACTTTCATAAAAGCAGCAGCAAAACAGGAAAATAGAAAAGGTTATGCCAATGCGTATGTCTTTATGCACTTAAATGGAGCTGTTTCTTTATGCTCTCACAGAGAGTACTTCTTCCCAGCACTGAGGTCATAAAATACTTTCCCTGAGAACAACATTGAGGATAATGTTAAGGGACTTTTGCCAAAAGCTCTGTCCAAGCAGGACTTGCTTTAGGAACAGTATTTCTACAAGATACATTTTGGCCTTGCTGGTAGTCATTGTTGTGTGGTAGAAAGGATCTGCTATCACACACAGAGAACATAAAAAGATAACTTTTTTTTAAAAAAGTGGTTTTTATGTATTGCTTTCTTAAAAAGTATTTGTTAAAAGTATCTAGAATTATTTTTTGTCTGGTAGACATCCACACAAGATCATGATAGCAGAGGTTCTTTCATGATTTGCCTCCATCAGAGGGACTGCTTTCATTTCCTTCGCATTTATAAAAAACTTCAAGCCTTTCAGTATGTCCAACAACCTTACTGTGGTTTAATGCTAGCCAGCAACTGAGCACCACGCAGCCGCTCTCTCACTCTCCCCTGGTGGGATGGTGGAGAGAGTCAACAAAGTATAAGTGAGAAAACTCATGGGCTGAGATGAAGACAATTTAATAGGTAAAGCAAAAACTGCCCACACAAGCAAAGCAAAACAAGGAATTCATTCACTCCTTCCCATGGGCAGGCAGGTGTTCACCCATCTCCAGGAAAGCAGGGCTCCATCACACATAGCAATTACTTGGGAAGACAAATGTCATCACTCTGAGCATTCCCCCTTCCTTCTTCTTCCCCCAGCTTTATATGCTGAGCATGATGTTGTATGGTATGGAATTTCCCTTTGGTCAGTTGGGGTCAGCTGTCCTGGCTGTGTCCCCTCCCAGCTCGTTGTGCACCCCCAGCCTCCTCACAGGTGGGGTGGGGTGAGCAGCAGAAAAGGCCCTGACTGTGTGTAAGCCCTGCTCAGCAATAAGGAAGGCATCCCTGTGTTATCAACACTGTTTTCAGCACAAATCCAAAACACAGCCCCATAATAGCTACTATATAGCCCAGCCAAAACCAGCACAAAGCCCAGTGAAGATTATTTCATTCCTCCCTGAGTTAGCTTTGCAATTGTGGCATATCTGTCACACTTCCCCTAAGTATGTAAATAACAAGAAAAAGCATGGCAAATGACAAAAATGCTTTTAAAAAGTTTATGGCTACCAGTGTTTTAAGATTCCTGGTGGTGTCTCCGGTGAAGGAAGATTGAAGGCCACAAAAACAGTTCTTATTTGCATTTATTGGTCCTTAAGAAATGAAATTTTGTACACAGAAACCTAACCTTCACTACAACTCAAAGCAACAAACTACCATCCTGTCTGCAAAGTTTAACTTTACTATGTGTTAAAGTAAAATTTTGTTTTTATTTTCTTGAGATACTGTACATTAATGTTAAAGGAGGAACTGATAGTAATTTAGAGCATCCAAGAAATACAGGGGGAAAAAAGTAATTGAGAGTGGCAATGTAAATAGCAATACAAACAGCATGGGGTGTGTCCGTTTTGTCAACTACTCAAATAGCTTCTTCTCTTAATGTCTGTGATACCCAGAGACACGCAAACCACTCTAAAGTAGCCAGAATTCTATTTAATCACGCAGGTTAGGAGTATTACTGCTGACCTGATATAATAAAAGTTTGAATGTGATGACTTCAGGGGAGTTCTTAGACATTCTTTCCAAATAAGCAGTATGCTAAATACTCTTGAAAGAAATGAAAAACTGTATAGCTCATAGTGCAAAAGGAGTGTATCAAGATTATTCTGTGAACTAGTCATCCAGATTTCCTATTTCTTAAAATTGTGACATTGTTTTTATATTTTTATGAAGAAATATTATTTCAGTTAGAATTATTATTACTTTACTGTGTTTAGAGAAGACAGGGTTGTTTACTATCAGAAATACTTGGTGCAATGGTGCATATTAGAAACAGGTTAGCTCCTTTGAAACAGGTAGCTGTGAAGTTTTGCACTTGGGGGGAAAAAAGGCCTTGAAATGCAAAGTGATGGTATCTGAACTATTAAAACTTCATAGTGAGATCCTGAGGTTATGATGGATGATTAATTGAAAACACCAATTCAGTGCCCACTAGTTGTCAGAAGATGAAACTTTTGGAATTCATGGGGAAACGATAGAGATTGAAAGAGAGTACATTGTACAACTCCATAATCTACCTGCCTTTTGAATCCTCTGTGCTGTTCTTGTTCCTCCTCCATCTCTGAAATGAGTAAGTTAAAAAGGAGGTAATAAGTACAACCAAAAGAATAGCACTGCATGCATACAACGAGGACAACACAACCTAGAAAAGAAATGGCTGGGGTCAGAGAGAACAATATGAATGAGATCTGTAAGAAGGCTTCCATTCATTCATCAGTGTCCTCTTTTAGTCACCATCAGAGAGAGCCTATTGAGCCAAATGCACTTCAGTCTGCTCCAGTATAGTCCCTTATATAGTTTTAACTTCATAGAGAAGATAACACACATTAAAATGTTCTTTGATTATTTGTATAGGTCAATGTGTTGTTATCAAGCAGGACCTACAGATGGAATAGGATATAGTAACACAAAGCAGATGAAGCAAAGCTGAAAAAATATTTCTCAAAATTTATTTTAGTCACATCAATCATTAGGTTTCCTAATATTTTCTGAATATTTGATTTTGTTTTATTATCATATGTTCTGTTCTTGCAGGAAAAGTATGTGCTTTACAATAAAACCTGTTTGTAAAAGCTTTGTAAAATATTACCCTGTCAATTGTTTCTGTCTCTCATTATTTCATTGTTTTAATTGTTTTTTTCTGAATAAACTAAGCTGATGGAATTCTACTTTTTATTCACCTCAAAGTTGCTGCCCCCCACTCCCATCTTTTTTGACTTTGCATCTGAATTTAAGTATGATAAAATGAAGGCACAGAGGTTTTCAGGGTAATGAAGTTTTTTCAAGTTTAGTGAAAATTTCTTGTGAGGTAATGGCCTCATTAAAGGAAAATGCTGTCCTGGTACATTCTGTTGGCACGTGAATAGTATCTACTGGGTCAGAATACACCATTCAAGCTACCTAGTACTGGGATGTATTATGTTTTGCCCAGGGAGTTTTTATAAAGGACTTGGAGAGAGCAAAAGTAACAAGGTTACTCCATTGATGTGGATACTAGAAGAACAAAAGGTACAAGTCTCTGTACAACTAAGCCCCACTACTTCTGTCTATAGTACAAATCATTAATTAAGCTTTCACTGTTTCTTTGCTGTTTTTAAAGGATTTTTAGGCACTATTGAAAGCAATAGCAAACATACCCAGGCCCTCTATTCTCTTTTTGTTCCCTTTGTACACTGTCACTAATTTCAGTTTCATCTTTGCCACTGATATAAGTGGTAAGCATCAACTGGGCTTCCTTAGTTTGCTGTTTCCCAGCGCTCCTCCAAGATGAAACACTTACCTTCCAACACAAATTCTGAGTTTGTTTCAGAACTTTATCGTTGTGATCGTAAAAGATGTACTGTCTGTTTGAACACTATGTCTTAACTGCTTCGTGATCAGAGCTATTGAGGGCCAGTCCTTCATGTCTTGTGGCTGTTCGTAGCATCTAAGAGAATTCCTGTGTTGGATCACTCTGGGATACCACAAATCAGCTTTGGTAGGTGTTAAATTAATATTGGTTGATCGGGGACTATAGAGACAGAAACTCTGCTTTGCAGTACTTCCTAAATGACTTTATATGTACCTTGCGATACCTGAATCACTGTCTTGACAGTGATTTTCTTTTTCTCCATGCATTTTAACAAAATGGTCAGTGAAGCTAGGCTGAATAGTTTCTTCAGCAGATGTGCAGGGTTAGATACTTTCTAACAATCAGTTATCATTGATGTTAAAAATTATTAGATACTGGGGATAATATTTTTGGTGATTGATGCTGCAAGTAGCTAACCTGATAATTTACAGGAGCATTTTGAGGTCTGTCCACAGTATGCGTTCAGTTCCTTTGTGTTTTTTTTTTTTCTGTTTACTTGTATTTATTTGGTAAAATAAATAAAATAAATAAAATAAATAAAATTTGGGTACTTGATATACACTGAAGATTTATATTTTATGTGCCTGAACAGAGATATCAAAAAGAAAATCCTAAAGGAGTTAACTTCAGTGTTCCCTATTGAGGAGGTCTGGCAAATTTCATTATGTGCCCCTTCTTTCTGGAGGATGACTCTGAAGAAATGTCCCAAATGAAAATATCAGCGAAAGATATTTTGGAACAAATCAATAAAATTATTAATTATTCTGTCACCAGAACCAGCTGGTATTCACTCATGTTCAGAAGGAAAAAAGTTCTTTGTGTGCCTTTCTGGTAAAAGAAGCAAGATAGCATCAAACATGCCTGCATCTTAATTTTCTGCCCCAAGAGCTTCTGATATATTCAGGTATTGCTAACTGCATGATTCTAGCTTTGCTTCAACAATATATTCCCATTGTCCATACTTCCAAGAGCTAGAGTATGGAGTAGAATAGTGATGAGAAACACAAATAAATCTTCAAATATTATGCAATTCCCATTGATTTTTATATGCAGAGAGAATTTCATCATTGTCAGAGTGGGTAGAATACCTCTAGGCAGATTATCCCGATCTTGATATTTTGAACAAATAAAAGAGCCATAATGTCAGTTTAAGCCAAAGTGTGACCTTTTGTTCTGTTTATAAATTGTTATAAAGGAATTTTAAAGGAAGAGTCTCTTATGAATAATTAAAACATAAAGTAGGCAAACGGAAACCATCAGATGTTTCCAAGCAATTGGGGAAGAATGTACAACCCTTGAAAAGGAGGATAATCGCCAGTAAATTTAAACTTCTGAAGGTATTGTGGACATCTTCCTAGTTAATTGTAATGCAATATGAACCAGTTTTCCTTAAAGAACAAAATAATGTCTTAAAAAAACATAATTTTTGTAGTTATCTCACAAGTGCTGTAGCTTTCTAGACTTGCCAATGATATTGTAAATCCAAGTGAAAGAGATTTGCTCTGGGGGACAGTAGAGATTTTAATGTGTACTTGAGAAGACAAGAATAGTTCTGTAGAGCAGTCCGGAAATGAATGGCAGATTCGTATGTCGTTATTTTTTGTCTGGCACATTCTTCCAATGTCTGAAGGTGTAGCTTTTGCAGGTACAACAGGTTGTGGTATAAAAAAATGGTATCAAGAGTAAGAATTTGAACTTCATGAAATGTCTGAAATGTCAAATTGTTTGCCAGGCTTCCAATTTCTGATAAAAACCAGAAATATATTTTTAAAGAGCACAAGTATGTTTTATCTTTGGTAGAACTTTCTAATAATTTACAATTTGGAGTAGTTATTGAATAGGCTGTAGCAGGGAAGAAAGAAAAATGAACCTGTAAATATCAGAGCATACTCCAGAATTTTTGTCAGAATGACATCTTTTGTGCCTATGTGCAAATTTAAGTAAAAACATAAGCTGTAGCTATATTATATAACCCGATGCAGCTACCACATGATGCAAAACAGTTCACTACTTCTGGACTGTCACAAGCTGATAAAACTTTATCTATTTCAAATGATAATGGGATAATGTTCACTTGAACAGAGCTAAACCTTTTTTGTCTATTGTGATGTTTCGGCTTTTTTGAGAAAGCCACATATGTGCTAGCAAAGGCTAATCCTCAGCAAATGGCATGACACAGCTTGCATCTGTATAACTAATTCTCATCCCCAGCAAAACAGAGTGCCCTTTTGGGACCCCTCCTCTGTGCTGTCTCCAGACCATAATGCAGCCATGGCCGTGTCTGGCAGAGTGCCAGGTCGTATAAGCCAAGCTATTTGAGGATGCATGCTGTCAGTGAAACAGCACGGATGTTCACAGCACATGCCTACATGCCTTGATCCTGCTTAGTTACTGTTCTAGATATAAGGTAGGAAAATTCTTAGTGCAAAAAATGGCCTGGGTCAGCAAATCAAGGATGGTATGTACCAGACAAAGTATGCATTTTACGACTGTGTAAAAATCTGTCCAAACGTAACTGATTTTTAAACCCTAAAAATCACAGTTTGGCATCCCTGAGAGAAATGTTTCATCCAGTCTTATAAGCTTCCGCTCATACTTCAATTTATTGAAACTTCTATCCAGACCAGATCAATGTGCCATCACCACAGAATGACATGTTATATTACTGTCAGGAATATAGAGATGAAGCACAATTTTCCCTGCAATAGGTTTGGGTCTGGAAATGAGAGATGAGATCCCATCTCCTATAAGAAACTCTGCTCTCAGTGAGATATTTTTCAGCACCTCTGTAGGTGTCTGCAAGGGAGATGGCGGAAGAACTGATTTTAAAGCAGAGGGAATAAAAGCCAAACAAGGAGAGAAAGAAGCAGATAGAGAGGGGGGGGGGGGGCGTCCTCCTGACTGGAACTGGGCCTGGTCAGCCCAGAGCGCTGGATTTGGAAGAAATACTTTAGTATTTAGTAGACTAAATGCACGCTGTTCTTGTTTTCCATAAAGACAGGAATTTTATTAAAATTTAAAGAGAGGAAGAAGGGCAATTCTGCCTTTTAGGCATTCCTTGCCTAAAATTGTTCCTTTCTTCCACCTACCTCAAGACAGATGCTGCAGAGGTCAAGCTGATAATTTAATGACTTGTCCATATAAACACAGACAGTTAAGCAGTTCCTCTTAAGATTAGGGTTGGATTTAACTATGGTGTTACTCACTTATTTTTCCACTTAGTTTTCTTTCATTGTTTTTATTTTGTAACTTCATGTCAAAATACATTGTTTAAGAAGGGTATTTTTTATATGGGATCTTTTTAAGAGTCTATGATGTGTTACTTATGGTTCAGGAACACATTTGAGGTTTTAATTACAGAAAACAGGATTATTAGCACTGCCAAGAAAGATTTTTAAGCAGTAGTATTTTCCACATTCATATTTCATTCTTATTTCCCCTCATTCTTATTTCTGCTCATACATGAGAAAAAGGAATGGATAATCATCCCCCTATGATTCATTCTGATGTTTGGAAGGCACTGCTAAGGTGCAGAACTGTACAATTCTTATCAGCTAATATAATAAATGTGTGTGAATTGCTGTGTTTAACTTTCAGGGCTCAATTTGTGGACCTTAAGTTTAACCTTAAGTTAAAATAGTCCTGTATTAGGAGGGGAGGAAGAAAGATGATGTCAGGGAAGAACTTCATGTGTTATCTTGGCTGATTCATTCATTTTTCTAACCTCTTAATTTTCTAGACAGGTAGTTACTAGGGTCAGCGTTCAAAGAAATGAGCTGCATCCCCACAGAAAGGCAACTTTGGCAAGAATATAATCAAGTACGGTAATTGAAGTCACCAGCATCTTGGGACAGAGAACAAACTTCACTAGTACAGTCTCAAAGTTGGGCAGGGGGAAGGAAGGAAAACTTTAGGAGGGTAAAGGTCATGTTGAAGAAAATTGAAGTTGGTATCTAAACTGGAAATCACAGTTTTCTCGTCTGTATGTATGTTAGTAGCATATAAGTAGAATGAAATTTTCTGCACGTCCAGGAAATGTAGTATATTTTTAAGCTGGAAGCAGAACTCTACTCATTAAGCACAGAATCATAGTCAAGTGAACAGGAATAAAATATCCCTCTATGACTGCAACAGAACCACATATTAAACTCTGCTCCATACATAGCTGGCTAATTTATCTTTTTTCCTTCCTTTCTTACCAAATCTGGCTCCTGCAGCTGGATTTCAGATCTGCAGGAGTCAAATATCTAGAATTTCTTGACTCTGAATGCAGTTATAGCACCAGTAATTCCAGCACTGTATGCAAGGCAGTGGAAGCTGTGTCAGAAGTAGTTGCACCTGCTGTTCAGCAAGTAACTTGGATTTAAGTTGACTAACATTAGTGATGATTGATACCTAATATCGGTATTGAGGAAACTTTATCTATTTGGCTGATAGGGAAAGGAAGGCAGCAGCATTTTGTGGAAAATCGCTGATTCAGTCAACAAGACCCAGGAGAGTGTGCAGGTCTGCAACCTTGAAATTGAGGGAAACACTAAAGCTATTGAAAGTCTAGAAAACTAGCAGCGAGGTTCTGAAGGCAAAGCTTAGGCTGAGATATGGCTAACTGAAGACCAGGACCTCTGTGGTAGCAATCTTTGAAATATTTTTACTACCACATGCAAGACCATATGGAAAGAACATGAGTAAGGAAAGAAGCTCAAAATCGTTAGGAGCTTGGAATGGTTTTGAACTAGAGGGAAGCAATAAGAGGAGTGACATTCATTTTAACAGAAATGGAACCAGGCGTGTGACACTTTGAAAAGATTAGATCTTTTTAAACTTAAGATTGAGAGAAAGCTAAATAGTGCAGAGGAGCACATTTGGAATGATATGAAGAGGGAAGTCAGAAAAAACACACGTCCCCAGCTACAGGATGAAAAGAACCTGGCAACAGAATATGATGAACAAAGTCTCGCTTACATTGGAGGCAGAAGACTGGGAAATAAAGGAAAGTTAAACCTGTTTCTGTAGCCTCAAAATAAGAGAGGAAAATTAAAATACTTAGCTTTAAGGAAACTAAGAAACTAAATGAACCTGAATAGTCACGTTGAAAACATGACAGAAGGAAAACAGCCAGTGGGTAACACTGAGTTAAAAACATATGGGAAAGACAGAATAGGACATACAAGTGGTGTCATGTGTTAACAGGAGTTTACTGTAGATATTGATAAAGCAGTTGTATCAACAACTCAGCAGTTATATCAACATGCTCACGGACTGACATGTGCAATCTAAACAGAATAATAGTAATATTATTAACAGTATAAATATGATAGATAATATTAAAGACTATATTGCCAATGACCTGACCAGGGTGATTACAGTGAATGTGACTTGCTGTAGTGGATCAGAAGCACTATGAGAAGAAACTGTATTTTTTCTTTTACCTTTGTAGTATAACGTAATAATTAGGTCCAACATTCAGACCACATTTTTACATCCCACATATGACTGGTTTTGGGAGCAGTTTCTCAGGAAGCAGAGTAATTTCCTGACTTAATTCTGACCAGTGCACAAAGTCTCTTTCATGTTGTTGTCAAGGAGTGTATTGTAACATCAGCCATGTTGATGTAAGAGTAAATATCTTTGATGGAGTAACGAGAGCTGAAGAATCTTAGTCAATGCTCTTAACTTAAAAAAGGGCATAATGTAAAAAGGAGGCAACCTGTGAAAGGAAAAAAATTTTTGCATGTGATTATTTCAAAATATCATATGCTCAGGATAAATATATATTTAAAAGACATGGCTAAACCAGTATAGCTAAAAAGCAGGAAAAAGAGAAGTTGTTAGAAGCAGTTTTCATAAAAACATGCTTGTTGTATCAAATGGGGTAAAAAGGATCAAAATGCCAATAGGCTAAATGTAACAACACAGTAGAGGAGTCCAAGCAGTATTTAAGAACTTGAAAAAAATAAATATTTTTTCAAATTGCGTGTAAGGCTGCCACAGAGACTCTAGACAATCAGAGTTTAGGAGGACTATTCAGAGACAGTAAGGCTATTGAAGGAAATAAATTCCTGATAAAGTATGGTTGCATCTTTTTTCCCAACAAGTAACCAGTTCTGATGTCAAAGTTAACCCTGCTTTGAGCAGGGAATAGGGCTAGATGATCTTCAGAGGTCCCTTCCGACTTTCATGTTTTGTGATTCTATGTTTCTGTTTTGGGAAAACTGTTACATGATCAGCCAGACTACCTCTCATCACTTCATGAGCAATCAAATGCAGTAGCACAGGTGTACCATCGTTCCGTAACGAACTCCAGACTTCTGTCATACTTGTAGAGGGCAAAAATGCAGACTAAGCAGTCGCCTACTTTGCCTGTTTGTATTAGTTGAAAGCCTTAAGAATTTAAGTGACTCATAATTTGAGTTATTTAGTTCATACCTAGCTTAATAATAAATATTTTGTTAAATACACTCTTAAAGAAAAAAAAAAGTCTAGTGGAATGAATCTGCTCAGGCTTCTGCTTCACATGTAGAGTATTTTTAAGCCCAGGGAAGAGGGGGAGAGAGAGAAACCTCACAAGCCAGAAGAGCCTGCAATAATTCCTGTTCTGATATTGACTGCAATACATTATGTATCTTCCGTTCTCCTGGTGGCCATGCAGTTCTTTGTGTAAATACTTAAATGACCTTGGCACCATTATTCTCAGTCTTTCTTTGTTAGGTGAAAACAATGGCTGTACAGACCACTCTTTTGTCTTCTGAAAGACTTAGTTATAAATCTGTAATAGTAATGAGAGCTCCATGAGGTCTGGCAGTAGCCTTGTTGAAGAAACACTCATCTAGAGGTGGGTAGCTCACCCACATCATCATCCAATCACTTCCTCATCAGTTACTCTAAGTTCTTTGTGTTCTTGAAAAAATTTTTATTGTCTACCAAAACAGAGTAACATCCATGTTGGAAATCTCAAGAAAGTAAATAATGGTGACTTTTTTTTCCCCCCACATTACAGTACTTAAGGTCGTTCAAGGCAACTTAGCTGTAATGGTGACTGAATTTCAGGTGTTTTTTTTTTTAAATTAAAGCATTTTAAGGCATTTTACATGAAAGATGTGGGATTTCTCAGACCAGAAGCTAGCTACTTCTTAAAATGTTAGTAAGGCGTGCAAAAATTTAAAATGATTTACAAAAAAACTGTTTAGTATTTTTGTTTGGCCTTTTGATTCTGAAGGAAGTATCATGGAAATGACTTTTTTCTGATCCAATTAATGTTTTGGGAGTTTGTTAAGGGAGGAAAAATAAATCAAGTTGAAAGATTGAAAACAAAGTTTTAAAATAATTTTTGCTGTAAATGAGATTCAAAAGTACACAGATATTAGACAAAGAATAATTTTTAATATTGCACTTCATCCTATGCTGTCAATGACAACCTTTCAGCTATTGCGGTGGTACCTAAAATGTGCAAAGCTGTTAATTGTGACCGTGTCATAGTTATTATGTGAATTTGCACTGCGGGGTATGCAAACAGTTAACCAGGCCATATGAATTTCTTTGCTGTTTCCACAAATTACGCTGCAGGGATCCAGCTCTTCTTAGCTGATGACACTAGTTTACAATTCAAACTGTAATAGAGTATATAATACACAAATCTCAGCAAAGCAAGGTTGGGCAAGATTAAATACAATATGTTGGTACGAGGGAGGTTGAAAGGAATTAGAAAATTTTCATCTAGTCATGAGAGTCTGTGTTTTCCTTGCCTTTCTGATTTGTCTTGAAAGCTCTTCCATATGGATTCCAACAGTTTCCCTTCTTTTCTTTTTTTTTTTTTTTTCTGTGAACAACAGGTTTGCCTCAACTGTTTTTCTTCTGTCAGGAAAATACTCCAGCTGCACCTATTTCCTGTTGGTTAATCAGCTGACTGCTTCTGTCCTCCACAAAGATGAAAGTGTGCATGCCTGAATGCCACCAAAGCATGAAGTCTTAGTTTACTTCTGATGTTCATGCTATTTAGTAATACACATCTAGCCCAATGCATTCTATAAAACCAACATTAATGCACCTAATGTTCCACAAAGATACTGTATGCAGATCTTCACTTGTCTGAGGTGACAGATTTTATTTCAGTTTACAGTTTGTTTATAATGGCATAAGATTTTAGTTTAAATGATTAGAATGGTCCTTCTACTGAACTGTTTTAGTTTGGCACTATCACCTCTTTCATCCCCACACATAATGTGAATTTTCTTGCATGTGAATGAATATACTGCATGTAAAGAGAGAAGAGTAGAAGCACTGATGACTGAAGTTCCCCTTCAAAAGACCCTGTATTGTATGAGCATGAATGGTACAAATTTCTTCATGAAACCTTACCGGTTCTTCTTAACTCTGATTTGTAAAGGTTCTCGAGTGCTAAGCCTTTTGTCTCTTTGCTGAAAATCCTAACACAGTTGGAAACAGTCAAAAAGCATAAAATGCTAATAATTATGTAATTATTAATGGAATTATAGTTGTTTATTAGTATTAACTGAGTAGTTTTATATTTAAATTATGCTTTCTAATAGTTTATTATTATTAGTTGCTTTATGACAACATGACAAAGTACTTCAGTAATGCAGTTCTGAACTGTGCTTAAAGAGAATTTTATTTACGTTCAAGAAAATAACAGCCATTTATGAATAAAAAGTGAAAACCAATTTGTACAATTGAAATAAACTGAGATTGCTTATTTTAATTGAAATAGTATTCAGTCTTCAGTAATTCCTACAGATAAATAATTACTGAAAATAGAAAATATGATTAACAAGTTTCTACTCAAGCTTGCTTTCCCAAACAGATTTTCTGAATAGTTTGCAAATTTCTTCTTCAAAACACAGCTGTCTTGACTGAATACTCCAGAGCTATCAGAATAGCTTTTTGAACTTGATGCCCAAACTAACTTAAATCCAATAGTAACATAGTTGGTGGACAGTTTTTCAATATCTAGATATCAATATAAAAATCTCCTGGACCTCCGAATCATGCAAATCACAGAGGCTAGTCTCCAAATCTTGCATGGAAAAAGGTGGAGTGAACAGGAGATGTTCTGTCATGGCTACATATTTTTAGAGGTATTTATGTTTTTAAAAGCTTTAGTAACACAATGTAAATAACATACAGCTCTCTCATCGGGAGCTCATATGTGCATTCCTATAGGCATGAATTTCATGCATTACATACAACACAAGTTATGCCTGAACACATGAGAAAACCTCACTTGGTCAATATATCTGCAGTGTACAAGTAATTCACAAGTTATATCTATTACTTAAAATCTATGACAAATCTTTTGGCAGCTAATTAGCATTCAGTATCTGTTTTAAATCAGCAAATGGGCAAGGAGTAAATGGATAAAAATAGATCCCAGTAAAACAACTTGAAAATACTTTGGAATAGCTTGATCCTGTGAATTATGGGCACAAAATCCATAAGGAATATGTGAGTAGTTGAACTTAATCCTATTTGACTTCTGATTGTGTGGGCCTTTGAGTAGGAACACGAAGAAATTCCTATTTCAATTAAGTAGAAGATTTTTTTATTACAGTATTGCTGACAGAATCCAAAAAATACATGTTTTCATGGCCCATTAGATGACGTCAGAATTTTCATTCTGAAACTAAATTGCCATTTTATCTGCAGTCTCGGTTGTCAGGACTGTTCTTACTCTCTGTAGTTCATCACTGTGTCCTGCCTCCTTGTAAAAGAATATAAAGATAATGGTTACCGCGTCATTGTACACTGTGCAAACTTCTTGCTTCTCCAACTAACTTGTGTACACCCAGGTGCATAAGTAATCACTTCCTTCCTGGTGTCTGTTTACGATGCTCTTACACAACCAACTTAGAGTGTCGTGGTTATTCCATTTACAAATCACATTTTTTATCTGTTGTTTTCCTTCTAAAAGTTTCTTGAATCCTGGCACACGTCACCAGCCAACTATGAGAGCTGCCCATCTAAGGCTTTCCTTTCAGCCCAGCTTCCTAAAACAGCCCAAACCTAGAACATATAAGTCAGTAATATGGAAAGTTCCAACTGTATCAATTCTTAAAGAATTTCCCCTGTAATTACTTCATACTGGGCCACTAATTCTCTTAAAAATCATGAAGTATTATATTAAGTAGAAAAATTTAATCCCTTTCAAAGCAGTCAGTTGTCTAGGCTGGCATTACTCATTTGCTAGGACCAAAGCAAATTTTGGCAGTATTAATAATGCTCAGGAACAACAGAGCTGTTTTTTGCCAGGAGAAAATAATTTGTGCAGGGAGCAATGCTATGCTGGGAGATGTCCTCTGTGGAATTTCTGAAGGGCTGAAACCAATCACAAAACTCACAGGCTTTTTGGTGAAATGCATAATGGATTTTGACCTCGCCTCATTAAACAGCAGTACATAATACATTATGTACAAAATCCTCAACTCACACAATAAACATTTTACAACAGGGTAAAAAAGGAACAGAGGAGAACAGGAATCAAAAGAATCCTATCTTCTTGTTAAATTGCATGCTCTGGAAATCATTTGGGTACAATTAATTTGACGAAATGCTTATGTCTAAAACATGTAGACATGTACATATGAAAAAGTCATCCCAGGCTCTCTTTATTTCTCCTTTTAAGGAGAGAATTTAAACACATCTAAGGTGCAGTTCACTGAATATCTAAAGTAGACATCTAAAATAATTCCCAGATAAATAATTCCCAGCAGGGGTAGGTTTATCTCCATTGACTGTAAAGGGAGTCCAGGTTGACTGGCTCAGATATCGAAAGCTAAATTGTTGGTATGTAACATCGTGAGATGAATCCCAACCTCAGAGACCACTGTGATGAGGCTGACATAAAAATGTGAAGATCTGAGAATTAATTTACTCTTTATCAAATGGTGTTTCTACTGCAAAATTTACCTTGAAGATGTAGCAAACAGCAACACGAGGAACAGGCAAAGCTTAGATGCCACAGCTAGAGATTTGTTGTTGAAGCCTCGGCTAACTTCATGAGACTGAAGTTTCTGAAGAATGGTCCATTTTCGCACAGCCCTATTGAAATAACCTTTTAAGCGGTCTTAGAAGTGGATTTTATTTATTTCCTAAAAAAACCCAAAGCAGTCTGTCTTGTGAAGGGGGCTTCTGTAACTACAGAAATTTCTGTAGCTGTCATCTATCTTGTTTCTTGTTATACTGACACTTAGAAAACAGTAAGAAACTCGGAGGATACCCTATGTTAGGGTATTAGATAGTTGTACTATATCTGAGCAAGAACTGCACAGGTTATTTCTCAAAGTATATCTGTTGATGTCACCAGATAAGAGTTACTGCATCCTATTCTTTAAGTGACATTATTCAGGAGAAATCCGTGTTGAAGTAAGGGTAAAGGTTTTTCTAAGCATTTTATGAGACCCATTGTATGTATAAATGTCCCAGTTAGTCTTACTTGGCAGAGGTAAAGTAGGCATAAGATAAAGGGCAACTTCTGCATGAGTGATATTATTTCTTATGCAATGATCAGTGGGAAAACATAAAAAAACCCAGTAGCAACTCATATATATAAAAATGGTATCCTATAATCAGTACTAGGTGCTTGAGTGATAAACAGAACTGAAAAACATAATCTGAGAGTTTTTAAACAAATGTAGTTCATGAGAATATTAAGTAACATCTTGTAAACCTAATGTTTTGCAGTAATGTTAAGACAAGTTATTTCAGAATCTATGATTCTCCACTAACAAATAATTTCTGCACTAGTAAATCATTACTATTTTCTGTATTTTCAGCAGATGAAAAGATTTATATACACAGTATCATGAGCAACTGAGACTGATAGCAGCAAAAAATTAATTAGAATATCATATCATATCATATCACTTGTCCCATAGTGACTGTAGCACAGTTACATCATGAACTGCTGATGATCAAGACTCATTTTTAATATACATAAACAACAAATTAAAAGGTTTTTGAACTGAAGTGCAGAAATAAGATGAATACTGCATATGTTCAAAGAGATAATGCATGAACTTCAGTTGTAAACTCGTATTGCGTTCTCTGTCTTGTAGTTCAGTAGGAGGCTACAGGAACAAAAGATTACATCTTTCTAAAGATGAGGGTTAGAACTGAGAGCCACAAGCTTGTTACAGACACAGGATGGCTCTGCAGGAGACTTGAAAAGAGCTCCTTTAACGACTCAGAGTAATTCAGCAGCTGGGCAAAGATGTAATTTAATCACTTTTTGAAAGTTGTGTGAGCAGAGCACGGTGATCTCATTCCCAGGAGTAAATTCTGAATTGAGAGGAAACCTTGTGTGAAACCCCTCTGAAGGGATTGTCATTTGGGAACATTATATTGTAGGAAAGCTCACCAGTTTTTGGATGTAAGATCCCTGTGGATATACCTGGCTCATGGGAAGTGCTTGAACTTACAATACCTATTTTCTTTCTGACATCCATGGTTGGGTTTGGAGTTTTGTTTTGGTTTTTTATATTGGTGGAAATGAGACAGATGTGGCCCACTTTTGTTATAGATAACTCTCTCAGCTGTTGAGATTTTATTATTTTGGCTGAAATTGTAATCTTTAATGAACGGCTGGAATTGTCGGTGATCTCTGTGCTATGAAGGTGAAAGTTAGTGAATATACTCATGTTTTAAGGATGTGCAGTCTGGTAAGATTTTTTTAAATTCAAAGAATGCTTCTTTAAGAACTATAATATAAAGTGAAGGAAGTTGTTTAAATGCAGCAAGTAATGTTTTTATTGCTAATATATCTTTAAATATGAATATCTGATAAATAGAGAAATCATTATTTCCCTTACGTTAGTAAGAGCCATTTCATTTCTTTATATACAGACTCTGAAGCTTAACATATTTTGGCATTCCAGTGATACACAGTTAAGTCTTGCAACACAAAGAATGCATTTTATTACTGAATTGAGGAAAGAATATGTAGAAGTGTTTTTAAACCTGTGCTTACAAGGTACTGTTACCACTTGTAGCTATTTTTTCAGTAAAATAATATTGCTCTGTGAGCCACAGATTATAATATGATTCTATGAAATATTTTGTGATGGAAGAATTATAATACTATGAAAAATGGGAGGAAAGTGTTGCCATTCTATATAGGATAAAATAAATTTAAGCCTCCGGAAAATGGCTATGGATGCAGTTCATATATTAAAACATCACATCATGGGTACCAAAAAGTAAGATGTAAGTGGAATTTGAATGGCACATGATGAAAATGCTTTCTAGGTGAAACTTGTTAAGAGTTTCTAGTTTCTAGTAACTTGCTATTACAATTGCATTTTCATATTTTTCTTCATTTAACTCAAACAACTAAGCAGTCCATTTTTTTCTTTACCTAGCAGATGGTACGTGAGCAATATACTACAACAACACCAGGCACTAGCCTAGAGAGGCCGAAGAATGAATATGTCTACAAAATTGGAATTTATGGCTGGAGAAAGCGTTGCCTCTACCTGTTTGTTCTCCTCCTGCTTATCATCCTAGTTGTCAATTTTTCTTTGACAATTTGGATTCTTAAAGTGATGTGGTTTTCCCCAGTAAGTGTCCTCTTTAATTTTCCATTCTTCTCATATTTTCTTCTCTTCCCTGCCTCACAGCTTCACTTACTTTCCCTGCCTCACTGCTTCACTTCTTTTGTATGTACATCAGCTTCTCTGTATGTAATAGATGTTTTTTTCTTCCTTTTCAACTGTAATTTGTACTTTGGTTGAAAGTATATAAGAAATATCTATCTTTGCACATACTTCCTGATCTGTAATTTCTGTATTGCTACTAATCTTTAAAACACTGAGGTGGTTGATACCTTATATTGAGGTGAATTCTAACCATTCTAGGAGAATTTATTTTACTCTTGTCTCATGGTCGCTGTTTAGTTTATATTTTGTAAATGTGTTTGCTGTAATTTTATCTCATACGGAATTCCTTAGTGTTAAAATATTGCTGGATTTTCTTAGCTTCCTTCTATTTATCAGCATCTAAAATTTAACAATTTATTTGCCCAATTAATTACAACTCAGAGGTAATTATTACTACTTTGTGCTTGAGGCTAAGCAGCTATACTTTTCAGGAATAAATTTAATAACTTCCCACTGTCATATATTTTAATATTTATAACGTAATTTTGCATGCGGTAGATTAACAGGTGACTTTCAGAAGTCTGCAAGATGTAGCTTCAGTCAGAATGCAATCACAGAATCCCAGGTTGGAAGGGACCTCAGGGATCATCTAGTCCAACCTTTCTGGGAAGAGCACAGTCTAGACAAGATGGCCCAGCACCCTGTCCAGACGACTCTTGAAGGTGTCCAACATGGCCAAGTCAACCACTTCCCTGGGGAGATTATTCCAATGGGTGACTGTCCTCACTGTGAAAAATTTTCCTCTCGTGTCCAATCGGAATCTCCCCAAGAGCAACTTGTGTCCATTCCCCCTTGTCCTCTCCATGTGACTCCGTGTAAAAAGGGAGTCTCCACCTTCTTTGTAGCTGCCCCTTAAGTACTGATACATGGAGATGAGATCCCCTTTGAGCCTCCTTTTCTCAAGGCTGAACAAACCCAGTTCTCCCAGCCTGTCCTCATATGGCAGGCTTCCCAGTCCTTGGATCATCTTGGTGGCCCTTCTCTGGACCCCTTCCAGCCTGTCCACATCTTTTTTGTACAGCGGGGAACATCCTCTATCCAAAATGCATCAACAAATATTAAAGCTAAGCTAAGTTGTTCCTAACATGTAGTTGTGATACGCAGATGACTTGTTACAAGGAAAAAAAAATTCCTATAGCTCTGCCCCTTGTACTGAAGGAAGTGATATATTAAAGTTCCCACTGCCTATCGTTATCATGCCCCTGTCACTAAATGAAGGCCATTTTATCTTCATAGAAGCATTTTTCTACTCTACTTTTTCTTACGATAAAGAAAGTAGGTTAGTTTTTTAAGTCCTGCTTACTAGTATAGATACCGGTGCTTGAATTCCCGTCAAGTTTCTTCTGCCACAAAAATTCTTTTCAGCACTCTTACTGTCATACAGGTTACAATGCAGAACATCTTAGATCACATATAATTTTTCTGTTATGCAGTTCACATGGAAGATGTTCACTTAGTGACTGTACATCATGAATCACAGAGAACATGAGTAACTCAAAATTGTTTTCTGTGTGGCTTGGGTTTATATTTTTAAGGAGTTTTAAAAAATATTTTCTGTTGGTTTGGTTTCTTTATATGAAACTAGATATTTCTTCTCTAATATCAGTCAGATAGAAAAAGAGCATCAGAAACTCCACTGCTAGGAAATCCTATTTCCTACTAGTTATCTGTGAGGAAGGCACAAAATGCCTTGATCTGCTGAGGGGCTATGTCCTTCTGCCTTGGCAACAAGAGCAGTGGAATAACAGCTCAAGTAGCGCAGGCTTACATTCTTTCACAGGGTGGACTATGAATGCCATGGTTATAAGGGTTTTCCTAATTCTCCGTTAAAGAATCTGTGTTCCAGACACACCCAGTTAAATAGTGACTTAACTGTAATGCCTTCAGTCATTTGGGATAATTATAGGGAAATATCTATATTTCAGCGAAATATCAGCTGTAAGAACATTTTGCAAAGTATGCATGTGTGTCACAGTCCTCAGTACAAGTATGTGCGAGGTCACTAAGAACAGAGAACTTTTTTTGCTGGGTATTGTTTTAATAGAGTATATCTGTCAAGACAAGAAGTAACTCTGAAGATACCAGAAACATCATCCAGAGAAGCACTGCTAACCTCTAAGAAAAGTCTAAGAAAGAGTCTAGATGTTAACTGCATGTTCAAAGTCTGGAAGTGTAACTGAAGCATTGCAGTCCTTTCCTGTGCGTAAGGAAATGCCGTTTGTCTGTAAAATAATACAAAAAGCAAGTTGTATTCATACTAAGGTTGATAAACATATTTTGAAAAAACATTATAAACTTTTTAAGGGGTATTTTTATAGTACCGTCCTGAAGAGAGTTTTTGCTCAAAGAAAACTAAACATGACTGTAGTATGTAGTTTTATTAGGAGAACAGTTTTGTAGAAGGTGCTTTAGTGTTTGACTGACATAGTTTTATAACACAGCCCTTTCATAAACCCACTCAAAGTTGACAAAGTTGTTATTTAGACGTCAAAGTTTCTTTTGTAGGATAAAAATTGTTTTATTTTTCTGTAAAGCATCCTTAAATCTTCCATTAAATAATACCTTGCAGTATATAAAAATCACATGCTATGTCTATTCATCGATCCAATTAAAATAATAATGAAATTATTAACAGAGCTTTGACAAGCTCTGTCATAGAATTAATCCATGCACACATCTTCTGGCTCAACCCAAAAAAACAAGCAGTGTGATAAATACTAGCAAACAAGCTAAGCTGATACAGGAGAACATGAACCAGACATAGATCCGCTGCAAGATGAATAGATTTCAACCTCCTTGTAGAAATTTGGAAGGATGATGAAAAACAAACTTTTCTACACTCCATTGTTTGAGAGGCCTTCAGCATTAAATGAACATGACTAAACCAAAGAGAATTTAATTTCATTTCTTAATATCTAGTCTAAAAGGGAACAACCTGAACAGAGAATATATTCCTTTTCTCATACTGCTTCAGTTGCATAATATATGAGCATCCCCAGGTTGTGCAGATTGATTCACAGGTATCAGTTATGTCTCATTCTTATTTTCTTTTTCTCTCCTGGAGTTTAGGGCAACAGGGTCTAAAGTTTTTTGGGGGGTGAGAGAAGAAAGCTGTGGATTCATTATATTCAGCTGTTTTTGAGAAGACAGAATCAAATAATTATGCCTTCAGCTTGGTGAATAAGGTGAGATAGAGTAACTTAAAAACTAAAATTAGTTTTGCATGAAAATTAGAAATTTGGAAAAAACTGGAGGTTGTTTTTTTTGCCCTGGACATAACATGTCAAAATTTTGCATGAAATGCAAATTCCAGATTTTGTTTTTAACATACTGAGGCTTTCTGAGAACTAAAGCAGTCTGCTAGTCCTAAGAGTTTGGAAACTAGGAATCTTGAGGGATTTAGGGCTGCAACAGGATGAGGATGTCAGAAGTCCTGTGAACCATTCTGAAGGGTCCAATAGGTCTGAAAGAGGGGAACTTCAATGCTGCGCAGCCTCGCTTCAGTCCTTGAGAAAATGATGGAGCAAGTCCTCTTGGAAGACATTTCAAGGCCCATGAAGGAAAATAAGGTAATGGGGAGCAGTCAGCATGGATTTACCAAGGGTGAAGGATGCCCAACCAATATGATTATTTCTCTGATAAAATGTCTGGAATTACAGACAATGGGAGGGCACAAGATATTATTTACCTTGACTTGAGCAAGTCTTTTAACACTCTCCCACAATATTCTTGTACCCTAGTTAGGACGTTACAGCCATGAAGGGTGGACAACCAGATAAGTTAAACTCCGAAGGCAGACTCCGAAGGTAGTTACTAATGTATTGAAATCTACATGGAGGCCAGTAATAAGTGTTGCAGGGGTCTATCCTGAGACTGGTCCTTTTTAACAACTTTATCAATGACTGAGAAGAGGTGGCAGAATGCTTACTCACCAAGTTTGCAGATAATACCAATTTGGGGGTACCATTCAAAGCTTTCAAGGCTCAGGCCGACATTCAGAGGAGCCTTGGCAGGCTGGAGGGATGTCCAACCTTATGAAATTCAAGAAAGACAAATGCAAAGTCCTGCTCCTGGTCCCTGGCACCAGCACAGGCTGGTTCTGCCTGGCTGGGGGCAGCTCTGTGGAGAAGGCCCTGGGGTTTGGTGGGCAGCAAGCTGAGCATCAGCCAGAAGTGCCCCTGGCAGCGATGAAGGCCAAGAACTTCCTGGGCTTTGTGAACAGGGGCAGAGCCAGAGACCATGGGAAGTGATTCTCTCCCTTTACACAGCACTCATTAGAGCATGCATATAATACAGCCTCCAGTTTTGAGCCTCCCAACAGAAGAGAGATATTGACAAACTTTAGTATAATTTTTGTTTTTAAGAAGTTTTGTCAGTGGTTGGCCATCTGATGTTGCCAAGAGATAATATCTTTTTTCCTATAAATAGTATTACACTAGTGATTTCTTCTGAAAAACTCATTATTAATCTTTTTTATGCTTCTGACAAAGAGAAGATAAATGCTTCACAGGAAAAGACATACTCCTTTTTTACCTTGTTGTCTTAATTGATTAAAATGACTGTAATTATAAAATAGTCCACTGACTCTTAGCTTAGAACATTTTAATTTCAAGGCCATCAGTTGTAATAGTCTAGATGCGATCATATGAGATGAAAATTCACCCTTCTAGACACTATCAGATCCTGAAATATTTAACTAGAAAAATACGGAATATGTTGAATGCAAGAATACTCACTGTCATTGTTCTTTTCCTTATTGTTTTATAGAATATAGAATGGGCATTTCTCAGTCTTTCTAACTGAAACTTTTTTTATTTATATGGAAAAAGTTCATTTTTATTGGGTGGAGGTAATGCATGCTTTAGCTGTCAGATGACTACAGCATTTGCCTTGGAGCCAGAACCTTCTGTTGTAGCTTCTGCTCCAATTAATATTTAATGAATTTATGTGAAGTAGAACAAACTACAAAAAGAGAGAGTAAAATATTTCCAGCATCAAATGTACTATAATCTGTTGGTTAGAGCATGGATCTCTGGGAGAACATATAAGATTAGATTTTCCCAGGGAAAGGAGGGAGGAATTTTAATCTGGGAGTGCTACAACCCAGTTGAGTCCTGCAACTGCTTCTTCTTATGTAAAAGGACATCAGTACCTCTTCACGTGGCCACTCTTTATCCTTGTAGACTTTATTCATAACATGGTCACTTATGAGATTTTGATTGTGTTCATGTCCAATGGTGATCAGGTAGTTTAACTGCAAGAGTATTAGTATGCCTAGGTCACTTGGACAAGGGAGCAGGACTTTTAAGGATCTGTATTTTGGAATTTGATTCTTAAATTATTTAAGTATCTCCCATGCCTCTAGAAGGCTGCACGACTGGCAAACAATTTGGAAGAGTTGGACAGTGTTGAGCTAATCTGTATAACAGTGTTTTACAAAACATTGAGCCTCTGAAAGCTTTCTAGAGATTAGCTGCTCAGTAGGAGGCATTAACAAGAGGTATTTGGCTTCTCAGTTTGTTACATAACTGATGTAATTTCACAACTATAATCTTGTGCTTGCATTGCTGCCTCAGTGATTTCTGAGGGTTTTTTTTTCTTTTTGAATTTTTACTTTTCCATTATCTTTATATTCCTTAGAGAAAACAAAGTTCATGAGACTGATTTCACATTTTCTCCTGAATGTAACAATCTTTAGCTGTCCTACCCTGCTATCACATAGAGAATTAGTACTCATGTCCTCAGGACTTCACCCATAATACTGACCCATTGTGTCGACACTGTAATCAGTGAAGACTTACACCAAAACTTTGAGGTCACTATTGCATTTCATAGATTGTCATGCTAGTTCTCTGTTGTGGTTTAGCCCCAATCAGCAACTGAATACCATAGAGCCGCTCACTCACTCCCCACAGCCCTGTGGGGTGGGAGGGAGAATCAGAAGGGCCAAAGTAAGAAAACTCACGGGTTGAGCTAAGAACGGTTTAATAATTACAATAAAACAGTAATAATAATAATATTAATAATATAATGAACAAGAAAATAACGAGAGAGAGAGAGAGAGATGAACCCTCAGGAGGAGGGGGGGAAAAAAACCAAACACCAAACAACAAGTGATGTGACCGCTCACCACCCGCCAACTGATGCTGCCAGTCCTCGAGCTGTGACTGTCACCATCCCTGGCCAGCTCCCCCCAGTTAATATACTGGGCATGATGTTACATGATATGGAATATCCCTTTGGCCAGTTTGAATCTGCTCTCTTAGCTGTGCTCCCTCCCCTCCCGGCTTCTTGTGCACCCAGCAGAGCATAGGAAGCTGGAAAAGTCCTTGACTAGTACAAGCACTACCCAGCAACAACCGAAACATCGGTGTGTTATCAACATTATTTTCCTACCAAGTCCAAAGCACAGCACTAGGCCAGCTGCAGTGAAGAAAATTAACTCTATCCCAGCTAAAACCAGGACATACTCTAAAACTCAGGTGTGAAAAATGCCCCTGATTAGATGATTACCATTTCTGATGCACTAGCAAATCTTGTTCAGAAACCTCACATCAATTGTTACAATATCATTTAAGTTATGCTACATTATCGTAACACCAGGAACAGTCACGTGCCAAGGATAATTCCTAACCTTTTTTAGCCTCTGATGGAGGAACTCATGTTTCCATGGGTTTAGTGGATGCCACAGCTATCACGGTCTCCAAGAATAAGAAAGGTCATGGCAAGTGTGCTGTATTTCATGTTGATAAGGACAGACAGTCATGAAACAGGAGTGTTCCCCAGGATAACTAGTTGCCTTTCTCCAGTCTGGAGTTTAGCATGTAGTGCTGTTTTTTCTCTGACACAAAAATTGAAGCACAGTGTGAGTAAGAGGGGTAGACGGGTCGTTACAGTTTTAGATGCAGTCAAACATGATTTGAATCTGCACTCAATCCCATGTTGCCCTGCCATCCATGTGAAACCTTACTTGGGTCTGAGTCACTTTACAAGAGGAAAGAACAACCTGTGAATCACCTTATCATGAATGAAGGGCCAAGCACAAAATGTCCAGTCAGTCAATGTGTATTCTGAGCTGGTTCTTCTAAGAACAGGACAAATGTTTAGCCTGCTCTCATGCCTGCACTTCAGCTGAACATACAGACATAGGCGATGATAATCGGGAAGGTCTCTGCACATTTAGACTAGAGTGTGACCTTTACTTCCAGTTTCTCTTTTATGCACATGTACTTCTGGCACTGGAATAAATATGACAATTGCTACAGTTAGACAAATACAGGATTTTCCAAATATTATTCACAGGTATTTTCTTCTTTTGGTTTACTTGTAATTGTGAGTGCTCTACCCATACACCTGGTCCCAGAGACTATTATCACAGACGTACCACTCTGTTAATCTTCTTGGATTCTTATGGGCAGTTAATAATATAGACAAAGTATCAAAAATTATTTTAAATTATTTTTCAAAGTTTCCTATAAGAGAGTATCAATTTATTTATATTTAATTGTATAAGAAAATGTTGAAAAGCTAACTATATAATTTTACTATATATACACATTTGTTGGCTAATAATGATACTGGTCTAGATCTATAAATGTTAGATGTATTTTGAAATAAATTAACCAATTATATAATCAAATACTTGTGTAAACAACTATTTAAGCACTTGACAAATTCAGGCACTGAGGATGGAGGGAATTACTTAAGGAAATATGAAACATACGAAGGTAGGAATGTGATGAATAAAGAAAGCAAAATTTTAACTGAAAATCAAGTAACACTTTCTGACAGTGAGATTTACTAGACTGTGTAATAGCATGCCTTATTAAATTGGAGATGCCCAATCATTTGGAACATTTAAAACCAGACTAGACAGCAATAAAAATGTGTGGTAAAGAACACTCATTCACAGCAAGAGTTCTCCACTGCAAAGACATGCACTAATGAACTTGTACAGCCTTTCCATGCATTTTATGATTAACAGTGTATGCTCCATGGATTTAGTTGCCATTTTGAGAATGTTACATTTTTTAATACTCAAATGAAATAAAATATTTAATTATTCAAAAATTCTCCATCTAATTTTCACTAAAATATTTTTATGTGAGAACACCAATTTCCCATAGTTTCTACTCTGAATAATCCTGAACAGCTGTATTTTGCTATTTTTCCATTAAGTTAAATATAATTTGTCTCCAGCCAGGCCACAGTCACTCCCATTGTCTCTCTCAGGTGGTCAATATTTAAATATTTTATGCAAAGAGCAATGGTTGAAAAGAAAGACATTGAGATACATACTGTAGAAAAGCTGTTATCAAAGAAAATAAGACTTATCAGTAGTGTTATATGTACTCCCACACATATGTATATAACGTATTGTCTTTAGTATTTGATTATTCTGAATTATATTGTAAATCAAATCATGAGTATGTGAAAGTGCGGAAGAACACTTGTTTAAATGAAAAAAATCTAAGTTTACTGTTGGAAAAATTTATAATATTGATAAAGAGCTTTAAAAAATCTGAGTACAGTGAGATTGTAGTGTACGTGCAAATTTAAGAACCGTGGACAGATGAGCTCATGAGGGCTTGACTGCAGCTCCTGATTCTTCTTTGCTTGTTTGAAGTTGTATGAGGAAACGTAAATGAGGCTGCTCTTGGCAGACCCTCTGCCAAAGGAAAACCAGGTGTTCAGATTTCATGGTCTGATGTACATGGTCAGATTTCATGGTCTGTCTCATGGGTTCTGAGCCCAGACACAACCGATAACGTTCAACTGCACATTTTCCTGGGTTTTTTGGCACGTATTTTTGCTCCCAGGAGCAAGCAAAGCTGTTCTAATGTAGGAAATAGGAAATAGGAATTATAGAGCTGGTGAAATTTACAGTTTGTGTAGCTCAAGTGTGCCCTGAAAAAGGTCTCTGTCCATGAAACTTAGTCTATTTTTTTTTTCTAATGCTATCAACTGATTTCATAGAAGAGGTTAAATCTACCTAAAAACTTTTTATATATATTTAGATCATCATTTACACAACAATAGTTACGGAGATTCACATACTCAGTGAAAATGTACTGTAACATTTCTTAGAATAATGTAAGTTGACACAGAATTGTTGAAGTTGAGGACACTGACAAAAAATAGCATTTCCAAAATGTGGGACCCAGGGACTTCCCAGTGCCTGAATCAAAGTGCACACCTTGATGGCACCTTGCCTGCATGTGAGCTCCACCCCTGATTTCAGGTGCCCAAGTGCTTACAGGAGTGATGCCTGCAGGGCCCTTCCTGCTCAGAATCCACTTTCCCAGAGGGGTGCTGACACAGGTGATGGGGAACACTCTGTGGTGTGCATCTACTCTGCAGTTTAGTACCCAGAGTGAAACCCAGCCTACTGAAGTAGAAATTGAGAAAAACAACTTGAGTTTAATACATTGCATTGCATATATGCATATATTTATTGCATATATTGCATAGATGTACATTGCACATACATTCATGTACAAAATCCAGCCATCTCATTGGAAACATTCACTATGCAGAGTTCCTCAACTGCTGTTTTTCTACGTGGGATTCTTAGGATGTGTCAGTTTTGAGATTGACACTAAAATGACCTGAACCTGCCAAGCTCTGTTAGAAATCAGTGAAACAGAAAAGTAACCACTGTTCTCAAATGGCGGCTCCCTAAGACATACACTTGTTTAAATAATTCGTATGTCATATTCCAGTTCATCTGTTGTCTGTCATGTTAGTACTTGCAGCTAATGAATACCTTCTGTGTGTTTCTGCGATGTCTAGCACAACAGGGCCTCCATCCAGTTTGGGACCTGTGAGCACGACAATAGGAAAAGACAATAAATATTATGTAACAAGCAGTTTCCCATTAAACAGATACAGGTTTTGATAAGTTTAATCCAAACTTAGGAGTCCATTCTCCTAAAATGTACAGATCTGGCTGCCAGACAATTTCAGAAGTATTAATATTGAATTATACCTTTGAAGTTCTGTTGTTTAATTGATTCCCTGTCTCACCCCACACAGAAACTGTTTCCCTACAGGTTTAGGTAGAAGACAGAGTCAGAATTGGGTGTACCATTCTTCAGAAGAATCATACCATAGGCTATGGTTAAGCTGTACACCAGTTTTGTTTCCCTTGGTGTGAACTAACAAGAAATCCAGTGGTTTCTGTGGTTCTTTGCAGGTCTTTCAAGACTTTGAGATATGTGTTAAAGATCTCACTAGTAGCCTTACTACTGTTTTTACAAATCCCCAAGCCTGTAAATTCTAGAAGCACATGACCACTCCTACAATTTCTTCCATTCCTTATTATCTAGCATACATTTCCCCATTGTTAGTCCTTCAGTTTACGAAACGTACATGCCCTGTCCACAGACGTAAATGTAAAGTCCTTGGTTCTTGCCCCTCAAAGGCCTACGGTTCTGTGTCAGATCTTCACACCTTTACTTCCTTAATAACCCAAAACCTCCATCACCTGTTTTGTCTATTCACTTTTTGTTCTAATAGTTGTCCCGCTTCCTCTTCAGTGAGTGTCCAGGTGGCATCTCCATATATATTCTCTGTTCATCTTAACAATGGTCTCATATATTTTAAAGTATTTATTTTTTAGCTTTGGAAATGTCTTTCAGTTAAAAGCCTTGTCTGCACCTTCAAGTCTGCTCAGACAAAACGATTACGAGAATTCATGTTTCTCCATTCTTAAATTGCCTAAGATACAGCTGTACTGACTGCTTACTAAACTTTTCCAAATATATAATTCTGTATACATAAAGTTGTGGGTAAAATGTAATCGAATGAAGTGTAATAATAATTAATGTAGAATTAAAATGTAATTGAATTAAAAACTCCTCATTACCTGTGCTGGGAAATACATGAATTGCCCTAAAACTTTCTCCTGAACTTTTATGTTGAAAATTTTATTTCATCAGTGCAAAAGAGTGTTGTTCTGCTTTTCAAAATTTTCGTGTTTCATCTTTAACCAGATAAATAATTAGATATTGTATGATCAGGTCCTGGCTTTGGAGTAGGACATGGATTGGAAATTGTCAAAAATTCTAAAAGTAATCCAATCCAGGACCTGAGGGAATGGCAGGAAGGTGTGCCAGGGGAGGTTTAGGTTGGATTTTAGGAAAAGGTTCTTCACCCAGAGGGTGGTGGAGCACTGGAACAGGCTCCCCAGGGAGGGAGGCACGGCGCCGAGCCTGACGCTGTTCAAGAAGCACTTGGACAACGCCCTCAGAGACATGGTGTGAATTTTGGGGTTGTCCTGTGCAGGGACAGGAGTTGGACCTGGTGATCCTTGTGGGTCCTTCCAACTCAGGACATTCTATGATTCAATGATTCTATGAACAGTTTTCACCCTTCAACTTTCAACAAAGCTCTTACCCTTTCCAACTTTATACTTCATTTCTTTGTCATTGCTGTTACATTTTAGGTTTCTTGTATAATTAATTTGTGCCAATATATGTTAAGCTCCCATTTCACTGATGCATAGCATATATTTACACCACTGTTTTAAAGCTTATATTATCGTCAGTGCTAGAGTAGATGTGCTGTGATGCACTATAGGGAAAATTGAAAATATTTGTTTTCCATTTTTCCTTGATAAAGTTACAAAAATGCACTTATAGCATCATAGTAGGTGATTATATTTTTATGCATAAAATCTCTGTGGTCACTATAAATTTTTGTGCTATGAATAAACATGGTCATGATGGCATTTAGCAAAGGTAACCAAAGCTCTGCTCTTAAACTTTATTTAATCAGTTCTACTAAGATAAGGGCAAGGCTGGGTAATTCAAAATGAGGTTGGGTTGTTATTGGAGATGATTTGTTCTTAATTGCAATATACTGCAGTGGTTGCTATTTAATATAATAATATAATTTTAAAATAAATTTGCATGATAGCTGCAAGACAAAACATAAGGTAAAATATTAATTCATTCCTTTCACACAGAGCTGTAGACTTCTTCAACAGTGCTTTGTGAGCGATACAACATCTCTTTGTCCTTTTTTCATCATACATTTTTGTTGTCTTGACAAATTCTGTCAGGATAGAGGTGCTTGCTGTGTGCTTACACAAGGCATAGCGCACTGAGACCATAAGATGAAATGTCCCCTAGTACAAATTATAGGATTTACAATATTGAATCAATACATAGACTGTGTAATCATATACACCATGCAAATATCCAGGAATATTCCTCAGAGGAATTAAAGAAATGAACATCATGCACTGTTGTTCTGAAGAAAATCCTTTTGACGATCTTTACTTACCGAAGGAAAATATTTTATTCCATTTCTTTAGCTAAGTTGCATAATTACAAATGTTAATATAATAAATTAGCCAACTTATATTTATTCAGGAATTGAGTTTTTATATGTTGGCAGTGGGAGTAGCAGTATGTTTTTCTAATGTTGAGTAAATCGGCCACAGGAGATGTGATGCCAAATCTAATGGCATTTTTATTAGCCCAGTATTACTGAGCTTTGACATGTCTGTGAAGTACAGAACCAGAGACAGAATTTGGTCCTTGTCAAACAAGAAAATAAGCTGGAACTGAATCTCTTTTGAGAATCGTTTTTTCCTCTTGAGTAATACATGTTGTAATTAATACCTTTCTTTACTTAAGAAAGTCTGTTATTCTATACATCAAGACAAAGAGGACCTGAAAATATCTTGAAAGTATTAATCTTAAATATTAATCCTGTTCTATGAAAGAAATCTTATCAAAACTGAGCAAATGTCAGTGGTATGATGAATTTGTGTCTTTCATAGCCATCTCCTTACCAAACTGTTGAGTTCAAAGTGGCCACCTACTTTTCTACATCATGGAATATTACCTACCCACTTTCTAGCCATATCTGCAAAGGGTCTTTTAGTCTGTGTCCAGCCCTAAGCCAGCGAGACTAACTTCTATACCAGGAGTGTTTGCTGTTGCTAAGGGCTCTGATTTGACCAATGTCTTTGACAGAAAAGACTCCACTATCATCTAAGAAAAGGACTCAGATAACCTTCTCTGAGCCCAGGAAATAGAGTCCTTGCAACAGAAAATGAGATTAGGCATCAGTAATGTTATTATACCAAGCACGTATTTAGCTCCAAAATAGATATTGTAAGTCAAACAGAGAGTTTCATCAGATTCATTACCAATCCTGTTTTGCTGATTGCTCTTTAACAATCACTACCCACAGCCCTATTATCTCAACAAAACAGTACACTCTTGTTTGCAAAGCAAGTTCTCTAAATAGTAATTGCTGCAAGAAGTACTGCTGTGAAAGCTGGATCTATAAAGCCATTAATTGTACTAGCTTTGGGGCACAACAAATGATGTCTTGGTCTGAACTTGCCAAGGTCTTTCCCTGGGTTGGCCTAAAAGTAGGATGTAAGTATCCTATAAGTAAGAGAAGGTGTCATCTGAATGGAGATGCTGCATCCTCCCTATGATGAAGTTCATATCATTATCAATTCCAATCAGCAACTACAGAATGTGCAGACTTTTAATATTTGGAAAATTTGTATATTCAGGGAGCATGTATTACAAGTCAAACATGCTATTAACTCCTGAGACAGGAGCTATATTAATTTGAATTGAGTGCATGTTAAAGCTAATGTTTAGACCAACTTAGAGGTTTTATTGCTGTAACCATCCTAATGTATGGATATGCCTGTCTTTCCAGTATTTGATTTCTCCCCAAAAGAGGAAAATATACATCTACCTATGCAGCTATTAGCTGATGCATAGATCAGAAGTTTAATTCTGTTGTTTAGAGAAGTCTGAGGACTGCAATTGAGTCTAAAGCTGAGAAGGTGCAGAAACAGTGATGATGGAATAAGAAGAGCAGTTGACCTGTTATAGTGAGCCCCATGTGTATCAATTTCTATGTTGGAAGGAAAATGCAAGTTACAGTTATTGACTGAATGTAGGTGACTAGAAATACTCATAATAAACTGAATTAATTTCCTCATGCCTCATCCTCATTTTTAAGAGCCACATGCCTACAGCAGCAGAGCTCTACATTATTATATTGGTTTGGGAGATAAATCCCAAATGTATCATCTGATGCTCTTTTGACTGTGTAAGAGAAAGACATGAGGCTCAGCTGCCCAAGAGCAAGTCACTGAGTTCAAGAGCCCTGGAGCTACAGCTGCTTGCTTCCACTCATAGCAGTTCCACAGCAATGTGCCATGTGCAGCTCTTTCCATGGGACTTGGTCATGAGCCAGAGTAGCAAGTTCCACTATGACAACGGATGAAAGAGGGAGAGTTCTTCCATCCTGTTTTAACAAGACAGGCCTTTAGCGCTAGCCACACCAACGCTGGCAAACTTGCTTTATCCAGTAATGTCTCTATTTTCTTCAACACAGATATTCGTAGCCAGGAGAAGGTGGTCATATCACCAGACCATCAGTATGACTTTTGGAACTTCTTATGGAACTTCTTGGTCCTGATGAGGTACTCCGTTTTGTGGTCCCCTGAAAGAAACTTAAAGGCCTTTCCAGAGCTTGTGGGCATACTGCATTTCTCTACTGGCTTTGTGGAGAACGGAACTGCTTCCCATTATTTTGGAGGAAAAATATTTTACATTAATTGTGTCTGTAGACTAAAAGAGTGATAACCCATCATGATGGTCCTCCCATCCAGGTGCTCCATAGAATGATGAATCTTACCTAGGATTCTAGTAGTGGTGGCTACTCTTATCAGGTGGTTTAGAGTATCCCTATGTAAACAATTCACTGAATAGCTGTCAGATATCCTTTAGAACATTGCTTCTGAATCAAAGAGCCTTTTGTTGAACTTCCATGAGGCTTGAACCCACTCAGAGCTTGAATTTCTTTTAGAAGGCCTTGGCTCTGTTTCTACAAGCACTTACCTCCTTGAGGGCGTTTTCAACTGAGAAAAAAAATGCTTTTACTGCAGCTGAAGACATCCTGTTACTCCGATCAGAATCTGCCTAGCAGTTTTGAAAGTAAAACCAGTCACACCTTTGCGAACGCTAATGCTAAATTGCATCTTTGATGCATCAGGGTTTGGCAGCTGCCAGTAATTCCCATGCCAGTCAACTCCTTGCAGCAATAACAGAATTTGCTCAGTGTCTACAGAGATGCCGCTTCATCCTCCTCTTCTGTGCAGCTCAGTCCCTATCTCACTGAAGGCTTTGATGAATTAGAAAACATGAGCCTCAGGGTCACATGCACAAGAATGTGTTACAGCTCAGGGCCAGCACACTCACGCAGTGACAGTCGCCACCACTAGGATAACAGGAGTCCAGACTTGCCATACATCTACTATGTTTAATGAAGCACTTCTTTTCTCCTAATCAATAGCTTATTGTATAACTGCATCAAAATCCATGTCTAACTGAAATTTGGACCCTTTCCTCAAGTTAATAGAAATATTTTTTATTCAGTGATTTCAATAGGAACAGAATCAAATCCTTGAAACTGAAAGCATCAAGGTTGTTCATAACTGAGGAAGTCACAATACTCAGTAAATAATTGGCTTCTCCTAAATGTCAATGTAAGAACCAGAGTGGGTGTTGAGAGAACTTTATGTGTAACTATTATAATCCTTTTTATGGAATTTATCATTGGATCTCAGTGCATTAGGGTGGTTGTTTATCCTAAATCCCTCTCTTTTACATTCCATGTAACTTCAATTTGCCAATTATAAAAGGAAGATAATAGAATTTCCCCATCTCACAGTACTGGATAACTCAGTATGTTTACAATCTTAAGATGCTCAAATATTGTGGTACCAGGGAAATAATAATTGCTTGCAGTCACAATGGTAATAGAAGTAAGGAACATTATATGAAAACCACATTTTTGTTGTTCAGCATGTTGCAGAGTTTATCTGTTCATCATCACAGATAGTCATTTATGCGGGTAACCCAAGTCTAAATTTCCATATGTTTTTGCGCTTCCTGAGTGGTCAATGACAATGGATAATGAGACTCTTATTCAAATATGTGACAATGTGAGATTTGTGTCAATGCTTGTATGAAATATCTGGTGAAGACAATAGGACATACTTCAGGACATACTTATTCAAAGTAATCCTGAGTGATACAACTGGATTTACTGAAAAATAAGAACTTAGAGATAAGTTAAAGTGCTAAGTTTTGTCACATGGCATATTACTCTTGATGTGAAAGGCATTCCTTTGTCTATATAGCATTTTTAGGGTAATCTTTGCTGAAAAATCTGAATCCGCTATAAAGCATGTGCTGAGTAAGTTCATAATCTTCTTTTTCAACATAAATTACAGGGTTTTTGCCTCTACTAAAATTTTTTTCCTGGCAAAGCCAAAGGCAGGATAAAGATTGCCACCCAGGAATTTGTTAATTTTCCCTGATCTGCTTCAGAGCAAGAATTAACTGCTACTTCTTCTTAAATTTCAGTATCATTTTTATACCTATTCTATAATAAACCATTTATTTAGTTCCTTGTATTCCAGGAAAAATATGCAAACTGTGTTTAAACCTGATGGCTAATATAATCTATTTTCACCTGATGAGAAAAGGCATGAGATCAGAGCAATAATGAGATCCTAAATTTAGTTAATTAAATAAGAACCGTTTGTTAGTGGTATTTCTTTAGAATATCCTGATATTTCATCTAATATTTTTCAAAAGTGTTTGTCTTAAAACCTGTGTTTTTATAGTGTTGAAGAGATCTTTGTTTTGTGTTACAAGTTAGAAAAAACTTTCCATAGTCTTCATTAGAAAAACATATCTCTAAATCACTCAATGCTGCCTAGGAATTGTGATTATGAAAGCCATGGGGGGGCTCATCATAGGTATTGTTTTACTTTTGCCTCATGAGATGCAATACTATATAGTAGGTACTTTATAAAGGCTTTGCAATGGTCTAGAATTTAGAAATTCTAGTGTTTACTTCCACTGAGAAAAGTCAGTACATTATATATTTCAAAGCAGTAAAATATTTGACACTGAATAACAGATTCCATAAATAGGTATTCTAAAAGCCTCTTTCCTGAAATAAATCCTTGCTGAGGAGGAATCACAGTTGTACTCTCCAGTGGAGTGAACTGCTGACATCAATATTTCTTACCTTATGGAATTCAAGCAAGGCTTGTTTCTCTCTTTGTCTCTCTTCAAGCCTGTTAAAATAGCTACAATTTTTCACTGAAGGTGGGTTAGATATGTTGTTTAGCATTATTTGTGTATGTATGTATTTGTGCATTGCTTGTGTATAAAATACATTTATTATCTCATTGGTGAGAACTTAACACATCTGAAAATGATTACAGTCTCTAAAAGTTACAGCTTTTTTCAGTAGTAGGCATAAGTCATTAGATGAACAGGTTATTGATGTATCAACGGTGGCCTGTCATGTATCTCTTCTCTTCTTACGTGCAGAATAGGAAAAATATTTGGAGTGAAAATACTTTTTGGATTTATTATTTATTATTTAGCCCCCACTCCACACACACACCCCCATGTAGTTTGAGGCAGTTGACATGAAATATTTTCCATGTGGCTGAGCTGTAAGGCTGCAAATTTTTTTGCTAAGCTTTCTGTCACTTTGGGGGGGGCAGGGTGGTGTGCGGTGGGGGCAAATCCTTTACAAATTAGCTAAATACCTGTGATATTTCAGCTGAAGCCTTCAAGTCCTTAGATGTACTTACTGAAGAAATTCCTCACTCATTTTTCACATTATCAATTCTATGATAATGATGAAAGTAAAAACAATAAAATAAGATACAGGCTGGAAAGCACAACTGGGCTAAAATCAGGGAGCAACTAAGAATAAGGAAGGTACAAAAACTGACAAGAGGTGACAAAGGAAGATGACAGTGTGAGATATAGAGCCTTGACCTACAACTAGAGGAGAAAAAAATAAACCAAGGATTGAAAAATTAATTAATAAGAATTGCTGAAAATGGAAGCAAATGAAAATCCCTTTGTCTCTTTAATAGGCTTAGAAGTATTATATTCCATGTAAAATTCGTTATTGATAGAATAAACCTTGAGATGTTAACATAAGGTTCGTTTTATGTGAGTACTCATGTAAAAGTTTGTTGTTCATGACATTTTTAGAAGGCAAGTACAAAGAGTATTTCAGCACAGTCAATAAAAATGCATTTCTTTTTAAGTTAATGACTGTAATATATATTTTCCACAACAACAACAAAAAAACCCACTTTACTAACTTTTTCTTGAAAGCTACAATTTCTTAAAGAAAAGTACTTCTGGAAGAAATGAGGAATTCTCAAAATTTTAGGTGCAATAGTATGAGTATCTTTATGAATAGACTGGAGGCAGGCAGCCCTGGAAATTTCGAGTTTATGAAAAGAACAAAAAACAAGTACAGCAACAGTAATAAAATGTGCATAATTGTTGCATCTTCTCCTTAGACTGGAATGGGACACCTGCGTGTTACAAAAGAAGGCCTTCGTCTGGAAGGGGAGTCGGAATTCTTATTCCCTCTTTATGCCAAAGAAATCCATTCTCGAGTGGTAAGCCGATAATCTTTCAGTAATGCTAAAATAAAATTAATGCACTTATCAACAGTTGAATTTAGGCAAATTCCAGGCACCTGTCATGGAAATATATATAGATGTGTGTGTATATATGTGTATACACACATATTTTCGCATATCTTGCAATCATGATCATTAGGTCAATGTTCTGATACTATGGCAGAATTAACTTTTTTCTCTTAGGCATGTGTTAAGAAATAGCTCAAAAGGAATTATAAAGGTCATTGTATATAAGCAATACTAAAATTTTAGGAGTGTGTAGAAAGTTGTTCATTATTTTTACTGAGATTAATTTTTAATGCAGGCTTCCCTGTGAAACTGCTTGCTTTGTTTATTCATCAGTTACAGAATAGTTTAAAAATCTCTAAAATTAATGGATCTTACTGGAAAAGTTACAATTTCTCTAATACGTTCAGGTTTTGTCACTTCTAGGACAATATGGATGATATCTTTATATCTTTATATCTTTATATATTTATGTCTATAAAATCTGCAAGACTAAATGGGAAGATTTAGAATTGAATCTTGTTTACATAGACATTTTTACATAGACAAAATTTAATAATTTTATTATTGTTATTGAGGTAAAACCAGAATATCATACTTGGTCAAAGAAAATATTTATGAAGCTGATTAACTTTTAAATGGCACTGAGAATGGGTATGGTATGAAAGCTTTTTATTGAAGTACTGGGTTTAGAGGAAGAAAGTGAGAATCTGAATTGGTTCAGAGTCCATGTGAATTCTGAAACTTATTCAGGTGAATTTTTTGTAGAATGATATCTGTTTCTGGCCAACAAAATGAGTATTTTTCAGAACTATTGTCTATAATCTAAACTTTCACAAAATAAAGCCATTTTTATGAACAGTGTCATCAACCAATGGGACATTTAATTGAATAAAGTACTCTTCAATGAGAGTAAAAGCTGGATATGTCTCTTTCATTACTTCAAACATGTAATCATTCTCATGAAGACATAAGAAGAAATAACCAGCTATGAGACATCTCTGAAGCTAGGGAAAAAGTTAGTGTTTGTATTACTATAGCAAGAGAAAGTGTAAATAAATTTATCAGAAAACATGGTTGATACCAGATTTAGGATGAGGTTTTAAAACACTCAATTACTGAAAGGTAAGCAATGCCAAAACATTTTACATCTATTAAGCCTTTCTTTTTCTGTATTTCTGCAGCAAGTATTTCCAGTAGCAGCAACAGCTCTTTCTTAGAAGGTGAAATTCTGTTGCTAAATCTGTATTTCATTTTGTTCCCTATGCTGTATCCTTCTCCGCCTCATAGGCAGTGGGAAAACTATTTATGTCCTTAAAAGAATTTCCCATGAGTTGATTATCCAATAAGACATGTAACTTTTTAAGATCAGCATAGCTAATACTTAAAACTCCCTCTGCCTCCAAAAAAATCATTATGCAATGTTAAGCTACCATTCATGCTCTTTTAATATTCCTTCCAGCTCTTAATATATTTAATACAAAACAGGAAGAAAGAGGTGTGGCAGCATCTAATATAAGCTTAGCTGTCTAATGACCCATCGTGATCATTAGTAGCATGCATTGATTAGAGCCTTCAGGCTACAGCGTGTCTGCCCCCTATGAACTGATAATTAATCAGAGGTTTTTTTGTTTGTTTGCATGCTTTTTAGAATATTTGAATGCTAGAGGCTTAGTTGCATGTAGGTTGAACTCCTGAGTGCCATCTGTATATTTATTCTCATAAAGTTGCTTATTTGTTTTGATTTCTTTCTCTAAGTTTGTCTGTTAGAGAATTGGGCCACTCACAGCTATCATAGCAGCTTTCTCCCTTGCCTTAATAGTTTTCTCATTGCAGTCTCCTAACAGCTCTTCTCACCTAATGAGGTCTCCAAAGTGCTAAGAAAATACATAGCAGAAAATCTACTTGCTATGGATCATCTCTGGAGCCTATTACAAGTTTATGACTTCATTATAAGACCAACACAGAGTTACGGGCAACACCATTGCATCTTAGCTGATACATATTCATGGAAAGATAAAAGATGACCATTCATAAATATGTTACTAGATTTTAATTAGTCAGCAACACGTGTGGAAACTGCATGTCTAGAATACAGTTTATTCGCACTTACATTTGGTATTACAAATTACCAACTTATTTTTTAAATCAGCCAGTGGCAGTTAAATAAGTGTTATAAATAAAGATGCCCAGATTTGTGGGTAATTTAGCACATATAGTTGAATGTAATGTATTTACCTGATCTTTGTTGACCTTCCTTTTCCACTTCCTACTACCTTGTTATCATTAATGTTCATTCTAACACACTGCTTACTTTTTTTCCTAGGACTTTTCATTATTTGTGTTAAATCTGTTAGCTTTCCCTTTTCCTGATATAACTTGCAAAATGAGATCCATTTATTTTGCTCACTTAGTGACTTCTTTTAGATAGCCTATCTTCTTACTTGTAAGATATCCTTTTTTTTTTAAAGTATAAGTTGGACTCCAAACTGTGTATTGCATCTACCACTGTTACTAGATAAGTCTTTGCAGTAAAATTCTTCACGTAAAATATGTTCAAAGTTCTGAGGTTATCTCATACTCTAAGCATTAAATTATGACAGGAATAGGACTTGTTAGTGATTTTCAGGGGTTAGCCCTCCAAGGTGCTGCATAGTCTCTCTTGAGTCCAGAAAAAGTAACAGAAGCCATATATGTGAGAGACTGATCTTCTGGTATTCTGCTAGTTAGAAACTCACTTATTTACCTAGGAATGAGCATCCCCTCTGAGGTCACAAGCAGGCAGCTTGCTAATACCCTCTTCATATCACATATTTCCTGATACTTTGGCAACTGAAATCTGCTTAGGCACTCTAACCAGTTACTCGGTTCCTGTCCTTTAGATACAAAGTATGCTTTGGTATAAAAGCACCTATACTGCAGAAAACTTCCTCCCCTCTTTTTAAGTCTGGCCACTTAATTGTAGCCACTGGTGTGGCTACAATTTTCTGATCCAAATGTCCATGATCAGACTTTTTGTCCCCAGATAATTTTCTAATTTTCTTAAAGTCAAGTAAAGACATTAGCCAGTATGATCTCCCTGAAAATCAGCTGCATTTAAAGACAACTCGGGTGGTGAACTGAAGAAAAATATAAGAAGAACCTACCCCCCTCACAAAGTTTTAGGACACTTCCAAACAATGCCTGTTAGGTCTCTTGCCATGAACCTGTTTCATTACTGTTGATATGTCTAGCCTGATGGAGCACTGTCAGCACCTAGGTCTTTCAGAACAGTTAATTATCTGCTTTTCAAGCCAAGGAGAAGCTTGGGGAGGCACCAACTGGCCTGAAGTACAGAGAGTTTGAGTAGAAGGTCCAGAAATAAGTAAAGGAAATTACATCACGTGGGAGGAGTTCAACAAGCACAACACCAAGCCATGAGTTAACAAAAGGGCGTGTTTTGGTGGAGTAATTCCATGCTGGCTGCAGTCTAAGAATGGCATGAATTTTTGAATTGCCTACCATAGCTAGTCTGGATTGTGGTGAGGTTGGTAGGGATGAATGAAGATACCAATGACAGCTGCTTGGCATGCCCTGGCTTTCATGAGTAGCACAGAATGATGGGTAGGCATGAAGCTCTGATTGCTCTGCAAATGCCCCAGCTGTGATGAAAACTGTGAGGAGAGTTAAGTCGAATATGAGTGCCATTGCTTTGTGATCTTCATATGTGATTTTGTGTATGGGGACAACAGATGTGGAACAGCAAAGGGTGTATTAGGCGTAAATCATGGTACAAGGTTGTGAACAAGCAGATGATGCTGTTTAGTTTGCTGATCTGTCATCCTTTTGCATGGCAGACCGGGAGGCAATTTCATTTAGACTGGCACTGTCATCTGTACGGCCACCTACTAAAGTCAGTTTTGAGCTAGTCAACCTGCCGCTTTCTCCATCACCCACTGTCTGAGTTTTCTTTCCAGGAGAGCCAGTGCCAGGTGCCAAAATCAAGCCAAAGCATACAGGCTGCATGGACCATTGAGGAAGCAGAATGCACCTGCATATTTCCCACCAAGTTAATAGAGTATAAATTCGCAAAGTAGGGTACTCACATTTCAATTAAATGGCTATCTTCTAGGAGTCTCAATTATGCATTGAAATGTAGTAAATCTAGTACTTAAGCATTTTTGGGCCAGTAACACAGATTTTGTTCACCTGAAGTATCGTCTATAATTTTTTTCTTATTTTAATTCTGATATCGTTGAAGTAATCAAAAATATCTGCCCAAATTCTTTGATGACATCTGAGGATGGGTTTGTAGCTGCAAAGCTCTTTCAGTGACTCAGTTAATACAAACAGTGGACTAAATTTTTAAAATTGTTAACAATTCTAATTATTCTGCTGAATCTGCTTTTTTTTCTCCATATGTCAGGACTCATCACTGCTTCTCCAGTCTACTCACAATGTGACTGTGAATGCTCGCAATTCAAATGGGGAAGTCACGGGCAGATTAAATGTGGGTAAGTGTAAGTGATTTTTCCTTCTTCACTGTTTTGGAAACAGTGTAATGAATATTTGCAAGGAGCTTAAAGGATGTAAAGCACTAAACACCTGATTATTTTTTACAGTTATGGCCATATTTGTATAGTCCAGCTGCCACTCAATAAATACCAACAGTATATTTTCAATTTCTCAGTTAAGCATTGGTCCATTAGTGGTAGGAGTCTGAGGGGTGGTTAGAGGGAGATCCTACCATTGAGTCATGAGTTTCAGACAGGACCCCCTTGCTTTCTAAACTCCTTCTCAGAGAGGAGTCTAGGTGCAGCTAAGTCCAGTCAGTGTCAGGCTTGGTCAACGGTTTATTTTCTAAGGGTTGTAGATGTAACCACTCATCAGAGTATTTGCTGTTAGTAACTAATTCGGCAGATGCCCAGGCCAGTCACATTCAGTGAATGATCAGGGCTAGATTAGTGAATTCTACAATTTATTAAAGCAACAGATACACAAGTTCTTTGGATTACCAGTGGTAAGATTGCTGGTTACAAGACATACATAAATACCAAAGATATGAGTACACTGCTAGGCTACAAGTATGATAAACAAATATAAGGCTACTCTATGCAGTGGAGATTTACAAAGTGACTCCAATGTCACAGAGATTTACGTGACTCTATGTATCAGAGATTTACAGGATTACTCCAATGCCTCATAGATTTACGTGACTCTATACAATGGAGATTTATGTGGCGACTCCAATGGCTCAGAGATTTATGCAAAACTGATATGAAGCGACTCTAATATGAAGCAAAGCAACTCTAATACATTAGAAATTTAAAGTGACTCTATAGAGGTTTCCAATCTTACCCAAAGGTGTCCCAGCGGGGAGGAAGAGAGGCTCAGCCCGTCAACTGGTCCCAGGAGTGGTATCTTCCCTAACACTCTTTTTCTCTTCACACATTTTATACTATTTTTTACCTTCCAGGTGGAGCTTGAGTGACTCTAGTCATACATACCTTTATTACAATTGGTGTAAAATTTCCTCGCCTTACTTTTAAAGCTGTAGACTAGAAAAATTCAAAGCGCGTGCCCAGTGAGGGGTGGTCATACCTTAGAGGCAGGTAACTTTTGGGATGGAGGTGTGTTTTGATATTATAATGAGTGAAGTTCCCTAAAAGGACAGCATTTTGTCAAAAGTATGACGTTCTGTTGACCCAGGGTAGCAAATATGCAGCGTACCAGCTCCATGGTACCTCGAGTTCCCATTGATCACAGAGCCTGGCTGCGATGCCTCTACACCGCTCCACCCTCTGGACAACTCCTCTCAGAGTCAGTACGCCAAGTTCTCCTGCCATTGCCAACATCTATGGTTACTAGGGAAATTCCGTGGAATGGATTCCTCACTTATCAGCTGCACTTCACCCTGAAAGCTTCTTCAATGCTGTACCTTTTCTAAAAACATAAGTTTAATTTCTAAGTCACCTCCAGCGATTATTCCATAAGCATTAATTCTGTAAATATTTGAAGCACTTCTTTATTGCAGAGTTATGCAAGAAAGGCCACTGCAGAAGTTACTCTTTTATATGTGTAAATATCTATTGATAATTACAAATAATTTTCTAAGGAAGTGCAACAGGAGAACATGGCTGGAGATCTCTGTACATCTCTCTTCATTTCCTAGTATTCCAGAGACTAATACATTTAAGCAGATGTCCTAAGGAAAAAATGCAAGTTCACAGCTCTGAAATGTGTATGTTTTACTGTATTTGGTAGCAGTAAGATACATCAGTTTACTTAGTGAAATCAACAGATCTAGACAGATGTAGGTGATAGAACTTGGCAGCAAGAATAAGCAGACTTTACTCTTTAAATCATATTTTTAAGGCAAGAATGGCAATAATGTGTCAGATACAACAGAATTTTTCTTAGTTTTAGTAGTATTTTTCAACCTTTATTTGGCTTTGGAGAAAAATGTAACAATTTGTTAACTGGTTTCTTCTAAGCTCCTCATGCAGCAAAGCACAAATTCCTACTTATTTAACTGTAAGACTAACCTGATATGCTTAAGTAGTTTACTAGATTGGGACCCAGATAAGCATTGATGAGCAACTCTTCCATGCTGATGAGACTGTGTAACTTCGGTGACAATTCCTGTTTGAAGAATTGTCATATAAATTCATTGAATATTTTGCAAGCTTCACTGTTTTCGAACAAACTTCAAATAAAAAAAAATAATTTATAACATATCAAGGAGCCTGCTTTTCGTCTTCAAAATGTATAATTATACAATTAATCACAATTTGGCCTTTAAATGTTTTCAAATCTCCTTTTTTAAAAAATCAAATCTATTTATACAAATCTGAATTATTCCTCTTTAAAAAATGACCCATAATATTTATCAAAGCATGATAGTAGAATTCATACCTCACTCTGATAATAATTAAGGGTATGAAATGTACAGTACTTCTAGTACAGTAATTAACTATACTGTGACCACATGACCAAAACCAAACACATCACATGGTCAAAATTTCTGTGACATTGCCCATATGCTGTTGATTCTGTCTGCTACGTTCTGTTTGTGGATGCCCATCATGGGACCAGATGTGTATCTGCACTGCAGTCATGTGCCCATCCCGCCTGATGAGAAGGACCTGGGACTGCTAGAGGACAACAAGCTGACCATGAGCCAGAAATGTGCCTTTGTGGCCAAGAAGGCCAACAATATTCTGGGCTGCATTAAAAGGAGTGTGGTCAGCAGGTGGAGGGAGGTTATCCTCCCCCTCTACTCTGCCCTGGTGAGACCACATTTGCAGTACTGTGTCCAGTTTTGGGCCCCCCTGTTTAAGAATGATGTGGAACTGTTTGAGCAAGTCCAGCGGAGAGCTACCGAGAAGATCAGGGCACTGGAGCTTCTCCCTTATGAGGAAAGGCTGAGAGACCTGGGTTTGTTCAGCCTGGAGAAGAGGAGACTGAGGGGGGTTTCATCAAGACTTATAAATATCTAAAGGGTGGGTGTCAGTACATTGGGACTAGGCTCTTTTCAATAGTGCCCAATGACAGGACAAGGGGCAATGGGCACAAGTTGGAACACAGGAAGTTCCACCTCGTTATGAGAAACAACTTCTTTCCCGTGAGGGTGCCAGAGCAGTGGCACAGGCTGCCCAGGGAGGTTGTGGAATCTCCTTCCCTGGAGACATTCAAAACCCGCCTGGACGTGGTCCTGTGCCCCCTGCTCTGGGTGTCCCTGCTCAAGCAGGGGGTTGGACAAGATGATCTCCAGAGGTCCCTTCCAACCTCTACCATTCTGGGATTCTGTGGTGAGAAGAAGTTGTCAGGAGGGCCTCTGGGAAGGTCAGACTGCAGAGCAGATCACTGACCACCACACTAACTAGTCCAACATGATCCCTGCCAAAGTCTGAGAAACTTGCAGGTAAAATCATGTCAGACAGTAGCCCAAAGGCGTGATGAATTGATTGACAGGCTGTGTGCAGCCTGCATGACCGAGAACTGCTAATAAGAAAGATACGCTATAAACGTGTTCATGAGTATTTGGTCCTGTATTGAGTTTGGGCACTTGTCAGACCAGTGACCCCATCATTAATAGGTGCTTTTGCATGGATGTGAAAAAAGCTGTTCTGATTTCTGCTGAACTCAATTCTGTCATCATATTTTAATATACTCATGATGCACTTAGGGGACTGAGTCCCTATGGAAGTAAGGCACCTCCATATTTCAAGCTGGCAAAATGACATACCTTTGGTGGAAGGTGCATTGCTTCTCAGACAGTGTTTCTGCATGAACAATTAAGAAACTTTGTTGGGGGAAAAAGAGTCAGCATTGAAGAGTGATATAGATAATTGCTTGTTTGGACTTTGGCACCTGTAATGTAACTGAGGTCCATAAATGAGCAGTCTCAGATATTCAGCCATAGTGTATCTTTCCTGTTACCAAAGAGAGCTTCAGTGCTGAAAGCAGTGTAAAGGATATATTTTACTGAAAGAAAAGGTATTTTAGTAGTTGTGCCAGCCAATGTGTATAGATCTTACCTTAGGAAAATGAAGCCTGGCAAAAATAATAAATATCAGATGGTCTTTTCTTTTTCCCCCTTCCCAGTCACCACTTAGTCATCTTCTGAGAGCATTAACACAGAACAGTACAGAAAGTGAGATGGAATGTGCTGCCTAAAATAAATAGAAAGTTTAAAATATTTGCTCTGTAGGTCTAGAGACATCTAGATTGAAGAAAACCTGTAAACTGAAGACCCAAAAAACTGCGAAGGGTCAATACAAACCCATGTTGTAGAATATGGACTGTGGTGTTTAGGGGGGAGGGTTCCGCTGGATGGGAACTGTCTTGTCAGTAGTGACTCATTTAGAGTAAGTACCATCCATTTTTAGTATTTTCTCTTCTTATTGGTAGTTTAATTCTGTTTCTCTGGTTTTTGTCACCTTGATCTTCTGGCCTTATTCCCAGTAATGTGTGGTTCAGTCTTATTGTACCTTATGAATTAAGATCTTTATCCTTCGTGATGCTGGCAACCTTACTTCGTCTAAAGTAGTAATATCTTAGCAACACGTTGTGTACTTATGTACAAATTTATGTTGGCATTTTGCTCAAGGAAGAGAAAGCCTTCCATCTAATTTTAGATGGGCCTTTATTCCATTTATTTTACTGACTTTGGGTGTTTTCCAGTAAAGTTGGAAAAACTCCAGGGCGGTGCTGGGCAGTGACACTTCTCTTTTTAAGGTTGGACTTGATGATCTTAAAGGTCTTTTCTAATCTAAATTATTCTATGATTCTATGATCTCACAGCTCTTTAACCTTTTCCTAAGGGAAAGCTCAATACTTGGTGTTGTCCAGACGAAAAGTTGTCTGGCTGTGCAGAGAGGCTGTATCTGGCTTAGGCAGTATATGAAGAAACCAGTAGGAAGGAGCAAAGTTTAGACTGGAAGACCTGTATCTCAAATCTTCTAAAAGTGATCAGTGTATAAAAGCAATTCAAATTCAACACTGAGGCAGAGGAGTTCTGACAGCAGTTTGGCTTACTCTTTTCAGATCTACTACAGGAAATACTTAGGTAAGAGGTGAAATAATTAGTTGAGCCTGGGAAAATCAAAACTACATCAAAAGGAAGTGCTAAAGTATATTTGCTTATTATTTGAAATATTTAATGTTCAAGTAATCTCTTTTTGACTGGCAATTCTATTTGTTGAATTCATTAATAATTGGTCTTAAGTGCTGTCTGGTGTAGCTGGTTCCATTGTAAATGCTAACAGGAAATATTACTAATATTAACTCATAATAATTTTAGACTCAGAGAAAAGTGATGAAAGAGCAGTAAGAACTTAATACGGTAAAGAACTCTGTTAATAACTAAAGATATGGTCAAACAACAGTGACTAGGGTAAGTGACAGTCTGCTAAAGTAAATGACCATTATATATAGCTTGGTATTTTTAGCTGTTGTCCTTAGCCAGTTATAAAATGCATGCATGTAAGATGATGTTCCCTTATAGGAAGTGTGAAAAATAGGTCTCTGGCTGATTTACTTCAGATGCACAAGCCTTTGCTAAAGAATGAATGCCTTCTACAGTTGCCAGCATGCTGGAATTATGTTGTAATAATCTATTTATCTTATAAATATGAGTAGTTTCTGTGGTGAAAGATCTGTATAGATAAGTTTGGGATCATTCTAAAGATGACAATATAATATAGCACCACTCATAAGATCACAACAAAAATCCCTTCTAACCCACAGAAGATTGTGTTTCAAATGATCCGTTAAAATATTTTAATAAGTTACTAATAGTGATTTAAACACCCAGACTTCAATGGAAGTAATTCACAGGAGAGATGTGAAACAAATCTTTACTTGAGGAGTTTCTGTGAAATTCCTCACATGAGGATAACAGGCACATATTATGCAAGAATGAAAAAGATTTCCCTCCTGAATCACAGATAGTCATTTTAGTATAAAATTACATCAAATGTGAGCAACTTCCACCACGAGCACTCTTGTTTTAAAGTTTCTACATGCTCCTCAGTTTATCTGCATGACATACCTCTTGCAGGAGTTATCTGGGCATTGTAGCTCTTCAAAAATGCTGTGGATCTTGTTGTGTTTTGGACTGTGTTCCATAATTATGCTGCTTACAGAAGCCTCACTGAATGCAAATACATTTAACTGCTTGCCAGGAAAAGAATACTTTCAAAATAATAAGGATCATAACTAAAAAAAACCAAACCAATTCTGTGCTTTACTCTTTTTCAACTTCAGTATCCTTCCGGATGACAAAAATACCCATTTTGTTTTAGTTACTCCTTAAAATAATTTAAAACTCTCAAATGACCAAAGAAACTCATATTAAAACCAAGTAAATAATTTTTTTTAATAGTGTGAACCGTAAAAGGAAATGGGACATTTAGTTAAGGGATTATGGGTTGTTTTTGGAAATTTCTGGGAGAAATGGGACTTTTAAAAGAAGGATGTTGGCCAACAGACAGCAAGGAAGGAATCTAAGCAAGGCACAGATGTGGGAAGGTAAAGGACTGAGAGCCAGAAGGAAGTAAGAAAGCCATGGGGACAGATGCCTATAGGCAAAGCAAGGATGTCTACAGAACAGTTACAGATGAGAACTATTTTCATTAGAATAGCTCCTGTCTTTAAAATCATGAATAAGATTCAGATGTCATTACCACAGCTTGCTCATCCATCTTCAAAACTGAAATATCTAGAACTTCCTTTGATAATTCAAGAAAGCAGTTGAAGAAAGCTGCTAACCATCATCTCGAAGATTCCTATTCTTACCACTTCAAAGCTTTATTGAATCCTAGGAAAAAAAAAAAAAAAAAAAAAAGAAATGTAGCACCTTTGGTTTATACCCTGAGCCATAATAAAGCAACTAAGTGTAAAAAATGATCAAACTTTTTTGGTAATGAATTTTTAATATATATATATAAATATATATATGTATATAAAAGAAACATCTAGAGTATATAGTCAATTATCAAATACTTAAGAGCAACATTGGTATCATACAGTAAATGGTGCTTTACCTAAGCAAACATGCTTACATATACACCCTATCAGCAGATTAATATAATAGAGTCAGATTTTGTAGTGGTGTTCCAGTGCCAAATATTATGAAAGTGGATGAAAAGCAGCATGTTTCCAACTATCTTCACTGAAAAGTAGGGCCAGTTTTTGAAAAGATCTATTTTTCAAGGAATATCTAAGGAGGCTTTAACCTACAGAACACCAGACCCTTAGATCTGCTTGTAATATGTCGTTTTGAGGAGAAAAAAATGAAACAAATCAAAACAAAAACCACAAAGGAAAAGAGCTTCTGAAGTCATGCAAGGTCTGTGAGAACATATTCCAGTACAGTGGGCTGCTGGTCCTCCTCCTAGTTCAATCATTTACACCAAGCAACAGTATCATCAGTAGCTTCAGGTCAGGAGTTCAGTTTAAAGTATTTAAAGCTGGAGGGAATTTATTTAGATAACTGTATTATGAAGCTGTTCTGCATTTTGAAATGTGAAAGCAGCGTAACTCAGAAAGCATGGGAATATGGTAAAAGTCAAAATGGTTTATGCAGTCTGAAAACAAAATCACAGTCAAAATTCTGCCTACAAACTATTTTTATGTCCATCACATTAATCTGAACAGCCGTTAAGATGAGAGCATATGTGCTATCCCATCCCTCTTTTTTCAAAGAGGAACAACATTCTAGGGATCCAGATTGAGTGTCAGTACCTAATATATTGCTTCATTAACATTAATTGCCATCTATAAACTACTACTTTCCAATGTCATATAATTTCTGGTTTTCTTATCAGCGTTTTGATATTTCATTTCAAGTGACAGTATTTTTTCATCAGAGACATAATAGGGAGAAAACAATGTTAATGAAGCATGATGTACGTAAGAAGAGTTTGATGGTGTTTTTACAGGGAAAACCCTGAAGCCAGTTTCATAAACTTGACTTAATTAATGACATTGTAAGATCATTTAGCTTTTCCTTCTTTATTTTTCCCAGAAGGCTTTCATTAAAAAGTCCATTTTTGCCAAATAAGTTCTTTCTTATCTTTAAGATAAAAGCCAGAACATATTTCTTGAAGATATTTGTGCTGCAGGAAGATGATTATTTGCACAACTTTAATTGCTGTCCAGCTGGGTTATAAGAAGGAAAGATACAACATAGGAGTAATTAATAGAAAGATAAATTGCAAACTTCATTGAAGTATTTTTGAGGTTACTAAGTCTTTCTATGATCAAGAACTTAGAATTTTTGTTCCAAGGGGATTAAAGTAAGGATTTTTCTTCCAGAAGTATAAAAATTTTAGCCACCAATGAATCTGATCATATCAAGACATACATGCTAGTTTTATTTAAAAGTAAAATTTAGAGAATGACAGGTGGCTGCTAAAACATCCTACAGATTTTTTAACTGATCCTCTTTTCTAATTTCCTGGATTAGTCCATGGCAGATGTGTTTCTGTTATGTATTAAATGCATATGCCATTAGTCTTTTGTGATATTATTGTATATTTAAATGGATATAATGATGAAAAGAATTAAAATAAATAGCAGAAAAAAGGTAGTAATCAATATACATTTAAATTAAAGCTAGCTAAGCATATTACCATGAAAACTTATTTATGGAAACAGTAATTTAGTCATTACAGCTACAGTTCAATATTTAGACTCAAATGAACAGTTTTCTCTTCTGCAAAAAAAAAATACCATTGATGTCTGTGTACCATATATAGTAAGGTGCTTACCATAGCAAGATTTACACACCCTGTCCCCAAATATGATAATCATTATGAAGAAATATGTGATGATGTTCAGGGGCAGCAATGCTGACTTAAGCCAGACTTTAAACATCCTCTGGAAGTTAATCAGGTAGTTATGTGCATTGCCAACTTGCTTAAATATGCCAGCATCACAGTTAAGGGGAAATTTAACCTGGCCAAGGGGATTTGAATCCTATGCTGTCACTTCTAACTGTGTCTAGTAGAAGAGAAAAGCAATATGCATATAAGTCTACAGAGCTTAGCTCTGAAAAAAAGGCCAATGTTTGGGAAATAATTTTTTATTTGGAAAAAGAACCAGATAGTGAATACCTATCTTTTATCAGAAAGCAATTACTCACCTGAGTAGCCCCATTCTGTATTTCAATGGGAGTAAGGAATTAAAAATAAGTGAAAATGGGAAATTATTAAATACTTTATAACCTTCTCGACTGTCACAGTCTTCAGTAAATTTGGATCCCAAACAACACATTTTGGTTCATATGGTATAGTAAGTATTAATGTAAGTCATTTGATGATAATTTGAAGATAGTAGTTGTTGCTAAAAGTTAGGTCAGTTCCTGTACTTCCTTCCTTTAGAGTAATAAGGAGATTGAATTGGGATTGGTTAATGCTAGATGAATTTGTAAAGGTTAGCTTAAAATAGCTGAAATTTATTGTGACTATAATCTGTTACAGAGTTTGCATAATTGATTATAATCCTAGTCATTTCAAGTGTAACAGTACTTTCTTCTTAAAGCTAACAAGACTCCTGATAGTATTTAGTGGCCAAAAAAGGAACTAGATCTGTATCTTTTTGCAGCAGGTCTGCAGAAGCTCCTCACCCTGGGAGACTACTTGAACATACATCTGCAGTGTACCCTTGTGGCAATGAGGGCTAATAGCATACTGGGCTGCATTATTCCACTCCTGGCAGACTGCATCACACAATACTGTGTTAAGTCCCCACCAGTATGACAGAGCAACGAGCAAACTGGGGAGACTCCCACATGGAGCCATTAAGATGGTCAGGGAGTGGGAGCACATGAGGTATAAGAGGCTGAAGGTGTTCTGTTTAACCTGCAGAAAAGAAGGCTTAAAGGGGGCTTCTGATTTCTTCCTGCTTCTAGGAGGGCTAGAGACCAGATGATGCCAGATTCTTCTCAGAGGTACACAGCAAAAGGGCAGGAGGCAATGGTCATATGTTGCAGTGAGTCAAAATGCAACTGGATGGGGGGGTGGGGTGCAGAATATCACTGTTAGAAGAGTTAACCATGGGAGCAGGTTGCCCAAAGAGGCTGTTGACTCCCCTGCCTCAGAGGTATTAAAAATCCACCTGGACAAGACCCAGAGCACCTACATTTAACTTCCAAACAAGTTGATCCTGCTATGAGTAGGAGGTAGGACTAGGTAACCTCCAGAGGTGATCTCTGACTTGCAATCTTCTGTGATTCTGTCTTGCCCAGTCTTAAACTGACACTTTAGAAGGGATGAGGTCACTTACGGACCCCAGGCCAGACCTTCTAGCCCGATGTAGAAGTCTTAGATTCTCTAGGGCATCTCAGATAAACTGAAGGCCAGGCAGGGAACACCAAAGTACATATAATGGCACTAGACAACCGTGTTGGCAACTGAGTCATGCCCCATTTCTTTAATTGGTCCTCTCACATTGTCCTCTGCCCAGATCCAGTAGGCATGGATAGAATACTCCTGGAACACAGTGCTCGAGTTGACCTTGTGAAAATACACTCATAGCTTTCCTAAAAAAAAAAACTAATTGGAGGATGAAGAATTATCCATTATACAGAAGATAGAGTGGTTAAAGTATTCACTCAGGGATGAGAGACTCGGATCAGCTCTCCTCTCTGCATACAGGGTTTCAAATTATCCTGCCTCATCTCCTTTAGTGCTTTCCTTTTTCACCTTACCTGTCTGAGGACTGTGTGTTTCACCTTTTCCTGTTGAAGTTATTCATAATGCAACAAAAAAGGCCTGAGAGAAAAGGTGATACCATAGCCTTTTTGTCAAGTCACTATGTGAGAAACTTGATCTCCTATTCCTGCCAGGGTTTCTACATACAGTACTCCATTTTACAGTGAAATACTTAATGGGTTAATTTTTTTATATTTAAATACAGTATTTTATAATGATAATACCTAGATTGATAAAGACACTTAGTTACCTAAATCATTCTAAGAGGAGAAAGTACTACCACCTACCACCTAAATACCTAACACTAGGTTGCATTGCCACTGTCTGCATGATCACTGTCTGCAATTATCATTCAGAACCAATTTTTAAAAGATCTCTAGAATTGTCTCCAACCATGAAGAACAACACAGTGTAAGAAGTGCTGACAGTAAGGCGTCCTTGCTTTGATCTGAGAGGGCATAATTGTTGCATCCATTACATAAAAGGAGAACTGAGAGAAGAGGAAACAGGAGCAGCAAGTAGTCTATTAATATACTAGAGATGTTTTTAAAGGTGATGCAAGTTGTATGATATGAACATAAAATGTATATATGCAACATGCCACATAGTCTCTGTAATAATGAGCTTGTTCTAATAAAAGACCAGGAACTACTTCCATACCATTCCATGTGAAAACCTGACTAATTTTATGCCTCTGAAAGTAATGACTTTACATTTATTGGTATTGTATTACCCATGGAACTAGAACTGAATCTGTAGGAGTATTACATTTTTAATACACTTTTAATGAGATCTTATTTTAAGTAAAGTGCTTTAATATAACAAAAATTAAGTAAAAAATGGAATTGCATAGCAATACCTCAAAGCTCTCAGGATTTTTGCTTATATTCAACACTTCAATGATTCTAGGTGGTAGGAGAAGTGTGAAACATATAGAGTAGGTGACTGCCATAGGTTATCAGAAATAATGGGTAGTAGAAGAGAGTAAGAAAATAAAAGATCTGAAATCAAATAAATAACTTCAGTGCTGGAAAGCCTTTTCTTTCAAAAGATCTACAGACACACTACACTGCAAGTGCTTAGTACTTGACAGAACTAACTGGATTTGAACAGTCTGGCTACATGTTAGGAATTTCATTTACGTTAAGTCTTTGTGGATATGTATTTTACGGCAGGCCCTATTTTTCATAGAAGATTCTTTGCCATCTCGTCCTTCTATGTTTGTGCTTGCCTGGAATTCAAAGGTTGGGTAGCAGTAGAAGGGAATTTATTTAAATGCTTTTTCACTGAAATGGACTCACTGAACAAACGACTGGAACAACTGGAACAATTTTTCATTACTTAATGTGGCATCCTCAGTGTCAAGAGGTATGTGGTGTGATGTGATGTGATGTGATGTGATGTGATGATCACATAGGAGGTCTATAACAGAATGGCACATGTTAAAGGAGGAAGTATAAAGAAACAGTGGGCAATTATTGGTCAGCCTGACTAGGAAGGATAAGTGATTGACCTGGAAATTCTAGTGATGCCTCTGGCAGCAACAGAAGAACGCTTCAAATGCTGTCTATAACCTGCATTCAGTCGTGTTACATTTTTAATTCTAGAATTTTTTAATTCTTATCAATAAGTATGATTATATAACATTAGTTGAATTACATGTAGTTAATATACTAGGGCTGTAAACAAAATGCTTTTAGGAATTAGGAGATTAAAGTTTCAGATATTGAATTTGGCTGCTGTTTATGAGCTGAAAATGAAGCTTGCTGGCATCAAAATACAATTAATGTTATTACAATATAGCTAGTGCATGTGAGTTGTGAAATACAACTAAGAGAAATTAATGGCTAGTTTTGGTTACATAAATTAATCCGTATTTCTTTAGAAGCCTATTTTTTCTTTTTGAATGTTGTTCCTCATATACTAAGATGTCTCATCTCTAGCATGAATAAAACATATGCTTGAATTTGGTTTACCCTAGCATTCCCTCTAAAGATTTAAAATGCATCATTTATTATCCATAGCATTCTTTGATAATGATGATTATCTATAGGATAATCCTTGTGCTGATTTACTGGGGCATTTGTGTTGAGAAAACTATGGACCTAAAGATTCTTCTTAAAGATTTACTCAAGTCTGCAAGAACCAGGATCAGACAGGAGAGAAATCTGGATGCAAATCCAGCATGCACAAATCCATGAGATGTAGTTTCAGAGAGTCACCAGTTAAGACTAGTTTGGGAAGTATATAACGTGCAGTGAGTGCTCTCAGTGCTTGTAGCATTTTTTCTTATTTAAGTCTAGCTTCAAAATATAATGGGCATAGTTCAAAATGCACCTGTCATAGATCCTGCCTAACTGCCCCTCGACATGGTTAAATTCAAGTTTAGATTCTCCTAACTCTTGTGAAGAAAAATGTTAAGAGCCATAGGCACCAAACTTTTCTTTTTCAGCAACAAAAGTCCCTAAATACCTTAATGAGTCACTCAGTGCATGATGAGAAGCATCTAAAGTTTGAAAGTGTTCAGTATGTAGGAATAGACTACATCTACATTAGCAACTAAACCAGGCCAGGACCCACAGTCTGCCCCAGGGGCAGATGGCATGGCACAACTCTCATTACACAGCTAAGCCCACTTCCCTCCAGAGGTGGAGAGCTTCATCCATCCCATCTGCGAGGAACAGCCCCTGGTCAGGGACATTGTCTGGGAGGTAGCTGTGTGGCACAGGTCGAGATGGTGCCAAGGAGCATGCTACCAGGTTAGCAGACATTGGCTATGCTTGTGTCTCCTCTGACTTTACTTTCTCTAATTTATTGGTATAGATGTACTCACTAGCTTGCTAAAACTTACTGCTCAGCCATGATGAGCACTTTTTTACAAATCCTGTTATACCTCTTGTTCTTCTAGCTAAGGAGATTTTTCTCTGTTTTTCCCATATCTCATTATTTTATGGTAGGAGTCCCTCAATTTATCCAGTTGAAGGTGTTTGCTTTGCCTGGAATAATGACATATTAATTCAGTCGAAGAGGAGAGCCCAAGAATGAGCTTATGTGGTTAAATGTTAAAAACAATTGGCTGGGAGTGGAAAGGCCAAATCCCATCCTTGTTTCAGTCACTGTGGGAATGAGGTCAGTCCATACATGGACCACTTTAATTAAACTGGTATATATTTCATCTCCAGTTTTATCAGTATGATGTTCTGTATGGACACCATGCCTAAAATTTGCATTAGAGAGGACAGCTGAGAAAGTCAGTCTGTACAACATGCATTTGTTTACTTTGGTTAGGTGAGAGAAAAAAAATTTGTTCCAAGGTATGTAGGTACTATTTAGTGTATATATATTCACCCTGAATTCAAACAGTTAAAGCAGCTCCTATAGCTTATATCTATTTTCTTTTGTCATGTCACATCTCTCTGGGAATTAATCTACATTCCATAACAATCCAATTAACAAAGACCTGACAATTTTCTGGCAATATGCAGATGTACAAATTTTAAAAATCGATTCATGCTGTTTGAGGTAGTTCTTTCCTGTTCTTACTATAAGAAACATGAAAAAATCTATCTTTGACAAGATTGCTTGTAAAATAGATTCAGCAAATTAGCAAATCAAGAAGATAAATCTACTCCTAGACGAGATCAAGTCAGGACTTGTGCAAATCATGTCACACTTCTCCAGTTCTTTCAAATCCATTGTTTTTTCCAATGCTTTATAATCAATGAATTTCAGTGTCTACCAAGGTGCTGAGAAGGAAAGAACAGAATTGCCACTATTTAGGCCCAGCAATTTATTTTCAAAGCTGACTGACTGCCTTTGTACCAAGGAAATCAGTAGATGCAGAAGAATAGATACAGTATCTTCATCATATTATTCTTCTGTGATCACGTGTAAATAGTTAGCAATTGTATATAAATTAATAGTATATATTTCTGAGTAGCTCTGTCGAGATATTGCCGCATATTGTTTGCAGGCTTGCACAAAAATGGTTAGAGCAGTTTCTAACTAGTATTTTAAAGATTACCCACACAATAAAACCTCACAGCTTAGAACTGAGTTTGTGGAGGTTCTTGGGCACCTACTTTACTTTAAATGTAAGTCTTCACTCTTTTAAGTAATAAATATTCTATGGCTATATAAAAATATTTGCTTCTGGCATGCCAGACCTACTAAAATATTGACAGCACTGAAAAGAAAAATACCTAACCTTGTCATAGCCTACAGAATAAGCATTCTCATTTCTATCTCATTTACTGGGTCTAATCCAGCAGATATTTTAATTGTACGCTTTTTAGAATGAACTCTGACAATAAGCAGCATCAGGAGAATAAAAGGTGGTAGCACAACTTTTCTCCAGCAGTCCTACACCCAGGATATTGACCCTGGAAGCTAGACACTTGAGTTCCCTTCCTGTTGAGGAAATAAAGGCTCCAAATAGTTCCTTCCTTTTCTATACAGTGTAAAACATCTTCAACAGAAGAGACCACGAATTAATCCTAAATCCCTTCCAGCAAAGACATGGTACCCTCATTGTGCCTGAATCACTTGACCTGTATCATGTCAGGCAGCAGAGGCTTTAGTTTGTGTTTCCCACACTCGTGCTGAGCACTGTAATCATGGTGTTGGATGAATGGGAAGGATGAGGAACTGGCCTCTGCAGCACCACTAAAGTTGATAACAGCCAATTTACTTAGGCCTTTGATTTGTTTGAATAAACAAGGATCTGCCTACAATAGCATTACTGCTGTTGGGCAGAAACAGGAACAATAAAACACCTTAGCCAAGATTTTCTGGGAGAGCATTTATAGGAATGCATCTTTCCTTCACTTATGCAGGACTGCTTCTTTTGCTGTAAAAACAAACAAGACTGTTTGAGACCTTTTCACGGAATGAAGGTATTTTCTGAACTCACTTTTTGCAATACAATTCTCAGAAATAAAGCCATGTGCTTCAAAGGAGCTTCATAGAAGAGCCAAACTGAGATCAGTAAGGCTGTGCCTGGGTGCGCATGTCCAGCAGAGTACAATGAACTGCAGAGTTCAGCCCTCTACCCTGACCATTTTCAAGTAGAAACAGTATTGGGTTTCATGCCTTAAAATTGTTGCCCTAGTTTAGGACATTATGGCTTCTATAGCTCTTTTCATACTTGGGAAATTAAAAGCAAAAGTTTGCATCTGCTGAGTGAAGAAATAAGCACTTGTATAGGACTTTATGGAATGCCTCTCTCACATTAGCTACCGTGCAGATTTTAGGAAATACCTGGATGTATTTCTCACAACTATCAATCACCCATCACCTAATGAAGAGTCCTAATCCCTTTGAGAATTACTGCCTGGAAGAGATTTAATGTTTATGGGAGTAGGCATGGTAAGACAGGTACTTACTGAGAAGGAAGCAGCTCAGTGCCTCTCGGTCCTATGGACGGTCTGTGAATTACCTTTATTCTGTAATTCTGCGAAATAGACATTCAAACTTATGTGATGCGAATTTCTAATTGATCAGGTTATTAGAAAGAGGAATATTAAGGGTTTGATTTATATCCATTTACCAAGTGAACACTGTAGAACAGAACGTTTTACTGAATTAGGTTCTGGTGATATGTAGACTCACACATAATTATTTTAATTTTTGGAGTTCCAGATCCAATTGCAAATACTCTCGCTGCTTTTTGAAACTAAGACCATGATCTGTAACGTTTATTAGATATTTGGAATTAAACTGGCATTTGTTACGAAGAGCTGAGGATCCTGCCCTGATTTGGGATGTTTGTCATTTTAAAGTGATTGAGCCTCCCTAGTTGAAAAGGATGATGCTGTATAGACTTCGATAATTAGTTTCTACTTTAAAAAAAAAAAACAAACAAAAACAAACCCAATTTATAGACTGATCAAAGAATCTTACCAGTTTCAACACCAAGAACATGATTTTCTTGATCAATTCTTGAGGGTTTTCCTAAATTCCCTGGATACACAACTTGAAGGCATGACTCCAGTCACCATTTTGAACAACAAATTTGATAATGTAAACAGACTTACCCAATTTTGATACTTACAGGGCCACTATCCTTAGAATATCTGGGTGCTTTATGATACATAATGTACTTGAATGAGTCACTAAATTATTAAGACTGCATTTCAAATTATTAGCAATTTATATAGAAAAGTGAAAAAAGCTCATTAATTATTCCATTATTCTACTGTGCTTTGCAGGTCCTAAAATGGTAGAATTCCATGGTCAGCAATTTCAGATCAACTCAAAGGATGGCAAGCCACTTTTTACAGTGGATGAAAATGAGGTTGTCATTGGCACAGATAAACTTCGAGTCACAGGTTTGTAACAGTTTAAGAAATGCCCAAATAATAGGCACAAGAAAAGCACAATAAAAATGGCATTTTTAAATACATCATTGTATATGAACACAAGTTCTGGTTTTGCCTCATTAAGAAATTGAAATCTGAAGATATTCCAACCTTTTTTATAAAATAATCAGTAAGAACATTTAACAGCAAAATAATAACATGTATATATAAATATGTATATATCTCTGTGTGTATTCTATTTTAAAGCCATTAGTGATTGGAACTGTACTGGTGCATTTCTTTCTGAATTATTTAATGTTTCCTATGAACACCATTAACTGAGGCTGGAAAAATTCTAGATGTTCCAGTCTGAGTTTTATTGAGTTTTATTTGTGAGCACTTTTAGTCTCTCTCTGATATTTTTATATGGTTTTATCTTTCAAAGTGAAAGCCACTGTATTTCTGTTTCTGTGTAGCATATGTGTCACAGGATGGTATTTGTAGTATGTTTAAAATGTCATCTGTCAAAAGACAAGTTTGTCTTGGGCTATTTCTGCAAATCACCAAAGTACTCATTTACAAAGTAAGATGTCAACATTATCACATGAAAAGCTGTTTCCTTTCATATGACCTTCATTTTCCAGGTGTAAGGTTGCATTAAAACAGATACCTCAAGGTGTGATTTCTCGTTAAGCGGAACAATCCATCAAAGGAAATACTAAAATTATCCTGTAATTTGTTATCAGTTACATTTTTAATGTTTCTAACCTCACTGCAACTATCATGTTTAACTTATGCTAATTAATGGTGTCTGAAATCTTGAGGTCTTAATATGAATGGATATATTCATATTATTTCACTGTGTAAAACTATAAATGTGGAAGAAACTCTACAGTTAGTGTTTCAAAGCCAAATTTAAGTTATAATAACTGCATTAATAAATTTTGTTTAGGCGTGAGGGTCTTATCTTTTTTTCCTTTTTAACCAAATTGAAATTACAACTTTGTTTATCCAGGAAACCATATCAAAAAATTATTGTTTGCCCAAGGGGTGCTAAACTTTAATAGAAAAACATGTTTAACAAAGATATGAAAAACTGCATAATTGTTAACTGATTTGGAAAAGGTCTGTCTCTGCTCGAAGTAAGTAAAAATCATTCATACACACATTGAAATTATTATGCTAAAACATGTATTCTGACTTGTCCAATATTATTCTTTACACTACAAGGATAATTGTTTACTTTAGCAGATATTGTAAAAAGACACATTGCCTGTTTCTTTTTTACACTGCAGTACAATTTAAAAGCAAATCCATTAAAGTCACTGAGGTTATTTCAGGGTAAAATTAATATAAGTGAGAGGAGTTTCATGCCTACTTTGCTTCAAATTAATTTATTAAAATTGTGATTTAAGTGATACTATTAGCATAATGGATAAATTAGTAATACTTTGCATACTGAGATAATTTTTAAAACATTTTAGATAAAGAACAAGATCAATGTGAAATAAAATTTGAAAAGTTCATACCATAAGAACAGACTATGTCAAGTTTAAAATAAACAAAGAGCATTTTGCAGTTTTTTATGTACAGTATAGTGAACTAATTTATTTTACTCCACCTTATTTATGTGAATTATGAGAAGCTCAGTAACAATTTGTAAGAAAACCTGACAGTTTTCAACTAAAATATAATACAGCAGAGTGCAAATGTCTGTGATTTATGTTATTTCAGGAAAAATTAAAAAGTCTAAGAATAAGCTAATCCAACCCAACGCCTCAGGAACTCATTTTTCAACAATTTGGTATCTTTGACCTCATACTGTTGCAGTTCAGACATTTTCTGGCCCATGTGGTAGAACAAAATAGTGGCAGACACTCTCCGTTCTCCTTAGAAGAGCAAATGCCTGGGGAAAGCCATGGTCAGCCAAGTGTCTCAAATACCCCACGGGGTCACAGATGGTTCTAGATGCCCATGTTCAGACAACTGAATTGAATCCCCAGGCAACACAATCAATACTGCCTAGAGCATGATTCATCTCACCTTGAAGGAGACACCTAGTCCTAGCATGCAGAGAGTTCTTTGGCTGACCAAATGCAGTTGTCTACTTTAGGATGAGCTCAATGGCTTGCTCCCTTGAATACAGTGGCTGAGTTCAGATGCTTAAACATAAGCATCCAGAAGTGTTTGAAACACCTTAGGGTATGTGAGACACCACATGGTATCACTGTTCCTACAGGAGGCACTTCCTTTGATCATGGCAGATGGAGGCCAGGGAGGATGCACAAGGGTATTTTAGATGACAGTAGGTACATATGATTAGGCAACTAAATTCTGTCTCCAGCTCATCTGTGGCACCTATGGAGTCAAATCCAGTTGGCAGCTGGTCACGAGTGGTGTTCCCCAGGGCTCAGTGTTGGGGCCGGTCCTGTTCAATATCTTTACTGATGATCTGGATGAGGGGATTGAGTGCACCCTCAGTAAGTTTGCAGATGACACCAAGCTCGGTGGAAGTGTCGATCTGCTGGAAGGCAGGAAGGCCCTACAGAGGGACCTGGACAGGCTGGATCGTTGAGCTGGAGCCAAAGGTATGAGATTCAACAAGGCCAAGTGCTGGGTCCTGCACTTGGGTCACAACAACCCCATGCAATGCTACAGGCTTGGGGAGGAGTGGCTGGAGAGCTGACCGGCACAAAAGGACCTGGGGGTGTTGTTTGACAGCGGCCTGAACATAAGCCAGCAGTGTGCTCAGGTGGCCAAGAAGTCCAATGGCATCCTGGTTTGTATCAGGAATAGCGTGGCCAGCAGGAGCAGGGAGGTGATAGTGCCCTTGTACTCGGCACTGATGAGGCCACACCTCAAGTACTGTGTTCAGTTTTGGGCCCCTCAGTACAAGAAGGACATTTTGTTGCTGGAGCGTGTCCAAAGAAGGGCAACAAAGTTGGTGAAGGGTCTAGAGCACAAGTCTTCTGAGGAGCAGCTGAGGGAGCTGGGGTGGTTTAGCCTGGAGAAGAGGAGGCTGAGGGGAGACCTTATCACTCTCTACAACTACCTGAAAGGAGGTTGTAGCGAGATGGGGGTCGGACTCTTCTCCCTAGTAACAAGTGGTAGGACGAGAGAAAATGGCCTCAAGCGGCGCCAGGGGAAGTTTAGGTTGGACATTAGAAAAAACTTCTTCACCGAAAGGGTTGTCAAACAGTGGAACAGGCTGCCCAGGGAAGTGGTTGAGTCTCCATCCCTGGAGGTGTTTAAAAGAAGGGTGGACGTGGTGCTTGAGGATATGGTTTAGTGGTGGACTTGGAAGTACTAGGTTTATGGTTGGACTCGATGATCTTAAAGGTCTTTTCCAACCTTAACGATTCTATGATTCTATGACACTATACATCAGAGACACTGAAGTGTATGAAACTGAAGCTCAACTTAGCCCATCATGACAATTACTGATACTTGCAGGAGTATGTACTCTAATTACATCCTCTCTTATATTATTTCAGTAATGATTTGCATCTTTTGCAGAGAGTTATTGAGCTGTTATAGAGGTATCGAACATCAGCATTTTGTTTTGGTAGGGTTTTATACATTTAGTTGGCATTGGTGACAGTGAAACCCGCCTTGTAACAGTGTGTTGGCTGGCACAGAGCTGATTGCTTTGTAACTAATGTTATTGTCATGGCAGCAGTGAAGTGACAGCACTGGATGGAAACAAAGTTCTGCACAAATGGCTAGAGTCCTTGGCTGTAGCAGTCCTGTTTTTCCACTCCCTTGCCTGCCCTGCAAACTTGCCAACTCGAGGCTGTCCATAGGAGGGACAAAATAGGCCCAAGTAAATTAAGTTATACACAATAGAAAAATAATTAACATTCAGGAGTTATAAAATGGTCTCAACTTCTGAACAAAAAGCTTTTTAACAAGTGCAAATAATAATTTATATATCATGACTGTTGTATAGGGTAACATTTTGGTGATGAGTACATAAGAAATTCATAGAAGTCACTTGCTTACCCTCCACTCATCTTGAAGAAAAGCTGGCAAGGCAGAGGTGATTGGTATCTTTATGGAGAAGTGTATTTTATCACCCTTTCTCCAGTTTACTATCTGTCTTGCTTGCTTGTCTTTCATAATGTCTTAAAAGTATTTGCTGAGTATTGTCAGTGATTTTCTAGTGCTCTGTTCTATGGAAAGGTTTTCAGTTTGAGTAGCTTACGCTGAAATGCAATGTGGAGATGTGTGTTTAATTTAAACATTTCTGCTCAGAAGGTAAGTACGAGACAATTTGAGGGCATGAATAAACATTCCGTTAGACTTTGAAGAGGCAGATAGTCCTTGCTTGATAGTGGAGGGGGGTGTTAATGAAACTTGCTGACTTCAGTCCTCTCACTAAGAAAATTAATATCTTGATCTTGTGGTTTTTAGGATTAAATTATGTTATATTCATAAACAATATACTATAAAATAATAAATATAGTAATATTAATATCATAGTTAATGTTATTTCTTTACAGTATAAAAGATAAAGTAGGTAAAGAGGACAAGAAATCAATTTAGGGCCATTTTCCCAAAAAAATTGTCCTGAGATTTTTTTTTTAGTGTCATACTCCTCAAACTTAATGCTGTTTGATGAAGAAATTTTTCTCATAAGAAGGCAAGGTTTTACTCTTGCTTAGAGGTGGCAGCTCTGGAATATGTAAATAAGCCTTTTCATCACCACCACCCCTCTCTCGAGCATTAGCACCGATGTTTCCTGTTGGCTTTCTTCCATTAGCCCCTATCTCCCTGCAAGTGATACTATCTCTGTTAGCACTTTCCTGTCTTTCAGAGCAGGGTGTTGGTTTTAGGAAGTAGGAAACTGAGGCTGAATTCCCTCCTTGGCCCAGGAGACTTCAATCCTGCAGTCCCACCTGCCAGAACAGTGCTCTGTAATGCCAATACAAAATGTTAGGTGCTCAGCATGAGGGGACAGCTGGGAGCAAGCACTCTTGATGTCTGCCAGCAAAGTGAAGCTCTACCTCTGGCTACATGGTCCCTCATTTCTTCTGCTTTCACAGTTCACCTTCAAAAAGTGAAGCAGAGGGTGAGATTCTCAGAGTCATTCAGTCTCCTCCAGTGAGGAGGGAATGCTCCAATGACAGTGCTGTTTTATAAAGGCATTTGGAAAGATTATGTTTAATTAAAACACTGTATTGCTGGGATTTACTACTGACTCCAGTGCTGTTAGTTTGCAGGCTGAGAACGAGCAGTACAATTGAGCTTTTCTGGGGACTTTGGTCTCTCTGGTCACTCTCTGCTTTCTCTGCCTTGTTTCTGAGCCACAGTGGTGCTTAGACCAAGGAAGCTGCTGTCCCGCACCAAGAGACAGGAGCAGATCCCTAAAACAAGGGTCTGGTTTATTTCAAACAAGGCTTCAGCAGCCATGATTGCACTCAGGCCTCACAAATCTCTGTTTGCATAGATGTTTGCTCCACTCCTCCAATCAATTTTGCCAGGCTCCTCTTGCTGTCATTTCTCTGCATGTATCTGGTCATCTGTAATGCAAAAAGTCGGACTAGAAGAGGCATCTCATTTATCAGCTCACACCCCTTTCATAGACAGGCAAATAGGCCATATAATTTCTTTTATAATCTTATCAAACTATATCTCAAATGCAAACACTACTCATTTTCATATCACCAAATGTGAACTTATGTCTAAAAGGTGCTGTAAGAGAAATACAAAAGGCTGTATAGAAACAGGTTCCAGAGTGAAATTAGGAAAGTCTGTGAGACAGAAGAGTTCCCTCCACTACCATGAGCTCTTCCTTCCTTGTGCCTTGCAGCTCTGCACATCCCTTAGCAAGACACTGTAAAGACACCTTTGGCACGCGGCATCCCACACCTGCTGTGAGGTGCCCCCACCAGCCTGTCAGCCCACTCACGAGCAGGCTGCAGATCATGTTTACAGGATAGCTTTAAAAGTGGCCTCAAGACTCAGTAGGGCATTCTGAATTTTAATTACAAAGAGAGGTAGTTTTCTGAGTAATGAAGTTTAGGAACGTTGTCAAAGCAAACCATTCAGGATCAGAAAATATTACTAGACAAGTTAGTTTGAGCTTAAATAATTGAGAAGGGAGCTTATGTATAGAGAGGTAAGCCTAAACCTGGATGACCTAATAAAGTCATATTTGCAAAATAATTGAGATATTCCTCTATTAGTGACATGTCCTTTACTTTCCTGTCACCTCTTCCCCAGTGTCTGTGTCATCTGCAATCATCAATAATTACTTTTTTTCTTCCAAGTCCATGATAAAATATTACATCACATTTGGCCCCACTAGTAGCACATCCCCTCACTCATCGTTTTCTGTTTGCAATTATATTTTAAGACCTATCAGTCAACCTTAATCCATATAATGCATTCCAGGCTGATTTGTGTTGCTCTAATCTCTTAATCAAAATGTGATGTGGCATCAAAGTAAATGCCTATGGAAGTTTATTACACCCATACTATTACCTTTATCAGCCAAGCTTGTCATCTCATTTACAATTCAAAGATATAAATGTATTTAATAATGTCATACCGAGTGCTATACTGCATACAAAAAAGGTGCAAGTAGTATAGAAGATGGTGTTTAATTAATTTGCTAGAGGACCTTAGAATTTTGTGCTTGCCTTTCATACTCTGGTACTTCAGTTTCTTGACTTTCACCTGGGTGTCTATGAGAAACAGTGCAACTGAATTTCTCACGGTTTTCCCTCAAGCCACAAGTACAAGTACTTAGAACCCTTAATTCCACTTTTAGTCTGTTTTGGAACTACAAATCCATAATTATGAGTGATTGTATGGATTTCTAAAGATGATAAAGGAATTACATGAAAATCAGGCAAAGCACAGAGCAGAGATTTTCAGAGTCTGCACATGCTGGTGATGTCTAGCATGGAGATAAAACTCACCAGTTGAGTTTGAGACACATCTTTTCCTTTTGAAGTAATTTATTTTGTCAGCAGTAGCAGATAATAGACTGTGTTCATGTAGTTAAACTACTAGGCTCCACTTACCTTTTATTACTCTCATTATTACTCTGATGGGTCGATATGCCATTCTATAATTCTATGAACAGCCATTAACATTATTTTTGCAAAACATTAATGGAAGTGATTATTTCCTTCCCTAATCTTTCTAATAATTGGAACAATATGGTTTATAGCAAGTGGACTTAATAAAAAAATAGGTTTTTTACACACAGACGTAACAGGAAAATTATAAAAATGCAAACATGAGACTAGATTTTTAATAGCAGTAAACTAGTGTCATATCATTAGGTTCCATGAAGCTGCTCCAGTCTGCACTGGCCATTTCAGTGCTTTCAATCTGAGGATTGTATCTATAGTAATGACATACTATAACATGCAAACAGTTAAGGTGCTTTACAGATGTGCCACTCAAAATAATTCATTGGAATAGAGGCTCCTCAGGAAGGACAGGCTGGAAAAGCGAGGTGGGAGCTGCCACTCCTGCTGCGAGAGCTCCAGGACAGGTGAGGAGCCAGCTGAGAGCTAATGGGTCAGGGTTAGAGGGCAGATCAACATGGGCAACATTGTGCTGGGTGTGTATTGCAGACCACCTGTTTCAGAAGAAGTAGATGAGGCCTTCTTCAGACAACTGGAAGAAGCAAGGTGATAATTGATATGTCTTTCTCTCTGGAATATCAGTGTTATCAAATGCTCGACCTTTCCTACAGACCTTAAAATGAGATGGAAATGGATCTTGTATCCAGAAACAGTGCCAAGATCCTCACTTTGTGGCACTATTCTTTAGATGTAGAGAAATTGGCACAAAGTCAAATTCTATCACCATGGTCATCATAGGTAAGGATATGCAGCAGTATGAAGTTTCATACAACTGGCATTATAAGAAGCTATGCAGCTTATCTAAGAATGGGAATTCACTTCATTATACCTCATCCTATGACACATTACAGCTAAGCTGGTACTGGAAATTGCTGAAAAAATTTAACAACTGTCTAATGGAGAAGGAAAGGATTCCAAACCATACCCAAGTGGAAGAGCACACCATAGAACATATGTTGGTATAGTAGATGCACACGAGTAAGAAAAAGGAAGGAGAAAATAAAGGAAAATTAAAAATGCCTTCCAAGGTTATCAAGCCAAAATATGCATCCACAACAGCATTTTGTTCAGTCAGGACTGCACTTCTGCTGTAGATCTGATGGTTCTGATAGTTCTCATGTCCCACTGGTTTATACCGTGGAGGAGTCAGGGAGTGAATACAGTGGATTACTTTTGTTTTGGCTGAAACCAAACTGAGAAATGGGCTCCAAGAATGCATTTACTTAATCAAAATTGCAAATATGTTTTAAGTCTACAGGATGAGACTAGAGTTGGTTCAAAGTAAAACCCCCTAAATCTGTGTAGTATGAGCAGCAGTTCTATAGCACCTAGTGTATCCTCTGTAAATCCACCCTTTTCAAGTCACATTACCTCTTAACGTAGACATACCTAAAGACTTCCCAGAACTACAATTGGCAGATATTTATATCAAGCTATCTCCCCTGATAAGTCATGTATTTGGAGATTATTCAAAGTTACTGACAAGGTAAGTCTTTTGTTAGCACAGGTAGTATTGTGACAGTATATATTTCACTGAAATTATAACTCATTCACTGTGATCCAAAATGAAAATCTGAGTAAGGAAAACAGTGAAATTCTTGCTTTGCTAAGAATTGACAGGTTAGACATAGTGGAATGAAGGACAGTGAGGGATCATGATATATTCTCAAAGGACCACAGTGTCGGAAGAATCACATTTGAGGCAGTTTCTGCTCAAAAAAAAATCTTTAATTCATTGCCACCTCTAGCTGGCAAGTAAACTAAGTGAGAAGTTTTGACAGATCAGTGTATCCCTGCAAAATATCTTATTTGTACCAAATCAGCATTTTCTGACAAACTTATTAAATACTTCAGGGTTTGGGTTTGTTTTTTTTTCATCTCCAATGTGTAAGGTTACCGCCTTGTAACACCCACCAGCACAAATACAAGAACAGGAGAATAATGGGCTATGTCCAGCCAGCCATTAGGTTTTATCTTGCAAAATAATCTTAATGCTAATGAAGAAGGGTTAAAGCCCTGTCTAAATTAATGACTTTTATGTTTTTCCAGTGTTATATCTGTGCCAGTTAGCAGATTCCAGAAAGACACATCTATTTAAGTTGATGAGGATATCGACAGCTAAATAAAATTTAAATAAAGTTTAGAAATCCATGCTTCCTTGTGGTGAAGTGATTCAGCGTGGTAATCCTTATATTTTGTGCACTTTTGTTCCATCCAAGCTAAGGAGATTTCATTCTAAGGAATCATTATTTCAGCTAGAGCTCTTCTCAAAAAGCAGCACATTCCATGCTTTCTTAGGATGTCCTGAGAACTTTCCCCTAACACTCATGAAATGACAGTCTTCCTATCAGTTGGCTCGGCAATGTATTCATTTTTAATGGTATCTCTTGATTCGACTTTTTTTCCTTTTACCATGTTCTCTGTGGTTGCCCACACTAATTTATATTATCCTTTTCCCTTTATACCACATCTAATAGCATCTAATACTACATCTACACCATCTACACCATACTTTCTGATCATCCATTTCCTTCCCTCTGTCTGATTTTACACATGCTTTCACACTTTTTCATCCCAATCTCATCAGGTCTTCCGGACAGAATGCAGAAAAAACCACTTTTTTTTGCACATATATTTGCATTTAATATGTTAACTATTATAATATTAATATTTAAATAAGCATGCACACGCATGCATGCATATTCACCAGCCTGCAGCTCAAGAGTCTTAAGAGTTTGTTTCTCTAGATGGAGTCCAGAGCACTGATTTAGGGCTTTCTACAGCCCAGAATTCTTTCCTGAGGGTAACTGCATTCTGTTTTAATTCAAAGAGCAGCCAGAGAAGCCATCTCTAGCCATATCCTAGCTATTAAAATATAGTACCTTGCTACATATTTCCCCGAAAAGTGCTTAGATATGTGAATCCTCTAAGCTGAGGATCACTCAACCTAAGGACTCCCCAGTTTTGGACAAGTGCCTTCACAAAGCCAGATGAACAGAAGGTGAGAGACTCCACCCTTGCATGCAATATTTAGGCACTTCATTAACTGCCTGACCATGATTTTTTTTCCAGTCTGAATTGCTGTCTTGAACCTCAGCACCTTGGACCTAAGTTGAAAATTTACTGTTGTGCTCTTTTAGGCAACCTGAATTACTAAGTGAGTTAAATGTCCAGGACCTAAAATTCATGTAAGTCCTTATTTGGATTTATTCTCTAAACATTCAGGCTTGCTTCTATTTCACACTATAAATTCTGAGAGGAGGACCAGCATCCACGGCAAGCTGCACTCTGTGCTATGAATTCCAGTCTTGGGAATTGCTTTCTTTATTCTTACAGCTTTTCTTGCACAAATTAACTTAGAACCACAAAGAAAGAGTACATTGCAAGGGTGCAAACGCTAGATGCAAAGAAGAAAAAGCAAGGTTAAAAGTAGGTGGACTACAAAGAGAAATTAAAATAATGTTCTGTGACAACAAAGCCATAGACTCTAATTTTCAGGAGGATACTAATATCAATGTGATGAGGCTACATAGTGGCTCTTTAGAGGAAGTATCTTATGAACAGTTCAAGAATCTGCAGCTATGAACTACATCTGGGTTCTGGAGGTCTGGGCTTTAAGGTGTATTTGCCTGCAGCAGCACAACGCAAGTAATCCTTTTGTACTGACTTGCTTTGACCCACCTACACATGTACCACACAGAGTTTCTTCGCCACTGAAATGAAACTACTTTTATTTCAAGAGCTAAACTGTCTGATCCCATAATCATTACCATTTTACCTGCATAAATACCATTTTATATTCAGCAAGCCTGCCTAAAAATAGGGGGAATTCTTTGTTGAAGCTACATGTCAGAATCTGTGCTATGTATAGTCAAAAATGATTATTTAATTTAATGTAATATTTGCAAATGTAATTTGTAATGTAATATTTGCAAAAGTTTTGTCAGATTCTAATTGTTTCTTTTAACTCGTATGGAAGTTACATTGTAAATATCTTATTTACTTATTTTGTTGTCCCAAGGAGTTTAAAGTTCCTCTGTCTTCAGACTTTTTAGATTTAATTCTAAGAATTTACCCCTGTACTTTTACATTTCCTGTGCATTGTGTTGTTCCAATCAATACTGTGAGAGTAGGACTGAATCTATACTATAAATGTCTCATTGATTGTTAATATATGTTTTCATATCTTAATTTCTGATATCAAAGTGGCCATATACAACGCTGTTGGTATTTTTTTAACATTTGAACTTTAACAATAGAGTATTTTTTGGTTTTTTTCTTCAGGGCCCGAAGGAGCACTTTTTGAACATTCTGTAGAAACACCACTTGTGAAGGCAGAAGCATTTAAACAGCTTAGGTAAGAATTTATACATAAAAACATAAATCTAATAAGTAAATGTGCTTGCTATAGGTATTCACATTTTTCTGAATGGGGACTTTCACCAGCATTTACAGAACTACTAGTAACCTTTTTCTATTTTATGTGACAAATTATTGTTTTGAAGGAAAATTATACATTGCTTTGCAATTTTGAAATATATTATGAATTATTTATTGCTGATGGTGAATATTCAAAGTCACATAAAATACTGTAGGAAGTTTTTCTGTAAACTTCTATTTTTCAATTCTGAAACACTTAAGTATGACTTTTTCTACAATAGAAGTTGCCTGTCTGCAGTAGGTCATCAACCTATAATTAGTCAAGATTTTTAGAAACTAGTATCAGTCTGAGGAAACAGACTAATAATAAAAATTTTGAAACGTCTGTATACCTAAAGAGCCGTTTGGGATGAGAAAATCGTTATGAAGTACTGTGTATGTTTCAGATCTCCTTAACTCTGGGATATAATTTCTTTGTGCATTATTCTATGTAATTTTGAGCATCCCAAATTAGTTTATAATATGTTGGTTTTGATGAGGTAATAATCTCAGTTTGCATTGCATTCATGAACATTTTATATTTCATTTTATAAGCCAGTTCAAAGAGAGTTTTGAAATTAAAGAGGGTCTCTTTAACAATTATACTTCTGTCCTTTCATACCTGGGCAGTCTGCTACTTTCAGTCATAATTTTTCTTCTTAGTGTTTCTTTTCCAGCAGGGATAAATGTTAGAGAGTAGGAGAAGATTATTAAAGCTTTCAAGAACACTGTCTCTATCTTGGTGACTGAATTTTCAGACTAAGAATGGCAAACGAGACAGAGACTATTAAGATACTTCTTTTAATTTTCTCCTTGGCATTTAAGATTTACTTAGAGTAAGATACCTGGTGCTTGCATTTGAAGACAGAATGAGCTCGAGACATTAGTTTTTACATGTTGATCTCCACTTTCAAAAATGTCTTCCTTCTACTATGGTAGAATTTGGATGTGACAGACTTTGACCAGTATGTAGGCTTCTGCATTGTAGTTAACATTGTCTGGTTTTGGAGGGTGTAGATTCATTATGTTGTAAATTTGTCTTTTCCTGTGATTATCTCAGTTTTGATAAAGTAGGACATCGAATTTTGTGATTACAAAGCCAAGAAGCTCTCTGTAAATTTAGATTGGATACATATCAATTACTTTCTGTGGTTGTTACTTTGCTTCAAATGCATCATCAATTAATAATATTTTAATAGGCTTAAAGCTAATAATTTTATCCTACAGCCATTATGCTATGTTACATTTTAAGTTCTTATCTGCACTTCATTTAAAAACAATTACACTATTTCAGACTACATACAACTATTGTTATAAATTTTTCATCCGTTTTTGAAATAGGATATAATTTGAAGGAAAACATTGAGATTAATTCAAAGTGTTTGTAAAGTTCTCCTGCCTGGAGGAGTTTACCTTGTGGCTTATCTCTTTAGCACTTTTCACCATGTCAACCAGCAGCACATGTTTTGATCTAGAATGTTGCTATGTGTTAGCAGAGCTCAAGTGCAATAGTTAAAATCCCATTCAGTTCTGTCTTCAATTAACTTAAAACAGTAGAAAGTACAGATTCTTCCAGAATTTACAGAAGTTATGCTAATAATTATGATAATGTCAAGGAAGTACCTACATGGCCACGTCAACACTGACACTTGCGACTGACATTAATATCTGACATAAATCCAGAGCTGCTAAACAGCTGTGTTAGAAGCCGAGTTAGCTTAATCCTAAGCAAAAGGCTGAATATCAGGACATGAAGCTGTGCAACGAGTACAGCACTCACTCCTGTCCTGGCTGGCCCTGAACACCTGAAGTTTACCCAGAGCAGTTCAAAATGTCTCATTCCTTCAATTTTTTTCTTCCCTGTCTTTACCACCCATAAGCAGTGTCAAGTCTGAAAGCAGAGATGGCAATGATTCCATGGAGGGCTTCTGGGGAGGACTGAGAAGGAAATGTGTTTGTCTGCAGTGCAGATGCTAAGTTAAGATGTAGACAGAGAAGAGCAATTTACGAGGCTCATGCTGGCAAAAGGTTATTTTCAAGGGTAACCTTAAACGTCAGTGTAAACAAAATTCATGCATTCTGTTGTGAAGGGGCTGAGACAAGCTTACCAGTGAATGGCAATTTTGTAATGCTTTATAAATATTCTGTTTCATTCTGCACTGTCAAATATAGGAAGCTACCTACTGAAAAGCACTTCAATATGAAAATTTAAAATGCAATTTTAAGTACCACTTTGCTGTTTTAAATTTTAATATGCTTCCTTTCCAGATTAGTGAGTATCAAGTTAGAGATAATATTAATAAGAATAAGCAAATATCCTATTTGCTCTCCTCAAGCCTCATCCCTACGCTTTCACCATCTATTACTCTTCTGCAATTTTTCCTCTATTTTCCTTCCGTAGTTGTGCTGTGCCGTGTGAATGTGATATGCTGGGTGTATGTGATACAAAGTGCCGTGGTATGCAGCATTAAATGCAAGGAATACCACTTCAAGAAAACACATCCACTTCAAATATAGTTGCGTGTTTCAAGGAGCTGACTGGAAAGCTGTTCGTGCTCGTAACTTTTCAGTTTGTGTCATATGAACGGAGGCCACATTTGTTCTCTGTCATTCAGATTTAGGGCAGTATCGCAAACAAAGCTGACACAAATGGCCTTCTGAATTACACATTCTGCTGGCTTCCCTGTCCAAATGCCAAATTTCAAGATTGACTGCTTTTCTGGAAACAAAGAGATAAGTGTGTTAGAACATATCTTTTTATAGCTAAGTAATGGAGACAGACCAATGCAATTATACTGTGGTCAGTAACTGTCTTTTCATCCTGTAATTTGAACAAAACATATAGAGTCCTTTTCAGTCTAATAGATTGAATTCATGACTCGCCCGTAAAGAAGAAGAGATTTGCTTGCACTTACTTCCATCTGGTAGGAAGAATTATAATAACAAAATCTACATTTCAAAATTGAAGCATTCCTATATTTAAAATAATATTTCCTACTTTTAAATTGCTTTTCTGGAGTTCATATCTCTACATAAGAGACCTAGTTTCCATTTACAAAATTTGTTAAAACATTAGGACATAGTGGAGACCTAAAAACAGGGTCTCTCAAGTGTAAGGATTGTCGAACAAACATTTCAATGGCATCTTACTGTCAACAAGAAGATTTGGATATACCCATGAGATATCCTCCCCAGACAAACACCACTGAGGAGGTACCTGGTTAAAATTAGCCAATTGTAATTAGTGAGAACTGCGTCTGGACTCCTACTCCTCTCTGCAATTCAGTTGCCTGATATAGTCAAGTGCCTACACAGCTTCCAGGTACAGGAGTGCTTCTTTGACACCAGCGCCTAACTACTGAGACATATCTTCTTTCCTTTGGCTTAACCTGTTCTTCTGTATGGTCATGGGTCCACAGGAGAGCAAGCAAGAGGAAGCACAAGTTAGTCTTGTGTTTAGGGCATTCAGCAGAGAACAGGAAGAAACCAGGGGTTTGCAGTTATGATTTAAAAAGTAATCCTAGAAGAAGAACCAGACGGATATGCTGACCACCAGGTTATCTCCTCTTTATTTGCTCTGTTTCTTGCTGGATTACAGTGCAAAGACTGACATTCAACCCAGGGATGGCCAGAATTCAGTTCTTTACTCCCACCAAGCTGCTCTGTAGTCTGATAAATAGAGCTAATAGGTACTGCCTTCATTCCCATGAAGATGAGAAAGGATTGAACCAATGTTTCATAATTCCTTGCTGAATAGGAATCAGTAGGATTGTATTATAGGTAATATAACATTATATATATTATTATATATATTTCATATATTACTTAGAATATTATAAAAACATAGAAAGTGTTACCTCTTCCATGGTTTTCCATGGAAGTGGTGTGTTTGGCATGTTGAGAAGTTGCCTTCATCAGGTTTCCTGGGGGCTCCCATGGACTTTAGCTGCCACCTCTAACTGGATCACAGCAAAGTTCTAATGAAAACCAGGTACTTTGCTTTCTGAGAGGAATTTAAACAGAATTACAGAAGCCCATGTTCAGACGCATAACTTGTGACCCAAAATGTAAGTGGGAAATGTGTAACACCAAATAATGGAACTAGCTGCTATAAACAGAGGCATTTTTAGCAATTGCCTAAAAGCCAGCATGTCCCCAGGTTCCATGTTAGGTACTGGAAGTAGCCTCTTCTGATATTATCCAGAGTTTCATGCCAGCACACATACCCTTTTATCCCCAGTTCTCAAATAACAATCTCTTTGTGAAAAACTAGTGTCTCAGCTTAGACATTCTTCCAGTTTCTCTGATAATTTAGAGCACTTTAGAATATTATTTAGCATATTATTCTATTCCTCCTATATTTCATATCCTTGGGTAACATGTAACCATACATAGTTTTGTCATTTTGATACTGTTTACTTCTTCTGATTTACACATCTTGCGGTTTTCTAGGGGAAAATGATGGATCAGCAAAGCTCTGTAAATCGCAAAACAATGTTTCTGAACTGAGCACTCGTATTTCCCAAACTAATGGAAAAATACTTACAAAAGTGACATCTTTCATTTATTAACTAATTGTGTATTATACATAATGAATATAATGCTCATAGATGAGTACTAGCTTTGTTCTTGTATTTGCCAAAAATGGATGTCGGACAGCCAGCAAGTGTGCCTTCTGAGCACAAATCCCATGGGAAATAATTTTTAGTACAGTCAATTTGTCATATTTTGCCAGTTCTTCAACTGAGGTTTTACATCCAAGTTCAAAAGTGATCCACATCATTCCACCCTTCTTGCATTTGAAAAGCATTATAGCAGGAATGACGTCACGGTTCCAGACAGTCAACATTTGTCGGACTATAATTATAAATATATATATAATGTTATCATTTAACATATTATTTAACAGCTTATGGCTATATTTGGAAAATATTTCAGTATTTCCCAGGGAATTAGATATATTTTAAACAAATGTATGATATTGGCATTGACCAAAACTTTAAATATATCATTTAAGAAGCATTGCTTCATATTTTAATGAAATACCTATGTCCCACACTGAAAAGCATCAAAATACAGATTTACTGGCTTGTGACTTGCATGTTATAGAATATTGATAGTTTGAGGGCATAATTATATGCCTTCTAGATATTTGGTTAAGGTAAATTACTGTACTGATGAGTTGCTGGTAAACCTCCTTATCTATATATTCAGAATAAATATGTCCCCTTTAATTTTGACTTCTGTTTGGTGGCATCCAATAGTTCCACTTTTCTTATGACTTCTACTTCTCTCTGACTCTTTATGAAGGCTTACTTTTTATCCTTTCTGTTCCCCATTCATAATATGATTTCCTTTTGCACTCAAAGCATGGATTTGCTGGAGTAAACTGTATAATAAGACAGAGAGAAAAGCTGGAAACTGAAGTTGTGGCGTTTTATGGGCATACAAATAAGAATTATAAACAAAAACTGGAAAGAGATGTATAGAAGCCAACCAGGGTAAAAACATTTGCTAAATCACTGCTTAATCATGTTTGTAATACTACAGCTTACATGCTAATTGCCTAAAAATACCATCTGACTAATTGAAATACAGTGATTTTTATTTGCATTCATTATGCAAATCAAAAGCCCAGTCAGTCAGAAGAGAATGAATTACGTAACGGAAAAGTAAGTCTACAGTTATGAGTCAGTATTTGTAAAGCATATCTGCTCCCTGACTAGTGAGATGTTTCTACTGCAATGTAATTTTATGAGACCTGGCATTAATTTGCTAGGTATAAGTTTGCATTCATATACTTTACTGCATTCAGGTTAACTAAGAACACCATCAAACACTTCTTTTGGAAGCTTAAAGAATTTCGTTCCATTCATCCAATGGACTCAAATCTATGAAAAGGCATAGTTTAAAATGATTGGATGGTACAGGATGTTTATCATGTTTATCAACTTTTCAGAAACATTTCTGACTCAGATATTTAAAAATACTTTATTAGCGAAGTCTTGGGTACTACTTCACATCTAGACTTCTTTTAAGCAGGGATTTTTCTTGGAAATATTAATCTTAAAGTGAAAAGGATTTTCCAAGTACAATCTGTTTTCTCTGTCTTGTGTTACTAGCTATTTGTGTGCACCCGTGTTCTTGCAAAATCTTGTTCATTGCAATTTAGTTTACAAACTACAGTGCTTCACCTGCAGGGCTTATATATCATTGTCTGTACGGACCATATGACCTTAGGAGATAGACTTATCTTTGCTGATTAGATCATCCTCTCTTCTGTAATTCTGAGTCTGCAGAAGGACTCTGTCCTGCTCTCACAGATGTTTCCCTCCTGAGGTAGGAGGGACGTTTGGTGACCGATGGGAACAGAGCCTCAGAACTCCTAGTGAGCCCATGTTGGCAGACAGATGTGTTGGCAGTCAGAGCTGCTCTCCTGAGCACCTACAACACGTTTCCTGTTTCGAAGGACTGCCAGCCTCTGAAGCCAGTGAGTGAGAGACATACCTCAGTAACAGGAGGAGAGGAAATCCATGCACCAATGTTAGTGGGTTTTATGCCAGATAAGATCTCCCTGAGAACACATGCCAGGTTTCTGCCTATTGTCATCACTGACTTTCCCTTAAGCCAGTCAGGTGGCTGATGTTCTTCCTAAAGCTTCAGTTTTTCAGAGATGTCACTTAACACATAAAAATCAATACCAGTTGTTTCTGCTGCTTGTATGGGACAAAGACATTTACCTGTTTTCCATAGCTGCTTATGTCAGTAGTGCAAAGGTGTGATGATTTCTACACCTACACTGTTGAACTGGGTACCTGACTATGTCAGACTGCTTGGTGAGATTGCTAAAGTGAACTTGTCATCAGTGATTACAGCATGCTCCACAAGAGCGCAGGCTACCGTGAAAATTTCATTAATGATTGTCGCAGTTATAGACACCTTGCAGATGACCACCTGAGCTCTATTTGTAAGTCTATGATTGTGCTGTCACTGGTATAAGACAGAATATTGCGCTGGGTAGAGCATCCTTTACATTATCTTTCATCTACATACCTGTCTGCACATATATCAAGGGAGCTGCGGGGGAGGCATGAAACTGGAGTCACCCACCATAAGGATGTGCATGTGGCAAACACTGAAAGAAGAAAGGGAAGCATTTCCTAATAACAGTACTTCTTCCAAGATATATTGTACATGTGCACAGTCACTACTCTTTCCCCTCTCCCTGAGCCTGTGTGTGCAGTTGTGATACTCCAGCTGTGTAGACGAAACCGATGAGAGTGTGGCACATTCAGCCACTGTATTAATGAAACACAAGAGGGAAAGGGTATGACCTGCTTGTCAGCAAAGACCTCTTCAGCTGAGTGCTTCTTTTCATGCAGAACAAGTGGACACTATGAACAGCACATACTGAAGAATTCCAGTTACTTGAAACCTTTCTGTGTTTCTGCATGTTAAAGAAAAATTTGATTGAGGTATTTAAAAGAAAGGCATGTGTCGTGGTTTAGCGGCAGCTCAGCCCCACACAGCCGTTCGCTCACTCCCCCACCGGTAGATGGGGAAGAGAATCAGAAGGGTAACGCTCGTGGGTTGGGATAAGAACAGTTTAATAATTAAAATTAAAAGAAACAACAACAAAAATGCAATGGAAATGAAAACAACGAGAAGCGCGAAACCTGGGGAGGGGGGAAGGGAGGAGAAGGGGAGTGAACCACTGAAACAAACCCCACGCGACACAGCCACTCACCACCCGCGGACCCGACACCGCACCTCCCCAAGCCACAACTTCCCCCATTAATATACTGGTCATGGTGTCACATGGTATGGAATGAACCTGCCATTGGCCAGTCGGGGTCAGCTGCCCCGGCCGTGGCCCCAACCCTCCCAGCCTCCCGCCGACGCGGGAAGCTGGACAGGTCCCTGACCCTCCACAGGGAGGAGAATTAACCCCTTCTCAGCCAAAACCAGCACAGCATGGCAAATTTCAACCTGGAAGATAATTTTATTAATATAAAGACTCATAATGAAAATACTAAGCAGACTTTTACAACAGTGATGCAAAACATATTATTATATGAGAGTAAAATTTTATAATACAATAAGTTGTTTTATACTATCATTAAAGTAATGTGAAAATGATAGTCGTGCTGGAAACATCTGTGATGTGCCAGATTCAATCACATTCACTGGGGCTTCGGACATTTTTAATTACCTGGAGAGTCAGAACATCATAAAATTGAGGTGATCGCAGAGACCTCTTTTGAATTAGCTCTGCTTACCACTCTTTATCACAACTGTCACTCTTGAGAGAAGCTTCTATTTTAATCATATCTCAGTTCTGATCTTTAGTCTTCATTCCTTTAACAACTCTGCATTGAGTGACAGTGGACAAACAAGCAAAAGCATCTCAATATTTAAGATGGATGGAGAACTAGTAAACAAATAACTACACTGTAATAATCATATCTGCTATGTTTTTGAATAGGTTATAAATGTTGTTCTAAATTGCTTTTATAATCTTTTCAAAGTACCATTAAAACTGGGCACTGTTTTATTTTCTTTTTAAGAGAACACGTAAATGCATTTGTCCTAGAACTTCGAACATTTCTTTTATATTGCTTACATAAATTAAGTTCTGTTAACCAAAACCTTGGGAACTGAAAACGTCTGTTATCCAAATCTGGCTTTGTAATTGTGCTTATGCACAGAGATCACCCTAAGCTATAAGCAGTGTTGGTGCCTGCTGTGCTTATGCTGAACAATTCCCTTGAATCCAGAATCTCATAACTGAGCTTTACTGGAATCATCTGTTGCCACTCATTTCAGACTTAGACCTGAAATACAGAACAAATGTGGAACACAGAGTATTTCAAGAAATATTATGAGAAATTTTTTATTTAAATTCAAGGAGATGAAAATATGCTGATGAACATACCAGCTGACATCTTTGGGAACAGCAAATACTCCCAACATTTAAGAATGCCACCCAAAAGGACTGGAGTGCCTCAGGGATCTGCCCATTATCCTTGATAATTTTAAGCATAAGACAAGATAAGCTAACAAAAAATAGACTTGTCTATTTAAAAATCAACCACACATCCTATACATATGGAGTAGGATTAAAAAACAAAAGCAACCACAAAAATCCTCATCTGTATCCACCCAACATTTTGGCTGATCCTAAATGATTTATTCATTGTTCATGTGTGTGATTCAGCTGATAACTCAGCACACTCTTCTGGTTACCATTCAGCTCTTACATATTCAGGCTGCATTCATACAACAGAGTCCAAACCTAGAGGACCTCTATGTGCCGAGAATAAGCAGATGCATCTCAGATGCCCATCCAGATTTAGAACTTCCCTCTCTCTGCAAGCAGGAACACCCATTCACAGTTCGTTCCTTCATTCACTGAAGTGGAAAGGGATTGTCCCACAAACCACCCACAGAGATACATTTTCAGAGAGACTAAAATAGCTGAAGCGTGGCCCCAAGGGTTTACAACTGCTCAGGCAGATAGTTCAGGTGGAATTGCTCTCAACTCATTTAGAGTGTAGCTATCTACATCAGATCTCATCACCTCTGGGTAGAAGGCAACAGGTACTGTTACAGCATATTACATTTTATCCTAACAGAGACATCTAAAATAGAACAGATTAATTTTGCCCTAGCAGTGCCTGTTTCTCTCTATTTATTTTGAAGGGTGCAAGGGGGCTCACCTATCCTCCTTACTATAGGCAACTACATTTGTTTAGAGGAATTGTGCACTTATGGACTCTGCCATGTTTGGTTAAGCTGTGAAGAAATGAAAATTCATCAAGAGAAACAAGGCCACACACTGTGCTGGGAAATGTTCAAATCCCAGAGTAAAACTTTTCCACTTGTAGCCCTATATTCCATATATTAATCTAAATTGTTAATCATAGTTTATATAACCTTGTAACTAGGATTAGCAAATGCTGCCAATTACTGGCTCTTGTTTGATATCAGGCACGAGATAATGAGTCCTTCCAAGCTAATAATTAGCTTGGAGGCCCTGGCCATGATAGAACTTTATCTTTTCAGGGAAGTCGTGACACCATCGTATTTACCTATTGTTGTTGTGTCTTTTCTTTCTAAGTTGGTAAAAACCCATAGTTGTCTTATACTCACGAAAGACTTTGAGAATTTCAAAATACACTCTTAACGTTTGCAGTGGTATCCATTTTCTGAATCTCTCTTCAAAGCCGTCTGCATTTCTTCTGCATCAAATTCAGACTTCTTTTTTATACTAATCTTAACAGTTGTGTGTCAGCCTCCCATGCTTGTATTTGCATGTATATTTATTATCTCCTACAGCTGTTCCACTGACTCCAGCAGTTCTTGTTCTGAGGGCTGTTCTGATTTTCTGTGCTGCTCTGCACCACTCATCTCCAGTGTCTTCCTGTAATTTACTTCTTTCTTAAAGCTTACAAATCTGCAAAATCGCATCAGGAAAACAGCACAATCTCGCTTTTCTTCTAATCTTGGATCATCAGATTTCCCACAGCCTGAAGCACAAGAGAGGATGAAAACTTTATATTGCTTGTGCTTTTCTTTCATGGAGTTCTTAACAAAGAAGTCATTAGTGGAACACAGTCCAGTTTGGTTTTCTTTGGTCCTTCAGCTCTGATGTTGCAATGCTTAAAATTTAGGCACCCTGACTGAGCACTAGAACAAGTAACTAGAACAAGACTTGACTCCATATCCAAGCTGTTTGAGTTATGAGATTGTAATAAGTCCATGGATAAAATAATTTAAATATAGATACTTGGATAAATGGATACATTTATCTACAGGCAAATGAATTAATCCATAGAATCTGATTAATTATGATTTTATTTCTATCCAATGATTGTCTAATGTGAAACACACAGGGTCTAAGAATCCATTACTTCAGTGGCTCAAGATTCTATAAGGTCATTATAAGATTGTTTTAGCCTTAGAAAATGCATTCCCTGTAGGTGACTTATGATTAGTTGAGCCTAGTGAGTATTTCAGATGTGACTTCTTGGTTTCTCCATTCCACCAAGTGGCTTTTCATTAAATACTGACTCCATTGGTATCGGTGGGATTTTGTCATTTCACTGTGGCTCCCCTTCATTCCAGCCAGGCAGAATAAGCCCAGCTATGTCATGTATAACGACAGCTCCTTCCCGAGAGCTGGCAGAAATTGATAATTGATTTAATCTTGTTTTTATTTTCCAAAAGGAACTATTTTTTTAAAAGAATCCTGCAGCAATATTATACCCACCGTACAAAAGTCCTGTACTGCTATTAGTAGCCCTCTTGTAACAACTGCTAGTGTTTCACACATTACGACTGTGAGTATATTTATGTAAATGTTAAGAACATTATTGTCCCAAGAAAGAAGGCTACCAGAAAAAGCAGACCCTACTACATCCTTGTGTTATTATTTCAGAGTAGCTCTGCTGTTATTGAAGTATTTGGGGTGTTTCAGTGCATTACAATGTGCACTTGTGTCTGTTTTTTAGAGGTCAGAGATGTTACAAACTGCCAGCAAAGCCCAGCACATTTTGAGACTTTCCCAAGTCACTGGGGACAAAATGATAGACCTTCCAAAATGACATTTTCATTAATGCATTTAAGCAATAAGCAAAGAGGCTCAAGAAAAATGTGACTTTAAAAATCAAATTACAACAAATTGCTCCATTATTTTATGGTCTCTAAATTGCAACATAATGCCACTGAAGATTTTTTTTAAAAGCTTCAGAATTACTAGAAAAATGAGGTACTTTATGTACAGCTGCTTCATTCCAGCCAAATAATTTTTCTTTAGTGCTGTTCCTATGTATGTACACTTGCCTCTAAACAGACACCCGCATAGTATGTTTCTCTGAATTAAATTGTACCCTATTTATTTTCTTCTGATATTATCAGACAATTTTTTCTGTATTTTCACAAGATGGTGGTGATCTTTTTTTATTACTGGCACAGTAACTTTATTTTGGAGAGGTGCTAGCCTTGGCATACTTAAGTTGAAAGTACAGTTCTAATATTAAGCTGTATCTTGTGCCACTATAAGTTTTCCTGTAAATTTGTCTGCAATGAAATAGCCAGATGCACTTGGAAGAAACTGCAGAAAAGTTATTTTTTAATTTTAAATAATTGTTATTTAATTTTGATTCATTAAAAATATACTACATACTACATTTTGTTGTGGCATAAATAATAACTTGGGATTCAGTGTAAGGGAGCTGTAGATATTGACACTAGTCTCACTGAAACAGAATATGTGTCGTAATGCAGACAGCTCCCAGGAGCAATAACCCTTGGAAAATGGTTTCTCTGAACTAACCTACAAAAATTGGGATGATGTTATATAACCATTGACCAACTAATGGACTTGACAGGGGAAAATGGATGCTGCTTTTCAGTCAAATTTTTTTTCATTATAGTACCTTTAGTTTAACTCAGTGAAGCTCAGACTTAGAGTATCAAAGTGAATGGAAGAAATATGAAAGACAGCATCATCCAGGTACGAAGCAATTACTCCACCTTTAAATGAAGAAACTCAATATGTGTGATGCAAAATGGGACATTTTAGAAAGAAAGATCAGTCAGCAGTTGAAAGATTTACAATAGTTACGTCAAATCAGAATTTTGTGCCAAGATTTGACTAAGTAACTGCTATATTTCCATTACTGTGCAGAAACTGATCAGGGAAGAAGATTTAATGACTCATTAGTATTTTGTATTTTTTGACATTCAGTAAGAGCTATCAGAGGTTACTGTTGAATACTAATACTTCCATGTCCTTAAGATATACATGGTTGTTGGAAGATGCTGTGAAACTCATCTTTCCAGTTTGCAAGAAGATGTAATTTTAGGAGCCATTCCAAATAAAATAATTTTAGAAAACAAAACAGAAATGTGGCATATACCAAGGCTGAGATCTCAGTCCTGTTGTTTTGTCCTTCTTCACCTTTGGACCTGCTGGCTAACAACCAAAAGCTACAAGGCAGAACACCAAGATCCATAGATTTGGGTGATCATATTCTTCTTACTACATCCTGATCGCCCTCCCCACTTGCCTGACCTCAAAACAGCAAGCTGCTGGGAGAGAAGTGAATATGGGTGGGAGTTGGCAGCTGGCATTGGTGTGTGCCTGCTGCTCACTATCCACCTCTACAACTCTAGCTTAGTTTTGCTCAGCTTGTGTCAACAGGAATCCAGCTTCCTCATAAAGAGAGAATATGGTTTGAAATTCTGTATATTGGACCATAAATAAATGCTGTCAATCTTTTTTTCCTGTGTAAGTAGTGCATGCTCTGGCTATGGTTTACTCTCTTACAGTGTCTAGCTGCATTGCCAGTGAATTAGGCTGCTTTCAGACTAATCAAAAAGCCAATAGACTCCTATTGCCTCTTAAAAGTTAACATGCATTCAAAGAGCAGAGCTGAAAGCAGACTCCTACAGAGAACCAAAGCCAATTAAGCCCACAGAATCCTCTAGGTCACTTTTTTGACTTTCAAGGCATTAGTTCCTTGACAGGTTAAAGATTTTCCTTTCCCCCCCCTTTTTCCTCATGTTTTTTTTTCTCCTTCATTTCTTACCTTTTCTATTCTTCCTCTGCTCCATGACCTCCAATCACTGTCTACTTTAATTTCTGTTCCACTTCCGTCTTTCCAAAGTCAGACTTGAACTCAAGGGCAGGTGTTCATGGCAAGACTCCTTTCTGCACACTAGAGGCATATGAGGATTTCTTTCTTACTTAACAATGTGAAAAAAAAGCTGTTTTGGTTATGTGCCAACAGCATCTGATGCTCTGATCCCCATTTCCACAGCCTGTCCCCTGTGCCACCTCAGTGCTTCTGCATCTTTATAGACTGTAATAAGACCTGTAGCCATTGCTCTCCTAACTCTTCTTGTTTCTCTCAAAGAAATAAAGTAGGAACGAAAAGCTATATTTTTTCATAATCTCAGGAAAAGACGAGCCCAATCTTGGAAGTACACCTGCACAGGCAGAGTTGCACAGTACTCACTTTCACAGGAATGCAGGCTTGCAGGATCACATCTTCAGTGTCATAACCAGCAACCTTATTGAACTCACTGTGATGGCTTTATTTGGCCTTGGACCAGTTTAGTCAAAGCATTTAATTTTTTTAAATGTTTTCTAACTCTGAGAAGTCATAGAGGTTGTTCACTGAGAGGTGGGCCAAACAGCCGTGTATTCAGAAGAGTGGGAGACATCCTTATCAGGTTTGATTTTAGCATCTTCCTGAAAGTTCAAGGGAAACAAGAACAATATGCAAATACACACCAGTGGAGAAAGTACCATTATTCCAGCTCCAGCTCTTCTGAGTGACATTTTCTAGATCTCCTTTATTTTCTTCATATTCTTCAATCCTTTCTCTAATACTATATTTCCCATGCATGTTCCTGTATCAATGCCTAGGAAAAATGTGAAGCACCATCTTCAGTCCTACGAAGTCTAAACAGCAGAAAGAAAGAGGTGTGGGATCTTTCACTATCTTCTGCCCCTTCATATGACTTTCTTCTTAAATCAAACTTTAATATAGATATTTAGTTGGCCCTTTTTCATGGTTCCTGTTATTTTAATTATACTAAAGCACTATGGGAGGAAGACTGAGCATATTAGAGAAGTGGAAGTGATGGATTAGATTTTATGAACCCTCTCAAAAATCAGTACCAGAAAGCTTTGTGAAAAACTTTTAATGAAAAGGCATTATGAACTATCTAGGTTCTGCTTGGATGCACCTCATGTTCTTTCACAAAAAAAATCCCCAACACATAGGTGAACACCAGACCAATATCTTATTAATGTCCTAAACAAACTGAAATAATCTGATGTAAAGTAAAATAAATCAAGTTCAGTATATTTGATATTTTATTTTCTCCTGTGTACAAGGGCCCTTTTTGTAATTAAATCTGAGTCAGGGCTAAAATACATAGGTGTTTCTCTTTTACTGATACAAGAACATATTTAACTCAAATACTTAATACACTTTACACTGCTAAATTCCTTATTATACTTTTAACACTTTAATGCCAGCTTTACTTTTCATAACATCTTCTCTGTATGGTAAAACTGACCAGGCTATTTTAACCAAAAAGCAAGGGAAAAAAAAGCATTATCTGTATGTATGTATGGGCACACTGGTTGTTGGGTGCACCACAATTTTAGAGGCAGTGTCCTTCTACTTGTCCAGTCCACTTACAGTAACCCTGGTCTTCCTCAGGTAGGTGCTGGAAGGAATGCATACATTTGGGGAACTTTTATCTAAAGTCATACCCAGGAATTCTGTCCCTATTGAATTCAGGAGAGATACTGACTCATAAGATGGAAAGGATAGAAAGTGGCCAGAAAGGAGGAAGAAACTATTCGCCAAATTCATGAAAGCAAGCTCGTTCCTCTGTCCTGCTCTAAGAGTCAAGCAATCCCACACTGCAGTAGGAAACCTAGGCTCCAGAAGACTGTGGTGCTCTTTCTGCAGTACTAAAACCAGCTTTCTAATGCACTGTGGTACTTACAAGATCAGCAAGGTATCTTTCCATCTCCTGCCAGAACAGGATAAAATAAGAGATCAATATTCCTGCAGCATGCACTGGGTGAGAAGGGACATTCAAAGTCAAGGTTCAGCTCAGCTGCTTCTTTAACACAACCACAGCAGGTTGTCACTCCTCTCACAGCCAGCTGAGCAATTTCTGGTGATCTGGTATTTCCACGAGTTAGTAACAGGCTAACATGCTAGGGTGGGAATCTCCAAGCCTATAGGTTGTTGGGACAGTTTCAGATCCAGAACCTGGATGCTGTCCAGATTCCCTCAGAGACTTTCACACAGTCCTTCATAAATTATTCTGCACATCTTAGCACCAACTTTCTTTGGCAGCCAGCCAAGACAGTATAGTCGACTTCAAGAACAAGGAAGAAGACAGCAATAAAAATATTATCTTTCTTGTAATCGGTTGATTTAGTTTCAGTGGACCACTGTAGGACCAATAGCCAACACGTGACAAAGCTGTGAAATATCAGCAGGAACCACTTACTCCCTGACCTTTCCCTGCCCTTCATTAGCTGAGACACTGCAGTTTCACTGCGCTTTGCCAACAAACCTCCAGGTGTCTGCAGGGATCAGAGTGAGGGAGAGCAAGGCCAAATACCTACTCTGCAAGTGGGCCTAGGTATAGTTTCTATTGCTTCACGTTCCGCGGATATGTCTACATGACTGTTTTAGTTTAACATTAGGAACATGCTTTTGAGGGAAATCTCCCAACTGCCTGAGCTCCCCAAATCTTGGTTCTCATTGTGGACTGTTTGGGACACATGAACAGGATTACATTTGGATTAAATTAACCTGAAAGCTATGCTCTCCTGGAGAATGCCTAACATGCTCCAACCTTTCTGGGCATCCAGTCTTCAGGGTCAGGCAACAACTAGTCCAGAGTACTTCTGAGAACACATATAACGGGGGTGTCAGGTCCTTGGCATCAAAAGTTGTACATCCTGATCAATTCCTCTTGCACCACACCACTTGCTAAAAGACCCCTGGCATAGCTACCTCAGTACCTAGAAGCAACTCCTAAGTACAGAATCCATCTTCCCAAATGAGATACAGGCTGTGACAGATGTCTCATTTAGGACAGCACATTACATAGATTAATTCCTCTAGATGATAAAGATCCTCACTCCATTCTGTTAAATGTAATTTATATGCCTGTAATTTAAAAAAAAAACAAAAAGGTATCGTGACTGGTAACACTATATTCCCTCATCATTCTACTGCCTGAATTCCAACAAACACTAAAACAGGATGAAAAACTCTTAAGATAATAAACTTTTGTCCTCTGAGTGTCCATGTACCCTCCGGCATTTGCAAGGAAATTGAGTTCTTGTTTTGCCAAGACTTTTGAGGGATGCTTGTCAACATTTTGCTCAGCCCAGCCTACTCTCTTCCTCCTTTTATTGCCTAGGGAATAGATCTTGAAACTTTCTTATCAGCCATTATCTGGACACAGTCGTGTATCTTCTTCGTGACTGACCAAATCATTCACAGTGCAGAGCAACTTCCTCCCATCATCTGTTCACTGATACACAAAAAAAGACCACATTTTGCTTTATTAATGTCTATTTAAAACACCAGCAGTGTTAGTAATTGCAGTACTCTGTTAATATCTTTCTGAGACACCCTGAATTCATGCAAGTATCTCCACCAGTCAGCTCTTCTGCTACGGCAGTTCTGTGGTACCCAAACCCTTAAGCATACAGAAGTTCAAATCTGCTCACCAGTGACAAACTGGAAGTGCCTCACAGCCAGGACCACTGAAAAATTCTGGGTGACTTAAGGTCAATGTCTAAGAGGCTGAGGAAATCACAGGTCTTCAGACCAAGTGGGGACTGAGAAGGGACAGTCGAAGTCAAGGTTCAACTCGGTGGCTAGGCACTAGGTGCCTCTTTCCCTTTTATTATGTCTGGACTTGAGGCACTAGACCTTTCAATGCTGTATGAAGAAATATATAACTAGTGTTACTGAATGTTGTCTTTCCTAAAGTCTCACACATAATTGTTCCAGAAGGCTTTAAAATCACTGCTTAAGCATCACTGCAGTTTGCATTGCAGGAAGCTGCAATGACTTAATTAGGTAAATCTACTCTTAGTTAATCTAGAAATAGGACCTGTATAAACAGCAGAAATTTAGTATTGTGATTAATATAGCAAATGTAATTCTGCCATGTAATTTAAATTATATGTAAGTCATATCATAAATCTGTAAATGCTTCCGAAGTCTGTAGGCTTCTTGCCAGCATTAATTTTGGTAGAAAGAAAGCAATATTTCTCCAGCATTTGATTGCTTTTCAAACTCCGGGCCTGATATGCTCTTCAAAAATCTCTCCCAGTCAGCCGTCTTGTAATATTCAATAGAGCTTAAAAATAAAAATTTTTGCTTACATATAGGTTACTTACATACATTAAATACAGAAAAACCTGAGCTATTTCAGTGTTTATAGCTTTTTGCTAAAACAAAGGCAACAGTTGTATTCAACTGCCTTGACACTGACTTATGAAAAGATATTAAACTTTAAATATTCACAATACAAACTTTGATCAATTTTTCATTATATAATGCACAAAAAATATGCATTGGAAAATAGTCCCATGAAGCAGACCTCCCATGTAAATCATTCCAGGAAAAACTGATTTTCAATTTCATAAAAGTGTAAATCTAAGAATCTAAACCAAAAAGTCATAGAAAAGTTTTTAAATCACAAACACTGCATAATAAAGATTACTAATACTATGTTAGATGCCTGATGCAGAACAGACTTGTACTCGTGGCCTTGTACTCAGCATGACCGTGACAGAAGTTTGTGCCATCTCAGAGTCATGGGAAAGGCACCAAACTGTTTTATGGATAAGGTCCTAATATGCAGCTATGATGCAGTTATCCATTGTTAGGAATTTAAATTATCAATTTGGAGTTTAAACTAATTGAAGGTGACTAACCCAGGAGATGTTGGGGAGAGGCAGATCATAGAAACATTGAGTCATAGCATGGTTTGAATTGGAAGGGACCTTTGAAGATCAAAGAAGATAGAATCTCCTGTTACCTCTGGCCATCAGTGATAAGCCAATATTGCCTGAGTTATTTTCAGATTTGGGGATAAAAGATGAAGTTTCAGTGACTCTGCTCATATATCATGGGTTTAGGTTTTAAGACATCAGCTGGATTTAGCTTCTTCAGAACGCTAAGATACAACTGAAGTTTCTCACAAGCACAAACTGACTGCTTTTAAATTCTAGTTTTAATGAACTGCAAAAAAAAAAGGAGGAACTGAAGCAGTCTGAGTAAATGAAACCCATCAGACACCTAAACCAGGTTTCTGTGTGAAATAATTTCATTCCTTTAGCATGTGACTGGCAGTCAATGTCTAGACTCACTATCTGATGCATACCTAGTAAAGAATGTCCTGGGGCATAGTCCTCAGCTCATCCGGATTGGTGGCCACTGAGCATGCGTGGAGCCAACACAGCATCTGCTGGGAGAGTGTGCGCGTAACATGGATGTAAATTCAACTGGGACCACCGATTGATTCATTTTCTCTAGCCTTAATATTCACCTGTTTAATGTTGGCTGATGGTGTAAAATTCAGGCTGGTGTCATCAGGAAGGGTAAGCCAATATCCAGGATCCTGTGGTGTTCCCAGTGCCTCCAGACGAAGCAGTTCTAGGCAATGGTCACAAGCAGCAATGTAATAACTAGCTTATTGCTGAGCTTGGGCTTTTTCTTTTCTTTTCATGATTTTTAATTAGTAATTCTATCCCTGCTACTTATTGTGGAAATGATACCAAAATTCTGAAGAAACAAAGCCTTATCTCTTTGGAAAATAAAAATCATGAAACCTGCACAGCTGACCCGACGAGGTGATTGCTTAGATAATACAGTACCTTCCTGCCATCTTGTGGCACTGTAGGGTTTGCAACTTTGTTATATTGTATAATTTTTATTTCAAACAAAGTTACTGGTTTTTAAGTTTCAGATGCCATGTAGTTAAACAACACACACACACACACACACACACACACACACAGAGTGAAATCTTGGTCCGACAGATAGCTGTGCCAAAAATTTATTGATTAAAACACTTCCAGACTGCACTAATTGTGTTCATTTCAATGTTTTATTATATCAAAAATGAAAATAAGTTCAAACTGAGGAATGTAAAAATGGGCTTCAGTTTTAAAGAATAAATTACCATTGTACTGAAATAATCTGGAGTTATCGCTGAAATAATACCTTGCATTTGTATTATGAATTCATCTATATTTTTCATTTGGGATACTTTGGTGTTTCTAAATAGCTACCTCCTTTTTCAAATCTGCCTGAAGGAAAAAGACGCGGCATCTTTTATATGACTTCAGGCAAGATCCTTCAAGTGCTTGTTCAAAGTTTACTTATTTTTAAAAATAAAGGAATATATGAGAATGTGCTACTGTCAGATTTCCCACTCCTTCTTTTAGGCTGGAATCACCGACTCGATCTTTGAGCATGGATGCACCACGAGGAATTAATATCAAAGCGCAAGCTGGGAATATTGAAGCTCTTTCCCAGATGGATATCAAACTACACAGCAGTGATGGTGTGGTGAGTACAACCCCTTCTGTTTCCATAACTATGGTTGATCTTGCTGTCTGAATATAAGTAATAACTTCAAGTCTTTTTTCAAGTTCTGTTAATATAATTCCTCAGATTTTAGGAGACGGGATATTAAAATTAATGGTGCCAATAATAAGACTTTTATTTATGGGTCAGATTAAATCATAGTACCAATTGACATAATGTTGTTATTAGCCTAGAGAAACGCTTTCGACTAAAACTCTGAGAGCACTCAGCTCCCTAGTAGCACAGTGATGCCCAGGCACCCCAGTGGGGTCCTTGGCCTAGAGGTGAACACTCAGTCCCAGAACTGCTAAATTAAGGAGTGAGGACCTGCATACATCGAGAGCTGCAACAGCACACGACATGCAGCAGCCTATTTATCCCCTCTGCAAGGCTGTATGGTGCCAGTTCTTCCACAGAGAAACTCCAGACCAACGCGTATGTCCATCCTCAACCAGCTGGCACAGCTGCAAGGCTTCAGCACTGAGGCCAGGACAGACCTGGGTCCAGCAGCAGCAGCAGCGCCCACACCCCTCTGTTCAGTGTAGGGTCAGCGGCCCTGCCTTGTATTATAGAATCAGCATGGTTTGGGTTGGAAGGGACCTTAACGATCGTCTACTTCCAACTCCCCTGCCACAGGCCGGGACATCTTCCTCTAGACCAGGTTGCTCAAAGCCCCATCCAACCTGGCCTTGAACACTTCCAGGGACAGGTCAACTTCTCTGGGGAACCTGTTCCAATGTCTCACCATCCTCACAGTAAAGGCCTTCCTAACACACACTGCCAACTCATATTCAGTTTTTCATCCACCAATACCCCCAAGTCCTTCTCCACAGGACTACTCTCAATCCACTTGTCGCCCAGCCTGTATCCATGTTTGGGATTGCCCCGACCCAGGTGCAGGACCTTGCACTTGGCCTTACTGAACTTCATGAGATCTCTGCTAAGGAGAAGGATGGGCACTAGCTTATCTCTCCCCTGCTCCAGTGTCTGCCAAGAGCCTAGGCCTCAGAGCAGCTTTGTATATAAAAAGTCTGGGTAGAAGGCTATTCTTAAACCACTGTCGAGACTAAGTCAAGTTGGTTTATGGCATGCTATTGCATTATTATCTCTAACAAGCCCATTTGTTCTGCTTTCTCCCATGCAGCTTCTGCTCGATGCTGAAACTGTACGACTGCCTAAATTGCCTGAGGGTACAAGGGGTGGATCCGGTATTTCTCAGGGGCTTTACGAAATCTGCGTGTGTCCGGATGGAAAACTCTACTTGTCAGTGGCCGGCGTGGGCTCCACCTGCCAAGAATACAGCCGTGTCTGCCAGTGAGGCACCAGAAAAGGCCGCACACCCCCTTGCTAGTCTGAGTTTTATATTATTGCTGAAGAGCATTACCGAAAGCAGAATTTTCAGAATTTTAAAAACAAAGTACTTCAGTTTAGGAAACTAATCTATAGCTACAATTCTGGACTACAGGGTGAAAGAGGAAGAGCACAAATGACATTTCAACTTCAGAAGAATGACTTGAATCAAATAATATGTTCTGTCAGTAACACTTTGAAAACAGCCTTAAAGAAAGCATTAAAAAAAGGAATATGTTTCCTTGCTGAACTTTTATTCAGTCAGATGATTATGTCATTGTTAACATTTTTGAGCTCCATGGTTTTTTTCTCTCACTATATGTAAACACTTACTGCATTAGTGGGTGAAATAAATTGAGGGAACTACTTTAACTAGTTGCTAAGACAGAGCATTATTTGGGCAATTCAGAAAGTGCCAGCAAATGGTCTATGCAATTTTGTTCTTGCAATAACACAAGATATGAAAAATGTGGTATTTGTATAAGTTCTGTGTAAAAGGTGTTAATTTGCTAATAGCTTTCTATTTTAATTTGGCAACATATATGCTGATTTGCTTATTACTGAGATTCACATAAAAATAACTAACACAAAAAGCTCCAGGAGTCATTTAAACCTCCCTGCATCTCAAATCTGTTCACTATACAACAGAGAAATATGTTAGTGTATTTTCTAATAGCAATAGTTTGTTGAACTGCCTGTACCATTATACTCATTTAAACCTTTTTATATTTTAGGACATGCTAATTCAACAAGGCAATTTGCTCTGCCAGCAGGACTAGTAAAAAGGAAAAAATCCTTAATATGGCTCCAGATTGTCTGACACGAGGAACTGTTTGGGTGGTGGGAAAAAAACTGCAGCCCACAGGATTCAATTGAAAGGACTATTTAATTACCATCTGCAGCTGTTGACTGATATTTCTGATCCTGTCAGAGTAGAAGCCCATCACAAACGGAGAGAGTAAAACTACTCTTTATTATTTTTTACATTAGGACTTTGGATACAAAGCAAATGGTCACCAGAGTTGACAAACCATTTATTGACCTTGTAGAGAAACACAGCTGCAGACCCATTCCCCTGTACAGTGTTGCACTGAACACAAATAAATTGTTTGCACACCTCTGGGTAGCAGATTTGTATTTAATAGTCTGTTGTTTAAAACTAGTGGGTTTTTAACTCCTTTGATGGTCTTTTGTATATACTTGATGATATTATTACCCAGGTAGGAGCTGCTATCACATAGTGCCTTGGTGTCTATTTACAGAAAGCTTTTTAACCCATACTCGTTTTTAAACCACAGAATGTCCATCCTTTAGAGAAGACAATAATCATCCTTAAAACAGGAGAAACAAAAGAATGACTAAGATGATGCCATTTTTTAAACTTGCTACTTCAGCTAGCTACTACAAGCAAAGAAATCGCACACTCAGTTATGAACCCAGATACCCACAGAAGACTGAGTTGAGAAAGAGCCCCCCGTTAACTGGATCCGCTATTATTGTGGTAAAGCCCTGGGTAGTCTCTGCCTCAAGGGTTGCCTTTGTAATGTATGCAATGAGTCTAATGGACAAGACTGAAATTGCCCTTCCTTAGCCAGGTGGAGCCCTCAGCATTCATCAAACTAGAAGAAGAACAACAGGAAAAGCAGGAGACGTGCTTAAGCTGAGCTTCGGGCAAAGAAGCCAAGTGAATCAAGGTCTCCCATGTTATTTAGAGAGTGCTCTGACTGCTAACATATTGCCCAAGGGAGAAGTAGGAAGCCACACAGCTTCCATTTCTGAAATTCCCTTTTCCTGGGCTTAGACATCTACCTTCAAGTGTGAGTCCAGGGCTGTTGGCCCTAAAGAGAAGACAGTATATCTCTACAACTGTATCTCTCAACTATAGCTCTCTACAAATAAGCCTTAGCTGAGGTAGGCTTTAACAGAAAGCTGTCTTCGGCTTTAAAGTCAGTTTAGGTGGTTCCAGCTCCATGTGCAAAGTCTGCAAACCAAATTATGAGCAGACTTAGCTCAATCATTGGATAGAAAGTATGAGTATTAAAGGACAGCAAATTCCATTCCAGGTGTCAGATACTTGAAAACTGCTGCTACAAGTAACCTGGAGGGCTGTAATGTCTACAGTCTTTTATAAATGTAGTACAACAGCAAAACTGGGACTTCAAGTCTCTAGAGAATTCAGCCACTATCTAGTTTCAAAGGCATTTGAATTACCATCATACCTCTGTTTCTGACATTAAGGAACATATGCCCACTTCCACGTGGTACCAAACTACTAATTCACCTAATCTAATCCCTAAATGTTAGGCAGATACTGTAAATAAGTACATTAGTTACAATCTGCCTATTCTGCTGACATAGCACTTTATGTTATGCATTTTAAGCATTTTCAAATGTGACTTGCCAGCTAATACAGCACAAGGGGTTGAATCCAGGCTTTCCTTGTATCACAAGGGTAACATAACCCCTAAACTACTGGGTATTTGGAAGACACGTCTGTTGCAACTTCGTGCATTGAAGTTGCTCGATTTCAGTTAACATTTTTACAAAGCTGTGGTATACAGCTAGTAAAATCAGGGTGCAGTTCCCTGGCTAGTGACACGACTAAGCATTATGGCACCTCAGTCAGACATTGCAGTAACTACTGCCTTTCTTGTGGAGGTAATCCCTTTGGGCTTGCCTCAGTTCATAGGTGAGTTCTGAGTAGTACAGAAAACTAAACAGGTCTGCTGTACCCCCAGCTCTGCCATCATCCAAACCACAACCTGGCCCTCTCCATTGCTTAAACTTCATCTTCTTTTTGTTATGCTACAAAATTGACATTGAACATATAGTTGCATTATGTAAGTTTTGCAGGTTTTTTAGAGCACGGATGGCAACTTCTTGTTACTGAAGAACTTTTTTGGGATTTTTTTTTTTTTAGTTGTGGTTAGTTGACCATCAAAGTTTATGCTAAAATTACCAGTGTAATCAGGTGATGCTATAATATGAATTGTTGTTAATCTCAATGTAGTTCATACATCACTAAATTATCTTTTTTTATATCTCCGTGTGGCTGTCTCTCCATCTCTCTCTAATACTTCAAAATTATTGTTTCTACTTGAATCAAACTTCAGTAAATAGTTACAGGTTAACATAAAATTATGGCACAGGAAAGTTAGAATATGCACTTCTCCAGTTTATTTTCAAAAATGTTAACCAAATAGTGAAAAAAAAATCCCACTACCCAGCATAGTGACCTGTACTGTTTCCCCCCTCCCCCCCAAAAAAAAATAATTATTTGCAGCTGTTCTTGTAACTGGTTGGGATTGTTACACAGTGGAAAATTAAAAATATCAAAATGGTAGTAAAACTTTATTGGTGATTGCCCAAACACAACCTTGTTTGTTTCCATTTCACAGTCCTTCAGTATTGACATCTATCTTTATGTAACTTTATGCGAAAAGAAATTGCAAGAATTAACTGAAAACTGAGTTCCTGAATAAACTTTATACATTTTTAAAAGTCTGCTTCTCCTTTTATGTTCAAATGAAACAGCTTAAATGAATGTTTTCATTTTTAAAACAAAATGATCTTTCCAAGACTTTAAGAATGTGACATGTACATTATGTAAAAATAGGAATGAAAATCTTAGCCTCAACTAAAAATTTACTTTGCAGAATTTAGAAAATGCTTTACAATTAGGTTTTATTGGGCATCTAGAATTTCTTTGTCTTCATCTGTAGGAGATGAAAGTAAGCAAAAAATTATGCCAGTGCTACTGAATTAATCATCCTGAAAGCAAACCAAAGAAAAGATAAACAGTTTTGGTGAAAAACTAATTGACAAATACCTCCATGTGACAAAAATGTGTGTCTTCTTCAAATGAAAACATCTACATTGACTGTGAAGTTTAATTATTTTTTAATTATTACTTCTGCCTTTGTTCCACAATACCAATCCAACCATCCTCATATTCAGATCCAGCAACAGGAAATCCCAAAGTTGGTACTACCCTCCTTTACTTTAACTGGAGCAATTACAGTAGATTTTAATTAAAGCCTCATTTAAAGCAACCCAAGTACCAAGTGAATGAAATCCTTATACTAATAGTTCTTAAATCCTAGTTTGCAAATCACCATAATAACTTCGAGGATTATTTGAGTACGAATATTGTGAAACTGTGTTTCTTTATAGAATAAACCATTTCTTATTATTTTGGTAGTTGGCTGCACAAAAGTCTATTTCCTTAAAAAAAAAACGAGTCGTCTTCTTGTCACTAATTGCTGAGGCAAGTGACCAGTGCTTTTTAGAATAAGTGCTAATGCCATTATTTGAGAGTAAAACTTTCCACAAGATAAATAGAAACAAACCTGCCAAGGCTTGTTACAACTGCAGTTCCTTAGATTCAGGCGACTAAATGTACAGTTAAATCAGTTTCCTGTACCACTGAGCTTTGCTAAACCTCACAGCTATAATCCTGTGAGACAGGACTACTGAAGTTGCTTTTCCTAGGCACATTACTGGTACCTGTGGAAGATACAGGACACATACCTGGCTGAAAACACCTCTTCTCTCGTGAACTTGTGTAATGTGCATAATTACTTGTAAAATGTATCTTCGTGGAAACCACATGCTAACATGCACTTCTACTGACCCTTACTAAGGAATCGTCACGTACTGTTTTGAGCTTCCATGCCCAACTTAGAAACAAATATGTTATTCGGCATTTCCCAAGGCTCCCAGCTGAGCCAAAGGAAGCATCAATTAAGTATTTTATTTATGTATTTATGTATTTTTAAACAGGGATTAAAGGTATGTATGAAATCAGTTTCTATCTCAGCATGGTTTCCTGGTCTTATAAGGCCTCTTTATTTAGGCTACCTGTTACAGTGAGTTTAAGCAAATAATAAAAAGAAAATAGGAGACTTCCAACTGGGACACCACTCTTGCCTGTCCTCTCAGCATCCATATGTGAATTTTATTGCAACTGATTGATGGTATCAATGCAGAAGTAATAGAATAAATGAATTTTTCTGTGTCATTCACATTTTCTTGCTTACCTTGGTTCAATATTTAAGATTACTTCAGACCATTAGCTTCCTATAAACTAGGACCATTTTCTTTCTCACTGTATCAGCACTCAACAACATATACAAAATAAACAAAATAAAAATATAACAAAATCGTTTAGTAGTTCTGCACAGCCATTTTAATCATTCATAACAATACCAAGAAGGCCACACAAGTTGCTTACAAAACACAGTTAAGTCCTTAAAGAGATTTCCTTCCTTAAGGTCTCACCCAAAAACAGGAAAGTGTTCGTGTTGCTCCTCTGTTATTCATTTTCATGATACCGCATTACCTTATCTTTTAGTTCCATTTAAACTGGAAAACCGAGCGAGAACTGTTTCCTTTTGTTAGTATTTTGCTTACCCTGAATACTATTCATCTGACGTAATGCACAAAGTAAGAGCCACAAAGTAATCTGTTTAAAAAAACATAGCTAATTAACTAAACTGATTTATTTCATGGAATACCAGGATTTGTGTTTTAATTACATGCTATTTAGGGCAAAAAAATCAGTAAAATGTACCATGGCTTTGACAAAAATGCAAACATTTGTCATTGCAAGAAAAAAGCATTTTTCCTTTTCAATAGTATTTTAATATTTGTACAATTATTTAGAATTAATTGAAAAGAGAGTATTTACTTATATAAAAGAAAGCTTGAAATAATAGGTAAATTTAGTCTACTTTATAAAACCAAAACACATCAGACTGAAATATATGTTTGCATTTTTCTTTATTTAAATTATGGCACTTAATATTTAATGGCAGAAATGATGATAGGGCTTCACAATCAGAAGCAGTATCATTTTCCAAACATCACATTTCTTCCCACCACAAATTCCAAGATCTTTCAGAAAAGAACAAGCCCTTTATAATTTGCGCAAAACTGAAGAAGCCTTCATCATGGTTTTTTATTTTTGGATCACCACACTATTGCAGTTGTATCAGCCCTGCAAGCTCACTGTTCTTATTTCCTTTGTATTCTGTAAGTTAAACTACAGTTTCACTGTGCTGTCAAGTAAACAGTTGTAATAGCATGTCACTGGAAAATGTTTAACGTTTATGTTAAATGTGGCTGATTCAGCAAAGAAAAATCCTTCCACTTATCGTTATCCTTCCATATTTTTTAATTTTTTAATTTTTTACAAATAGCTAACTTTGAACATATTGCATGACAATACCAAAAGTATTACAAACTATAAAAGAAAGAGTGTGAACAAAAAAAATCAGACTTCTCTAGGACTGTAGTGAACAGCAAAATAAAAAAAGCATTACATTGCAGCACCTTTAAACATGTAACAAAAAACAGTGCTTAGAGTACACCAAAAATGGGTTACTGAATTGTACTATTATCAATGTTTGTTTGTGGAAAAATAGATATATATATATATGTACACACACACAAAGGCACACACACGGGGGTGGGGGGGAACCTCAAGCATTTAGACATCTGAAAACTGAGTTTTGGTGTTTAAAAAAAAAAAACAAACCACCATGTAATAACGTTAACCAATTTTATATCATCTGCATGCATTTTTCATTAAAGAAAAGATTACATGCTCTGGAAAAAAAAAAAGTAAATTAAATACTTAATTATTTCATAATAAGATAAATGCAATCAATGCATGACATGAAGTTGCATGTTAAATCAAGTATCGTTACTCAGCATTAAAATACCTGTACCAGTTTACAGGTACTAAACCCTCCTTCAAATGTTCACAATGTGATGCTGCAGCAAATTTATAATCAGATCCAGCTGATAAGAGTATTACTATGAGTGACACAAATGTCCACAGAACACAAAAGAATACAGAGATGCTTTGGAGCAGTACCTCCAAAGTTATTCTAATTCCCATCCCACCTCCCATTTCATAGTATGTCCAGTCTTAAAATTAGTACATTGAAAACTGACATCACTGTTTGGGCAACATTATATTAATTGAAATAAAATCTAGCAAGGAGTTATAATTACAGGCTTCATCTAACAGAAAGCTAAGCTTTGGTTACATAAAGTGCAGTTCAATAATATGCCAATTAATCACAATACTGTACATACAGCTAATTTTTTGCAGCTCCGTTTCCTTGCAAATTTTAAAAAATAGTCATGTTTTACAGTTTGCTTATACAGCAGGCTCAGTTAAAAAAAATCCCGTTTAAATAAATCTCAATTCTAAGTACTTCAGTACCATCCACCTTTGTGCATTATGCTTCTGAACTGCTTGGCAACGTGTAACCTCTTGGATGTTCAGTAATCTGCACAATCGCATTTGTATCCCATCACATGAAATACCTAAGCTCTTGACAAAACGGTTCCGTAAGCTCTTCCAATCCCTTATACTTTTTGTTGTATAAAGTTTTCAAGTTTTATTATGATACAAGCAGTACATTCCATCACTCTCATAGCAACTTCTGAAGTAAACCTATCATTGGGAATCTGTGGAAAAGGAAGTAAGTCAGGATACCTGGTTTTTAAGCTGTCTACTCCATAAGCTTCCAACGTCTGAACATCATTTGTAAGCCCTTCAAGTTGCTGACTATATTCCTCTATTTTTTGTGCAAGGGCTGCTGGTTTTACATCTTTGTCTGATTTGCCCTTCACGGCGTAGTCAGCTGCAATCAAGGCCAGTTTAGTAGAAAGGTAACATTTAAAGCATACCCATTCATTGGCACTTTTATGAAGGTCATTTCTCGCAGCTGAAAAGTTAGCTCGGGCCTGCCTAAGCCATCGACGTGCCTCTACAGGATTGCCAACAGACCTGAATGTAGGTGGGACAAAAAAACGTTGTGAGTAAGATGGGCCTGTGGAAGGCGGACACTTTTCTTTATACTGTTGCCTTTCAGATTTGTGGCTTGTTGCTTCTTGATTCCATGAAGTATAAAATCTCTGAAATGAAAATTTATCTGACTGAAATCGAGAAGCAGAGGATGAAAATGGTCTTCTGGAGGCTCTGTCCATATTTTGATCCATAAAGGCCTGTTTTTCTAGCCTGTTAATCTCATTCTGTAAATGTTTGAAAACTTCATTAGCTATATCAAGATTCTCAGCATTTTTATCTGGGTGCCATTTAAGATACAGCCTCCTAATAATCTTTTTTCTTTCAGATTCTGGAAGCTTCCAAGCCTGTTCAATCACAGATGTCACTTCTCTTAATATTTCTGGCAATGAGTTTGACTTTATCTTTTTTGGAGAGTGATGTTTTGAGGACATTGTTTTGTGGCTCTCTCTACCAGTGAAGAGAGGTGGAATTGTCCTCGGTCCATGTGCTGGAAATTCTGTAGGACTGGTTGGAGTAGAAGGTGTGCTATCCCTGCTTTGAGAACTTTCCTCTGGTCTTGAAAATTTGTACAAGTCAAGAGAGCTCACTATTTTATATTCACTATATCCAATATCAATCTGGTAAATCTTCCCTAGAAAACTGGGACTTTCATCATCTTCTCTTTCTACTTCTTGTACAATAATTGCATAGGTATAAGTTGGTTGATATGATCCATATATATCACCACCTTCAGCATCAACAAGGTAACCAACATATTCACCAGGATAAAATACATTCATTGGATCCATAAGAAGTGTATAGTGAATTTCAGCTGGTATAGGAGTGCCAGGTGTTGGTAGTTCAAGTTTTGATGGCTCAGAAGAGTCATACTTCACCCCTAAACTGTCAAGCTTCTCACTGATCCGATAAATATCATTACAACCCAGCATGGCAATTAAATACGAGGTATCAGAAATCAGGTTGTCAGTTGCAGACTTTAAGGTCATTGCTAACGCTAACAGGAAGTTTATGTCTTTGCTGTCAGAATGCTGTATGTAAAGCAATATTACTGCATTTCCATATCTCTTCAGGAAAGCAAATGTTTCACTTTTGCTGTGGGGAATAGGAGCAAAGCCTTTAACTCTTAATGTCGTTTGCAACTTCTCAAAACAGGAAACTTTCAAACCTTCTCGCAAAGCTTTGCAAAGTCTTACTGCTTTTTCTTCATTAGCTAAAAAAGCATTGTCATTTTCATGCTTCATAATCCTAATGAGTCCTGTGATGAATTGTTCTGAAGACAACAGTAACTGTAACCTTCCCTGCAAAGAACATAATGCTCCAAACTGACAAATTTTGGGAGACTCTTCATCCAACTGTTCTTCAAGAATACTACTAAGTAAGCGAGGCCTCAGTTTCTGTGGGAATAACATTATCAATTTAGTATGAAAACCATGGTCTTTGCCTAAGTAACATTGGCTAAGATCAACAAGCATTTGCACACCAATGTTACCTTGGATTCTGCTTTTGTAGTGGGGTGCATCATCAAAAACTAAGATACTAGACTTTACCAATCTACCATCTTGACTGGGAAGGTAAAGGGCAAAATCCCTCATATTCTCAAGGTCATTCCTAACCTTGACAGAGTCGTTCTGAAGACTTTTGAACAGGCCAGAAACTACTCGTTTAACTGTGCGCATTTCGTTAGGATCCAATTGCTTTCCTTCAGAGTTCTTGAATATGCGACCTAGAACTTCAACATACTGCTTTGTTGAAATAATATCTTCGGTACCCAAATGTTTAAATAACTGATGGAAAGTACCAAGTTCCAAAGGAAGTTTGTAAAGATAAGGTTTAAAATCAGATTCATACTCAAGGTTTATTACCACCTCTTCAGGCTTAAGGAGCTTCCAACCTTCTTCCACCATTACAAAAGAAACTCCTCGAAGCTGAAAGCGGAATTCCCTTTTCTCTGTACTAAGAAATTCATAAATGCTTCTTAGGACCTTGGCCCTAGTTTTCACCATGTCCTCATCCAAGGTTGTTATATTGCATATGTTCCTGCAGTTATTGATAACTTTGTCCAGGGGAGGGTCCAAATTAACATTCAGCATCGTTAAAACTTGCTCAAGTTGTTCTTGCACACCAAGACTACTTCCCTCTTGCTCTTTGATGCTTAAAGGTGTTGCTTTCTCAGGAAGAATGGGACATGAAGTCCACAGCAACTGCAATACATCAGTCTGTTTGAATTTAGGATTCACCTGTGCCCCATTGAATCGTATAAGTGGAAGTGTCCCATTAACTTCTTGATACTGAGGATGAAATCTAACAAATTCCGCTGGAGCTCGTTCAGGGCACAGAAAAGGAATTAATGACAATTCTTTCAGAAAATTTCCTGACAAAAGGTCTGTTCTTTCTTGAAATATGTGATGAAGGAGGACATCAACAGTATTCTGTAGTGTTTCTTTTGACCAGTTTTCTGTATTTGCTCGCATGCTGATCTCCTTCGCAAACTGTAATAACTGTTGCTGTGAAATTATGAATTTCAATCCAATATGTCGTAGAAAAGTCACCCACGATGGAAGGAATGCAGTTTGATTTTTTGGTTTTGTAAGTTGCTCTAGCTTCTTAAAAAACTCTTGAGGTATAAAGAATTTTTCAGGAAGCATAACTTCAAAGACTTTGACAGTCCTGTCATAGAAATATTTTGCCGGTTTTAATCTATTGGTTGCATCATGAATGATCAAAATACTTTCAAGCTTTTCAAACAGCTGTTCTTTCATTTCTGAAGTTTCTTCAATGCTAGTTAGCCTATTCTTTAAGTAGATCAAGTGTTCTAATTTTGCATCATAAGACAGACTTTCAATTTTTGGCAGAAGATGTTTCAAGTACACTTCAAGATCATCCACAGAGACACACCCAAGCACAGTATACAAATCTTTCAGATGAACCTTCTCTTCAAGAAAAGCTGATGAAGTCGACTGTGTCCATCTGTCTACTTCTACTGACGGGATACTTTTCGTGAGGACGTAACATGTCCCATATTTTGAAATGCTGATGTATCGGCCACTAATTGATTTATAACATGGAAGAGACTTTAAAATTTTAATGTCATCCTGAGATGTCAAATGACATAAATTGCAATTGAAGTACATTAAGAGGGCCTCAAAGTCACTTTCTGCTAACTTTTCAGTCCTGAAGGTTGATGTCTGTACCATATATTGTATGGCTTTCAGAATGCTTGAAGGATTATCTACATTTGCTGTACATCCTGACAACAAAGGCACTAAAGCACTGTCTTTGGAGCAAATTTTGTTCAATGCCAGCTGAATACAGCCTGTCTTCATTAAAGCATGAAAGACTTTATCACTCTGGGCATTTGGAAAAACAGCTATATGCATAATGCTGAGGGGCAGCAAAACATCACACTCTGGCACAACAAGATGATTAGCTGAGACAGTAAACCTTACACCTGGGAGCAAAGTCCAGTCCTTCAGTGTTTCAACAACACCATCAAATTTTGCTTGAGTATCTTCTTGCTCTTCCTTAATATTTATAGACTCACTAATAAAATGCCAGGCATTTTTAAGCCAAGATTCACTTGCAAAGTTTTCCTTCCATTTCATACAACTTCTAGTTTTATATTCTCTAGGCAACACAGACGATAACAATTCAGCAAAACTTGTGATATCAAAGACTTTTGCTACTTCACTGCTAAGCAAAATATTGTTGTATCTCAAATACAATGTGTTCATAAAGAGATCCTTGCGAGATGGAATCAGTTCATGGTATGTTGTTAAGAACTTCGGTCGCTTTGAATCAAAAATTTGCAAAACATTGTCAAGAGTAATAAGGAGTGGCAAGCCCTCAATCTGGATTTCATTTTCTTCTGCATCTTTAAAACAATAGTCAACCAGAAGTTTGAGACTATGGAAGAGCTTCAGATTCGTCTGCTGAAGACGACAGGGTAACTTTCCAATGTGGCAATTAGAGTCTGGAAAAGAAAATGTCATCAAAAATAATCGGACATCAGCAGGTGTCACGTAGGTGACAGGAATATCTGCATCTACCAAACAGTGGTAAAGATTTGCCGTTTCATCACAGTTATATACCAAATTAAATCCAATTTCTAAGAGTAAATGCTTGAGTCTGTAAACATTTTCAGCCACTGTCTTCCGCGTTGTGATGTTGTATTCTGTGTTCTTGAGATGCTGCAATTCATCTTGTAGTAAATTGTCAAAGAATGGCCTGCCTTTGTTCACAGTAGACATGTTAACCCATGTGATGATAACAGCAGAATGCAAATCAGAACCATCAATATTTGGAGCTCGCATAACAGGTAATAGACGCTTCAGATCTTCATAAATGCAACTGTAAACTGCTTTCACTAAACAATACCAATCTGGCTGAATATCAAGTCTGTTAACTGGAAAAAATGATAAGAATTTTTTTAAAGTGTCTTTCACAACATGAATGGGTGTGTTTTGCAGCACCGATACGGTAGGATCAGTGCCTGGAAAATACCGTTTCTTCAGCTGAATCAGCAGTTCAACATAGGCTGGTGCTATCAGAGCTGTCATTAGGCTACTATTCCAGTCACTTCTTACTCCTACACCATTATCATCACGCCATAGATTTCTTCTTGCAGAATCCAGAGCAAAGTGTCCATTCACATGAAAAGGTAACCCAGTTTCTAAAGATAATGGTAAGAAACAGAATGCTCTGTGGGGTTTTTTGTAATTATGAGTAATGCAAGCTGCTACCCCACCACGTGGAAAAAGAGTAATGTCCTCATTCTTGTGGGCTGAAACCACACTTTTCGATACCTTTTCCATGGCAGAAAAGCCTGACCTGTTGCAAATTAACCAAGTTGTAAGATTTCCTTCTGAGTCTTCTGTATCCATTGTGTAAGTAATCTGTTGCACAGGTATTTCACTTAGCTGCTTTTTTTTAGTTACACTGTCAATTACAGATGCATGGAATTGCTTTCGTTTCAGTCTGTCTCCATCAGTGATTTTGCCTTGTACAGAATACAACACATTCAGTGCTCCTGTTGTTTTTTCTATCTCACAAATAGAAATTTTTTCCATATGGTTCAAAAACATTAAGAGTTCTGCTCCATCTGTACGCAGCTTATCTAAAAGATTTTGGACCATTCTATCTGAGCATGGAACTGAGGAGATTTCTGATACTTTTGCCATTTCACCATTTCGAAGAGGAAACCTAAACATTGTGCAATTATCCAATTTAAAGTGATTTCCTAAGTAGAGGTCCAGTACATCTGAGAACTGTGTTCTAAAATCAGCATCTAAATCTCTAAACATGCGGCCAGGACTTGTTGATGTTGAACCTGGTGCATATCTAGCATGAGGATCAAAAATACAAAGTATATCATTGCCAGATATGAATGAAGGGCAATCAGTAATGTGATAAACAGAATTGAAACCTATACCATATTGTCCAGTTTTACAGGGATTTCCTACTTTTGTACCTTTTCCAAGGTTCTGAATTCCTCGAATATCATCTTCTGTAAAAGGCTGATTGTTGTAAACACACAGTGCTGGTCCTTGAAGTGGTGCCCATTTCTCATCAAATATTCTATCAGCTGGATGCTGTCTAGGATCAAACACAAAACAGATCTCTGTAGCTTTTGCATCATCTGCATTCTGAAGGAGTTCCTTCAGCATTTCTTTTTCTGAAGGGTAGGCATTAAGAATGCTTTTAATTCTACTCGTCAATTTTTCTTTCTGTCCAAATTCTGTTCCAAGGGTAGTAAAGCAGATATTAGATGCATATCTCTCTAAAGCTTTATGGCGTTTTGGTATTGCTCCAAGCTTTACTGCAACTTCTCTTGGAATATCACCATGACAATATTTAACAGTTGTGTCTTTAACTTTAATCCATGGGCAATCATTGTAACACAAAGATTTTGCAGGCAGAAGTGCAAGACGAGTATCGGGTAACAAAATCTCGCCATACTTTTTCTCACAAAAATCCTGTTTCTTCTCTCTAATGAGGCCCCATATTCCTTCGCTAATTATTCTCCTGCAAAGCTGAAAGTTGTCTTCTGTTAGTTGTTTGGTCCCTCTTTCCTGATTTATTAATTCCAGAACAGCAGCAAAATCTCCAACTGTAAAAGCCTGTCTCACTCCCACACTTTCAAATAGCTCACGGAAACTATTTTTGTATTTATTAGGCAACTGATAGAGATAGGGTGCTGCTTCAAAATTCAAATGAAAAGACACTTTTGTTGGATCAACATACACATTCTCAACCAGAATAAAACTACAGTTTGTCAGTTGTTCAATTATCATAGCTTTTGTTGATTCACTCTGTAACATCGCTTCATGCAGATATTTGTAACAAGCATTAGTGATATTTTCTTGATATAATGTGATTCCGTCAAATGACTTTGCAACTTCTTCTAACTGACTTATGACCAAATTAACAGCTGGTTTCTTCAGTAACCCCAAAAATTCTTTGACAGCTAATGACAAAGCACCACAACCTTTAAACGAGTGGGAATTTTCATTAAGAATTGGTTGTATTAGGCAAACTATGTCTTGATGATCAGCAGTGAAAATATCAGTTGCTGAAAACATTGCTTCAGGCTGAAAATCACTGCCTTTCCAGTGCAGTGAGAAGCCTGCTGGTTTGCTAAGGAAAGGAAGGAAAGGGATGGTTTGACATTTTGCAGCAAATTCTTTAGCTCTAGGGTCCCTAGATTTTAGTTTTTCATCAATAAGAGTCAGTATAATACTGCTTCTGAGACAAGCTGCAGCATGATCAATCTTGTTAACTTCAGCTACTGACTCAGCACGCTCTATCAGATCTTCCCATAAAATATCATCTTTAGCCATTCCCAACTGAACAAGTTTAACCAAAATAACTGGGTTGAGATAATCCTGAGTGGTGCCATAAGGAAATCTTCCATCTTCAGCATCATATAACTTTGCAACTCTTCCTTCAGGGTGGATCAGTCTTGATGGTGTAACTAATGGATGTCCATCCAATGAACATGGAATACATGGTGTAACACGAAGAATTCCGGAGAACTCCTCAGCTTTTTCATTGAGAACGTAACACATCAAAGGATCACGCAGCTCTGCATCAATCTCCTGAACATTAGGGAAAAATACCTCAGAAAAGAACTGTTTCTCAGAGAAAGTGTTCTCCGATAATACATATTTGCATCCTGCTTCTTCAAATCCTGTCTTTACCCAGGAGGGGAGATCTACAGCACATAGATTTTTGGAACCAGTTTTTTTAAGGTATTTCAGAAAGATTTTAAAGGCTGGTGGTCCAACATCTGGTCGTTTCAGTATAGAGTCATCTAAAAACCTTACATTTTTCATGGACACCCAAGACAAACCATCAGAAAACACTTTGATCCCTTCTTTGCTTTTCATATGAGCTATGTCTTCATAAAACCCTTGACAAATGACAGAAAAATCATCGTGAACTGAATCAGGATCTGGCCACACTGCACAGTAACTGTAGTCAACTAGCTCCCCATTGATTGCCATGTCACGTAGAACACAAAGTGCTTCTATGTACGCTTTTACAATAACATGCCTCATGAATACTGTATTCCATCTTCCTTTTGTGTCTGTTTTCCAGATCTCTTTCCGATTTGAAGTAACTGCAAAGCAGCCATTTATATGAAGAGGTAAGCCTGTTTTTATTCGTAGAGGTAAATAGCAGAATACTTCACCCATGTTGTTGCAATTAGGTTTCACAATCCACTTTTGATCCTTCGTTTCAGACAGCAACACCCCTACTCCACCACAGGGAACAAGGCCTAGTCTTCGTCCACTTTCATGTAATGAAAATTTTAAAGCATCTCCAGTGTCCATGCAAGAACATATAAGCCATGTTGTTGAATCTACTGTTTTCTGTGGCAATTCATCTGCTGATCTTTTTAGCTGTCCTGATTTAGCCACTTCAAAGAAAGAAGCTGGATCATCTTCCGTACCTCTGAAAAGCGGAGACTGTAAATCAGCAATCCGCCTAAATACATGGTGAAATTCTTCTACCACTATCTGTAAGATACACGAGGACTTTGGTGTTTCATTGGGAAGCTTCTTATTACTGCTGCTGCAGATCTTCATGAGTTTAGCTGCTTCCTTTAACACACTTACATTTGGTGCAGTCAAGGCTTTGGAAGAACACAGATTTTTTTTGATAGTGACAACATCTTGTGCTGCCCCAGGATCATCTGCCTCAATTTTCAAGTATTTCAAAACCATTGAATTTACGCTCTGAGCAAATATTATTAGTCTATGACCACAAATGCTAAATTCATCCACAAGAGAGTAAATGTCTGCTGTATTGTAACATGCACTGCTGACTTCACTCACTTTAGCTTCCTGCTGAGTTCTAAAGGACAGCCTGAAAAGCGTTCCTTTGTAGCTGTAAGGAGATTCTACAGTCAGTGGTAGCTGGCAACCAAAAACTCCTATAAATGGCTTAAACTGATTGGGAAATTTTCGCAGCCTCTTCTGTTGTTTACTCCAGTTGATTTTGATCCCAGGGTTAGATTTATCTCTAATATGCTTACTGATATGGTTAACATTTGGATCAAACATAATCATAAACTCACGGCTCAAAATAATAGGAACATCAGTGATATGATAAACAGAATTGAATCCCAGTCCAAATTTTCCTACTTTGTCAACTTCGCTCCTTTTTAAAGACTCTCCTAATCGAGTTATATTTAGGAAATCAGAGTCAGAAAATTCAGAATTATTGAATGACCACAAAGCTGGACCATGACATGCTGACATTCCTGGATCCAGAAGATTCTCTCTTATATCCATATTTCTTCTCATGTCAATCAGGAAATTACATTCTGTTGCATTAGCATCATCAGCATTTTGAAGAAGCTCTTTAAAGATATCTGAAATGGAAGGGTATTCTTCCAAAATATTTTTAATTCTTACAGTCAGAGGCTCTCTTTGCCCAGATTGCTCAAATCCCATATTTTCTGGATTAATCAATCTTGTGCTAAGGCATGGGACATTCAACCACTCGGCGGTTTTCATTGGTATGTCTTCATGCACCAAAATTATTGGTTCAACAGAATCTTCAAGCAAATCGTTTAAGTCATCAACTTTGATATCACAATAACAGCACTCATGAATTGGCCTCATTGCAAGTTTATAAGGAAGTTTGCCGCTGTATAGTGGCATGGGTGTATGCAGACTTGCAGGAATCTGATTGCTGTACAGCCATCTTATGATGCTCAACATAATGTGGAGATTTTGTTTACTCTCTTGTTCTGAGAGAGATTGCTCACTTTTTAGATATATTTTCTGAATGACCATAGAAACATGGTCTGGTGTTAACTGCTCAATTGAACCACAACATTTGAACAACTGGTGAAACTTTGCCATAGTTTTTGGCACATAATGTAGATAAGGTTGGAGATCGAGATCAGGTACTGACTTTATTACTGCTTGTGTAAGAGAACAAAATGTTTTACCTGTCCAAACCCAGGGAAATTTCAGGGCTTTAAAAGCTTCTTTGCCTTCTTCTAGGTGATCATGCATAAATCCATAAATCTCAAGCAAGATATGCTGAAATTGATAATAGTCCTCATCGCTGAAGGTTTTAGAACTGTGCCAATCGACCACCACCTTGAAATGCTTTAAGACTGCTTTTATGCTGGGCTTGGTGGGGATGCCAAGTGCTTTTTCAATATCCAACAGCACATTTTCCACAAGAGGAACCGAGGAACCAACTAAAATTGCATGAGATATATCACCCATTTCTGGCGGTGAACACAGATTACAATGATCTCCTTTCCAAACTAAGGATCCTGGATAATTTGGAGGTCTTTCCTTACATGCAGGAATCCATTTTATTTTTTTCAGCGTAGCTTTTGTTTCAGATGAGTGAAGCAGCATATGGTTTTTATTCAAAATCATCAAGAGAGTTCTAGCTTTTTTTAACAGAAAATCATGATTGGTGTTAGAGTTAGCGTGCAAGCTTTCAATTTTATTTGCCACTCTCATAATATCACTTTCCTCAAGATTGGACTCATTTTTTAAGCCTATTTGTCTCAGAGAATGAAGAATATCTGAAGATGTAAAAATGACAGGGGGGAAGCAAACTTCCTCCTCAGCATAAAACAAATTTTGCAGCAATTCTACCTCAGGATCAAAGAGTTCATTTGCAGACATTATCTTTTCCTGTGAAATCTTAATAAACTTTAGTGATGTCAGCCAATCTATCACATCTGTATTCTCATTTTTCAGAAAAGTCAGATTTTCAAGAACCCATTGCATTATCTGTGTTGTTTCATCGTATGAATAAAAATCACTTCTAATGTCTTGTAAAACAAACTTCAAGCAATCTGTGCTCTTTAGCTGTTCTATTTTCAGCAGGTTAGCTAAACGAATAGTAGCTTCATCACTGCTGTCAATTATCGGAATAGAAAATCTTAGACCAGGAGGAATTTTGGCAGTGTGGTGTAATACCTTACTACCTTTTAGCCCAGTAAAAACAGGGACACTTTCATCAGATGATTTTTCAATTTTTTTAAATATTAGCAATTCCTGAATAATTCTTCTCTCTTTTTCACTTGCATCGGTTAAACTAGCTAAGAATGCCCTCAGAGCATCTTTATGTGTTGATGGGAATGATGCAACCTGATTGCATAGTTTCTGTAAGGACATTTTTTCCATTATTTGTAAAACAGCACTTGGTAATGGTGGATGCACATATTTTTTTATAAGCGGATGTTGGACAAAAGTATCCAGCCTCTTAAGTACAACTCCACCAACTTGCTGAATAATATCAGCTAAATATTCCGGGAGCTGAGTCTCAGATTCATCTTCCAGAATGATAGGTGATGGATTCCTAAATCTCACCAGTTCCACTGATGTTTGGTTTTCCTCTATCAGCGTCTTGGGGATAAGCGGCAGGTCATCAAACACACTCAAGTCATCAGAAAAATGTATATATAGGTTCTTCCAGACCATCTTCAGCCAGGAAACTGATGGGTGATTTTTGTCTTCCAAACCTGGATACCACTGTACCACAATGTCTCTGCCAGGCCACACGCTATTCATAATTTCTTTAATGAGTCGGGCAAATCTTTCTGGGTTCAGAAGCTGCAGCTGAGTGCATGGCCTTCCTGAAATTATAGCAGAAGGGCAAAGCCATGAAAATCAGAGAGCACATGTACATAACAAAGTGCTTTTGCGGGGAGGGGGCGGAATAAAAATTTTAAAAAAAATTCTAACTTGAGCCCTGCCTTTTCTATTTAACAAACAGTTTTTTCCACAAAATGAAGTACAGACACCAGCTATCCTTGCTTGTAAGAGTTAATTAAAAGTGAATACATTCCATATTAGTACAAAAATAAACACAATTTTAAAATGATCAATATGTTATCACATTTGTTAGTTTGACACAAGAGTTCTCAGGCATACACAGCAACTACAGATTTACAATCGAAGTAGAAGCTTCAAATGTGTTTTTTTGTTTGGTTGATTCTTTACACTATTTGGCTAGCAGTAAATAAGAATCTAATATATTACTTGTTTGTCTATAATTGCAAAGATTCAAATAGATTTGAAAGATTATTTATTAGATATAGCAAAGAGCAGCTCAGGTGCAGATGTTCTTACACTAAAATTGACAAGCAACAAAAGTCAGTTCTGCAAGGAGTGCAGAAACTAAGTTTAGATGTATATGCTTTTATTCTTATTATCAAAGCCCTCACTAAAAGAAATGTATGTTAACACTCATGTCCTAATTATCATTAGGACAGCTCATACTTCAAAACTACAGAATGTGTGAGGATAAGAAAATAGTACAGTCTAAAAAGACCACTACTTCCTAATGATATCAAGAACAACGACAGAAATGGAAGCAAGGCATCTAATTGAATTTCAGATCTTTCTTCCATCTAGATAGCACTGCCATTTCCTTCAAAGCCAACAGTCCAAATACAGATATCACCGAATGTCCCTACTCTGCTGGAAATCAGTAGTAAGACATCCTTCAGAACTATTTTTTTTTTTTAGTTTCACTTCATGCTTACAGAGCTATGCATTCCGTTAGTTCTATTGAACAGAAAGCACAGGTAAACACAGCAGCCTTGTGAAAGTGAGAAGTACTTGCAGCACTGGGCCAGCAAGCTAAGAATCTTCTTAAGAGCTAAGCTTAAATTCCATTATTTGAGCACAGATCTTTACAAATGCTGTTTTGAAATCTATACATGTGATCTTAAAACACTGGAAATCTTCCTGCATGGGAAATTATTGAAAAAAAATATATGGATACACCAATGAAAACATTGATCATTTCTGTGTAAAATAACTACAAGGGGTTTTTTTCATCAATATGCATTTTCTCTCAACTGCATTTAGAATTCTTTTCATAATTATCTTTGGTAGCTATCTTTTGGCAACTCTGTTTGGCAAGTTTTGTTTACAAGAAAGCTGGGGTAATAAGAATAGCTGATCACCAAATTCACACAAACATCAAGCTTCAATCAAAACCAGTACATCTTCAGTTAATAACAATACCTGAAAATCCCCAGAGAAGCTGTTGAGCTAGAATATAATCAAATCCATTTTTAGAAAACAGCTCATGAGTTACACATTAACACACTGAATATAGAAACAGTTATTAACTAGAAAAATACAGTACACATTTTAGGAGAGAAAAAAAGATCTGGTTGTCTTTGTACAACACAATAAAAAAACCTGCATCCCATTTTCTCAAAGAAATAATACAATAAGTTTTTGTTTCAGCAACTGTATCAGGAATCTCTCTGATATAATTTCTATGGCTATGTAAGTAAAATTCTTGACAGGTAAGGTTTCAAAACATGCCAAAACCCCCTCTAATACTTATTATTTATAATAACATACAACTTCTATGGTACAGCAGTTGTACTTCACAATTATTCAAAGCCTTAGAATGAAGAATAATTTAGGAGGCGGTAGAACGAAGAGAAAAGCAGGCACTACAATCGCACAAATTATTATCTAAAAGTCCTTAGGCATTTCTAGAAGATTTAGAAGAATTATACTTGCCATATTCATTTACAAAAATATGTTCATCTAATCAATGAGAGGCATACTACCAAGCAAGGACAAGTCCCTAGAAAAATGTTGTTCAAAGAAACTGCCAGAGGAAGAAGAGAGACAGAAGCAAGACCCTATAAGCAACCAAATACCTTCCCAGGAACAAAAAAGACTAGATAGGCTTTGTTGCAACTCAGAGACCAAGCCTGGAAGTGAAGGAATGTCACAGAAGAACTCAGCAAGGCATTGCTTTATGAATATATAGGTTGTTTGTTTTTTTCATTTTAGTCACCTCTGCTTTTTCTGTTTAAGATGTATTCAAGCATATAGTCTGTCAAACTGTATTTTGATTTGTTTGTTTCCCTCTGTTTTTTTTAATTTAAGCATGGTTTTGGATTGCTTTGTGACATTCACTTGGAGGAAATTATCTAGGACAACACATGTCGAAAGCCAGTTTAAGGTATCATCACAAGGAACTGGCATTTTTCATTACTGTCTTCCATACAATTTTTCATCCATCTAATCTCACTGTGGCTGTCTTGATTCCTATATATTTCTGTTCTTTTTAAAGTCCCAGCAATTACTACTAGAGTAAATTGTAGTTCTTTATGGTTCTATCCCAGATTAAGAATATTCACTGTTTGGATACACAATTTAAAGTAGTCACTGCTTTCAAAAGTTTATAGTCTGTATTAAAACAAAACAAAATAGATTAGAAACAGTATTGGGGGGGAAATTAACAGTAAAAAAATTAAAACAAGCGTATTCTACTGCAACAACAGACACAACATTCATCATGTAATATGCCTATAAGGCTTTGGCAATTCTGCATTTTAGAACAATGTTTTGCTTTATAGTAGTTTCAGACTTGCTGTTCTTCATATTCAATGAAAGTCCCAGCACTGACTTCATATCTTCCATACAATTTATATTATTTTAAATATTTACAGTGCTTATGCAATAAGTCACTTCAAATTCTTTCAATCTTTTCACAGATAAATTTTTAAAATATGGCAAGGTGTCACCTTAGCCTCAGAATTATCTTATTTTTCTATTATTTTTAATAATGAAGCAATGATCAAACCATGGAGAAAGGAGTAGGCTTCCAACTGACCAGGAACAATAATAAGCGGAGGACTGAAGGGGAAAAAAGGTCAGAACGCAGACCAAAGAAACAGAGACTGTGACTGAATGACTGAAGACCATGATAAAGGGCATCAAAAACTACAAATCAAGACAGTGATTTATAGTATTCTGTGTCTGGTTCTAATGTCTTAAATCTAAAAAAAAGGATTCTACTAAATTGAGCAATTTAAAAAAAAAAAAGAGATGAGGATCTTTTTCTGAAAAGCACATTTGCTAGACATTGAAGAGTAAAATAAGCTGAAGAGTGACTTGTTTGCAAATTGTGTTGACATGAAATGACTTCTGAGACTCAGACTTCAACTTTACCGATCCAATGCATAATGAAACACATGGGTGAAAAGGTAAGTATAGACAAAGTCCAAGTAGAAGAAGAGGAAAAAAAAATTAATTGTGAAGGCAGTTAAACATAGAAGCATCTTATTTAGAGATGAAGCAAACTTCTTCACCAAGTCTTTTGATCAAGACTGGAAGTATTTCAGTAAGTTCACATTGAGGCAACCATAACATATGAATTAGACTCAGGGAACACTTGATGAAAGTATATGTTCTACAGTATGCCTGAGGCTAGATGCTTAAGCTAATTTCATCTGGTTTTTAAAATGATCACTTGCGATTGTGAGATAAGAGATGATCCACAATACCAAAACCATGACATAGCTATTGCATATGCAGATACTACAAATGCAAATCAGAATTCAGTTCAGACTGTCTTAAGTGGAAGAATACTATTTGCATAAAATTAATGAACTTCAAATACATGCTTTACTAAATGAATATCTATACTGTTATTGTAAATTTTCATCCTTCATTTGTTTTTGCCTTTTTGTTAATTTGTAATTTTCATTTGTGTCATTTCAAATTCAAACAACATTTTTTAGATGACCAACTTATTTAGTGAACTCCATTTCCAAAAGACATTTCTTTAAATTTGGGTTTAGAACTAGTCATTAGCAATCTGTTTCACTATATGAGAACACAGAAGACTTATTACCTCGGCTTTTGGCAGCTTCTTTCAAAGCAGCTAGAACCTCAGGCTTCAGGTCATCAGAAAGTAACCTTCCTTCCAGGCCAGGAAAGAGTGATCTAAGCACACCATTAAAAACAAACAAACAAACAAAAACATGCAAAACACACTTTAGCAAAGCATCTAATTTATGTTGCTGTACAGAAATTACCAGCACGGTAATCATCATGGTAAGACAGTCACATGCAAAGCAATCACTTACATTATGCAGAACTGGGCTTTCAGTGGGCGTTTTCTTATAAATGAGACAATTATACATTTAGAAACAGCGAGTAATAAGAATAATTTTTCCAACTACTCTTCTTTCAAAGCAGGTCTAAGCAAATTTTCTCTTGATAGAAAAACTGGGATTAGAAAAGTATTTTCACCTACTTGTGTTCTAACAACAACAAAAAGAGGTAAAATAGCACCTACTATTCTGTCTCTAAAAATTTTATTTGAAAGCATACAAAAAACACACCACATAATTCTAGGACTTCACATAGATCTGTGGATTCCAAAAGACCTGCAGACAGTCGTTAAGACTATTGTAGCCAAGAGTCAGTCTCATCCTGCCCTTCCCTCCCCTTCCTTTATGTTAGCACTTAAAACCAAATAGCTTTTTAGGGTTTTGGTCTTCCTGAAATAAAAAATAACTATCCAGTTTAATTCTGACAGCAGGAATGTCAGTTATACATAAACCAACACAATCTTTCTTTTTCTTCCACAGATGTTAACAGAAAGAAATTCGTAAGAGTTTATTTCAGCTTTTTAAGTAGGCTCCAAATAGGAATATCCAAAGAGCCAAACTATTAAGTTGAAAGTGTTTTAAAACACATAGCAGAGGTTCTTAATCATATTTATAACATCAGAATTTAAAAAAATAATTACTGTAGGCAAGAATAGAGGCAAATAAAGCATTACTATTTCTTATTTCTGTATTGTGATAGCTAGCAAGTAGATTTATACCTGGTATAACATGCTTTTGTATCAGTTTTACAAGATTAACCAAACTAAGTCCATTAACAAGACAGCACAAACTGAATAAGATCTAGTGGCATCATTAAGTTCCCCAAAACGTATCTTATGACTAGTCTGAAGCAGGGCTGTAAGGAAAATTTGTTAGTCTCATCATGGGAATGTTTTCTGTATTAATTAATATACTGGCTTAACTTGTGGAAGGAGAACAAAGTGAAAGAAAAGCAAAAGATAAATCCTATCAAAACAAATGCTAGAGCATTTTTTATTATCATTATTATTGTTGTTTTTAAAAGAAGACACTAGAATCACAGGCTCCGAGTAGTGTTAATCCCCTGATAAATAACCTGAATTGCCTAGAACACGAAAGATCACCAGTTTAGAATATAATAATAAAAAAAGAACAGCTGCAGACTTGAAAAACGCAAACTCCCTCAAGCAACGTGAGATGACCAGTTACCGGCATTCAACTGCTTTTCTTGAAGATGCATTGTTTATACATACACTGAAACCACAATTTACATAAGGACCTTACTTGAAGCACTTTTTACCTCAATAGCATCTATATTGGCAAGCTCCAACCCTCCTCTACCTCCCATATAAATGATTCATAGGGCAATAAAAGCAGCAAAGCACATGTCAAATGTCACATTCCCTCAAGCTGAGGATCTGAAAATTAGTGGAACTCTGAGGGAAAGGAGGAGGAAGAGTGGTTGTGAACATATTACAGCTAACACGTCATTAAGGAAGAACAGTTACAGGTACGACATCTGGTGCATCTGACTTCAAGCAGTACCTCTTAAAAGATTACTTGGAGAGGAGTCCAGATTCAAGAGATCTTTTGTATGTGCATAATGCAGTAGAGACATAAAAAGCAGTAGTTATGCTTTCCCCGCAGTGACCCCAAGGGCAATTATTCCAGCTAGCCTGCTCTTTCCTATCCTCTCCCCAGTGTCAGTGCAAGCTTTTTTGGCAGATGAAACATGAACAAAATTGTAACATTGATGGAGCTGCGAAATAAGCAAGGAAAAAAAGTTAATTGGAGAGGGACTGGAAAGAACAAATGAGACAGCAGATGTAGAAGAGAAGCCCACTTCTTTCCGTGGTAGTATCTGCTTACTTCCTAAAACCAGTAAGTGTTTAGTACTAAGCCCTTCACTGAAAGTAAGGGTGTTATGTTAAAAAAAAAAAAAAGCCTGAAGTAACCATAAGCTTTAAGTTTAAAACAAAAAAACAACCAAACTTTTACCATTACCTAATTTAATGTACTTCCTTCTAAACTCCTCCTATTTATAACTCAGAAGAAATATAATTTGAAATATATCCTGAGGTAGTCCCCTACAGCCTAGATCACATGATTCTTTATGAAGTTGTAATGGCAAGTAGCTGTCAAACTTTTCAAATGAGACATATGCACACAAATGTACACAGATACAGAGAACCGAGTTCTAGCTACACCTTATTTCATTAATTACAGGCTGCTGCATATCATCTTGTTTGCTGATAAGCAAGTAACAGTCAGAAGTTCTGTTTTAACATTTAAACTAAAACCAAAAAATATTGAAAATATTAAGTGTACCTGGGATATTCTTCTGATGTTATGTAAACTACATCCTGTTCTGACACAGATGACGAAAAAGGAATAAAATTTCCATTCTGTAATGGCAAAAGCTCCAATCCAATCAGTTCACTGTAGACTCCATCAGAAAGCACAAACTCTAAAAGATGAAGCTTTTCTTCAGCAGGTCCACTGTGTCCAGATTTCCTTAGTACTTGCCGTACTACAGCAGGAGTCACCTTTTTCACAGCTTTAGCAGTAGAAATAGTAAGGTGCACTGCACTAGCAATATTTGCTGGTACCTTGGCAATCTGCTTCCCTGAATTCTGGAGGTAGTTGAGAACAGGCTGTGTGTACTCCAAACTCTCATCCATTTCAGAAAAGTGCACCTGTTCCACCTTTATCCACTGATTACTCACTGAGTAAATAACTGTATGCTGGAGCAGCTCTTTAAAGAGAGGTACTACAATTGGTTTCCAGGGTACCCTGATTTTGTTCTCATCAGGCCATAACCTATAAATTCTTTCAGCTGACAACGGAAAATCTGAATTCTTCTCAGTCTCCATTCGTTTGATAGCTTCCAAAATAAGGGTGGTATATGCCTTTGGCACTATATTTACCACAAGAAGATCATTCCACAAAGCTGCTGGATCCCTCCATTGATCCAGCTCTCGCCACTTGATACTCCGCCTATTGTCTGTGAGACCAAAGAAACCACTAACATGAACTGGGAGTCCAGTTTTGCTTTCTTCACCTGGAGGCAAAGGCAGGAAACAAAACGCTCTTCCTGAAAAATCTGCTACAGCTCCTTTTTCCTCCCCATTAGTTGATAAAGACATGGCTATTCCAATAGTAGGAACAAATTTTAAGTCATCAGCTAAACAATCCAGTTCAGTACACATTCCTCGACCACCTACACAATTACACACTAACCAAGATGTTTTCTGTGCATCCTTAACACTCTCATCTTCTACAACAATATTTACATGGTATGTCACACATGTAATGCTATTGCTTGGAACTCCCTTACAATACTGATTTATTGCAGTTCCTAAGATTTTGATAGAATTGGGTCTTTCATGTTTCAAGGCCTTGTTCTCACTAGCAGTTACTCTAAAAATCAGCCTCTCAGTTCCATCAGCTTCCCTAACATGCAATGAAACATCCTGAACACTCTTCAAGAAGAGCAATACTGTGTCTGCATCTGCTCTGAAGGATTCAAACAGCTCCAAAACCTTCTGTTTGTCATAAACGTTGCTGCTCAGTTGGGAAGGCTGCAGACGGAGCGGGAAACGAAAAAAGGTACCAGGAAAGTTTCCATTCTTAAAGGTTTCCTTAGTGCTGCCAAATACACCGATGAATGGTGCAAACTGGTCTGTAAGTTCATTGATTTCCTTGCTATCTTCTTTTAGATTCCAACACTGGCCTGATTCATGAGGTCCAAAGAGAGTTTGATGGGGATCAAGCATTCCAATCTGGTCACCACTGAAAATACTAGGGACATCTGTATACACAAAAATGAACAACTATTAATAATCCTAAAACAACCACCTTTTCAAATACAGTCTTAAGGAACAAATTTTAAAATGGCAAGAAACACGAATGTTATAAAACAGCAATAAACCTAGCATAATACTGATAACGTATAATTCAGTGCTTATTGGCAGGAAGGAACAAGCACACTCCTATTCTGGAATTAAATATATGAATAGTCACTCAACTATTTGAATTTTAGCAAACAGTGAGCAACAAAATGTATATTTTTTTTCAACTCTCTAAGTTTATCATTCCAGTATTTTCAGAAAATAAACCAATTCAGTTTACCAAAGATGTACTCTATTACATTAATAATTTGCAGATCTTGAAGGCTTGCTAACAGTAATCTTGTACATTTAAAAGTACAAATTCTACGAATTATCAAACCACTAAACATATTAACTAAGCTTTTATCCATGGTCTACTAGGTAAAATATTGTGAAAAAAAATATCCTGTCTTACAAGCTCACTTCAAAGGTTAAAAATGTTATTTCAGCAAAAATTTGACTCTTATCCTATACTATTTTAACAACTATGTAGATTTTAAGCACAGTTTACGCTATATGCTTAGAATCATAGAATCATTTAGGTTGGAAAAGAGCCTTAAGATCATCAAGTCCAACTGTTAACCTAACACTGCCAAGTCCACCGCTAAACCATGTCCCTAAGCACCACATCTATACATCTTTCAAATACCTCCAGGTATGGTGATGCCACCACTTCCCTGGGCAGCCTGTTCCAATGCTTGACAACCCTTTCAGTGAAGAGGTTTTTCCTCATGTCCAATCTAAACCTCCCCTGGCACAGCTTGAGGCCATTTCCTCTTGTCCTATCACTTGTTACTTGGGAGAAGAGACACTGCAACCTCTTTTCAGGTAGTTGTAGAGAGCAATAAGGTCTCCCCTCAGCCTCCTCTTCTCCAGGCTAAACAATACCAGTTCCCTCAGCCACACCTCAGAAGACTTGTGCTCTAGGCTCTTCAACAGCTTCATTGCCCTTCTTTGGACACGCTCCAGCAACAAAATGTCCTTCTTGTACTGAGGGGCTCAAAACTGAACACAGTATTCAAGGTGCGGCCTCACCAGTGCTGAGTACAGAGGCACGATCACTGCCCTACTCCTGCTGGCCACACTACTCCTCGTACAAGCCAGGATGCTCTTGGCCTTCTTGGCCACCTTGGCACACTGCTGGCTCATACTCAGCTGGCTGTTGAGCAACACCTCCAGGTCCTTTTCCACCAGTCAGCTTTCCAGCCACTCCTCCCCAAGCCTGCAGCATTGCATGAAGTTGTTGTGACCCAAGTGCAGGACCCGGCACTTGGCCTTGTTAAACCTCATACAACTGACCTCAGCCCACTGATTCAGCCAGTCCAGATCCCTCAGCAGAGCCTTCCTACCCTCAAGCAGATCAACACCCCCACCCAACATGGTGTCATCTGCAAACTTATTGAGGGCGCACTCAATTCCCTTGTCCAGATCATTGACAAAGACATTAACAGAACTAGCTTCAATACTGAGCCCTGGGGAACACCTCTTGTGACCAGCCACCAACTGGATTTAACTCTCTTTGGGCCTGGCCATCCAGTTTTTTACCCAGTGAAGAGGACACCTGTCGAGCAGCCAGCTTCTCCAGGAGAATACTCTGGGAAATGCTGTAAAAGACTTTACTGAAGTCCAGGTAGACAACATCCACAAACTTTCTCTCATCCACTGAGCAGGTCACCTTGTCATAGAAGGAGATCAGGTTGGTCAGGCAGGACCTGCCTTTCATGAACTCATGCTGTCTGGGCCTGATCACCTGGTTGTCCTGTACATGCCACATGATGGCACTCAGGATGAGCTGTTCCATAACCTTTCCCAGTACCAAGGTCACATTGAGAGGCCTGTAGCTCGCTGGATCCTCCTTCCAGCCTCTTTTGTAGATGGGCATCACGTTTGCCAACTTCCAGTCGACTGGGACCTTCCATGTTAGCTGGGACTGCTGATACATGATTAAAAGTGGCTTGGTGAGCACTTCACCCAAGGGTACTGAGGGAGATAGGTGGATCCCATCCAGCCCCATAGACTTGTGTGTGTCTAAGTGTTGTAGCAGGTCACTAACAATTTCTCCTTGGATCATGAGGGCTTCACTCTGCTGGGGAAGTCCCTGTCTTCCAGCTCAGGGGGCTGGGTACCCTGAGAACAACTGATCTTACTACTAAAGACTGAGGCAAAGAAGGCATCAAGTGCTTCAGCCTTTTCCTCATCCTTTGTCAATATGTTTCCCCCCACATCCAATAAAGGATGGAGATTCTCCTTAGCCTTCCTTTTGTTAAAAATACTTCTATAAATACATTATCAACTGTCTTTTACTGCAGTAGCCAGATTAATTCCTAGCTGGGCTTTGGCCCTCCTAATTCTCTCCCGCCATAACCTCACAACATCCTTGTAGTCCTCCTGAGTGGCCTGCCCCTTCTGCCAAACATCATAAACTCTTTTTTTCCCCCGAGTTCCAGCCAAAGCACTCTGTTCAGCCAGGACAGTCTCCTTCCCCACCAGCTCATCTTGCGGCATATGGGGACGGCCTGCTCCTGTGCCTTTAAGATTTCCTTCTTGAAGAATGCCCAGCATTCCTGGAATCCTTTGCCCTTCAGGACTGCCTCCCAAAGGACTCTGTCAACTAGGCTCCTTAAACAGGCCAAAGTCTGCCCTCCAGAAGTCCAAGGTGGCAGTTCTGATGACCCCCCTCCTTACTTCTTCAAGAATCAAAAGCACTATTATTTTGTGATCACTGTGCCCAAGACGGCCTCCAACCATCACATCAACCACAAGTCCTTATGTGTTCACAAACAACAGGTCCAGCAGGGCACCTGCCCTAGTTGGCTCACCCACCAGCTGTGTCAGGAAGTTCTCTTTGACACATTCCAGGAACCTCCTAGACTGTTTCCTCTCTGTTACATTGTATTTCCAGCAGACATCTGGTAAGTTGAAGTCCCTCACAAGAACAAGGGCTAGCAATTGTGAGACTTCTCCCAGCTGCTTATAGCATATTTCATCTGCCTCTTCATCCTGGTTGGGTGGTCAATAACATGATTCCACCACGATATCTGCCTTGTTGGCCTTCCCCCTGATTCTTATCCACATACACTCAACCATACCATCACCACCTGTACAGCAGTAAAGTATTTTGCCAGAATAATAGGTTTCAAGACTGAATACTACCAGGTTGTGAAAGAGTATATACTATCTCTCTCAAATGCAAATGTGCATATACCTGTATTATGGAATATCCTTTGTAGCATGAAATAAAAAAATCACTGCTTATTATGCAAAGAACCTGCATAGAAGTTTCAGTCTAGTCTAAACTTTCAAACTTCTATTTGCACATCTACCCTATATTATGGGCCTCTATAGTATGAACAGCAGTGCGTAACTGAAAGAACAGTGTAAAGGAATGTTCATTTCAATATAAGAGACAAAGTACATAATGACGTTACTAGAAGAAACAGATCTCCTCAAAAAAACCTTCAAATTCCAAAGGAGACCCTCGAAAAATATGAACGCTTAAGGAAACTTAGCCAGGGATCTAAGGTAAAAATGCACTATAGAGGAAATATCAAATGTTTGACAGATATCTAAAACAGATCAACAATTTAAAACTTCAACATCTTCATTATAAAATATCTACTGAGAGTACCTGTTATGTGATAAACTGAATTAAAGCCAATTCCAAATCTTCCAACTTTCAGGGGATCATCTTTCTTCCTGCTTCTTGCTATTTCCTGTATACCATGCCAGTCCTCGGGGGTGAAAACTGCATCGTTGTATGCATAAAATGCTGGCCCTATAATAAATAGGCAAGTGTTAAAAAGATGACAGAAGAAAACTATTTACTGTTATAAGTTTCTAGGAAATTAACTTAGCAAAGAAAATATTTCTTTAAAGTAGGCTAGTGCAAATTTAATGGGGAAGCTATGACTCTAGCTGACATCATATCATGCTTGGTGATGAAAGGGAGGTATAGAGTAGCAGCAAAAACAGAAGCAAGAAGATGGATTTACCTCTGTATATGGTACTTAAAAGATCTATATTCTGCTGTGGTATCTAGTTCTGGTGTCCACATTTTAAAAGAATGATTCTGAAAAACTGAACAGAAAGCAGAAAACAACAAAACTTCTGAAAGAAGTGTCCTGTGGCACAAGGTTTAAACTCAATCTGTTCAGTCTATCAAAAAGATGTTTGAAAGATTTACTAATCACAGTCTATCATCTCCACTGGAAAAGAATATGTGGCAGGATATAACAATAACCTGTGTCTAGAAAGTAAGACAGACAAATTCAAATTAGAAGACATGATTAACTACTGAAAATAATCTTCAAATCATGACTGAATGCCTTTTGGGGATTGACTATGCAAACTAATTTGCTTGATAAATACACAACTGACCTCTGCAACACAAAGCAATATTAGATGATGTAAAAACTTCAGTTACAAGAAACTACATTTGCCGTATACAGGAAGCAAGGACCAAAGTTTGGATAAACATGAGAGAATAACAGATGAGGAAGAAAACAGAACTGCCTGAAGAGTGCTGAAATGTAAGGGGCTAGAGTCATCTTTACACTGGAGATAGGTCTCAAATGGTAGAGGTTAATAGGTAAAAAATCTGAATGTGATTATCAAATATCCCAAGCATTCTTTTATCCTAGGTCTGTCTTATTAAATCTTGTTTACTTGCTCTACTAAAAATCCTTTCCTGTAGTTTGGGATAGCAAGTGAACCCAGGGAAATAAATCACAGGATACACAGTCACCCTGGGAGAAGTGACTTAGAATAAAGCAGAACGTGAAGGCTTTCTCAGACAACGTTAACTAGAAGCAGTTGGAAAGCTGCTACTGACAACCTGCAAGAAGGCTTTGGAAAAGATTTATCAACATTAGAACATAGACAAATTATGCACCTAGTAAGGTGGAAGTAGCAATGCAGTCATCCGTATATGGTCATCTCCACACAGCAAGGAGAAAAAGCATAGAACCACATGCATATTGAAGAATAATGGCCGAAATTAATAAAAATTATATTTACCCTGATATTGTGCCATGTCCTTTGACCACAGAGTTTCTGTTCCATACTGAGTTTCATCATATAAAAACCTAACCTCTGTGGCACCAGCATCTTCTGCATTCTGTATCAGTTCCTGAGACAGCAAAAAAAAAGCACACAAACCCAAAGTAAATGCAGTAATGTTGCACATATTCTGGCAAAGGCTTTCCAACTTAAACACTAGGAAACCATAAGCAATTGTCTCAAGTGTAATTGTTTTCATACTTTTCAAGCAAAATAATTTTAGCCAGTTTACTTGAATGAAAAAAAAGACATCATTATAAAGGAATACTCAGACAAATACCAGAAAAGTCATTTGAATTTGGAGCTCAAATACCACACACAAGCAGTATTTATAACATTTAAAAATAAATCGTAGAATAGAATCATTTAGGTTGGAAAAAGACCTTTAAGATAATCAAGTCCAACCATAAACCTAGTACTTCCAAGTCCAATGCTAAACCATGTCCCTAAGCACCACACCTACACATCTTTTAAATATCTGCAGGGATGGTGATCCAACCACCTCCCTGGGCAGCCTGTTTCAGTGCTTGACAACCCTTTCAGCAAAGACATTTTTCCTAATATCCAATCTAAACCTCCCCTGTCACAGCTCGAGGCCATTTCCTCTCATCCTATTGCTTGTTACTTGGGAGAAGAGACCAACTCCCACCTTGCTACAACCTCCTTTCAGGTAGTTGTAGAGAGCAATAAGGTCTCCCCTTGGCCTCCTTTTCTCCAGGCTAAACAACCCCAGTTCCTTCAGCAGCTCTTCATAAGACCTGTGCTCAAGACCCTAAAGCTGCTAAACTGTTTCTACTTGTCGTGGTTTAGCGGCAGCTCAGCCCCACACAGTCGCTCGCTCACTGCCCCACCAGTAGATGGGGGAGAGAATCAGAAGGGTAACGCTCGTGGGTTGGGATAAGAACAATTTAATAATTAAAATTAAAAGAAACAACAGCAGAAATGCAATGTAAAGGAGAACAACGAGAGGCGCAAAGCCCCAGGGGAGGGGGGAAGGGAGGGGAGAGGGGGAACAAACCGCCGAAACAAACTGCACGTGCCGCAGCCGCCCGCCGACCCGACGCCACGCCGCCTCTGCGCTGCCACTGCCCCCCCAATATACTGGTCATGGTGTCACGTGGTATGGAATGAACCTGCCATTGGCCAGTCGGGGTCAGCCGCGCCCACCATGGCCCTGCCCCTCCCAGCCCCCCCCCGCCACGCGGCAGAGAGCGGGAAGCTGGAAAGGTAGCCAACCCCCGCAGTGAGGAGAATTAACCCCTTCTCAGCCAAAACCAGCACACTACTATAACTATATTATCCCAAATCAGAGTTGTACAAGTCTCGAAACAATGCAAGATGGCAGAAGGAAAAAAAAAAAAAAAAAAAAATATCAAAGTTTACTGTTAAGCCCACACAACAGTTGTAAGACAACAGTTGTAAGACAACAGTCAGCGAGGCAACAAGTCATAAAAGGGCAATACACAGCACTCTCTACATCAACTGAATTCCATTTAAATTAACATTTCACAGTATGAATGAACTGTTCAAGAGCCATGGTGCTCACTTCTAACACCCCTTCAGCAAAGGGCTGCAAAACAGTTCTGACCAGTAACTCTGTAAATCATGAACCAACAGAGCTCACCTGTTGAACAAAGCCCATAGACTATAAAGAGGTTTATGTTAAGATTGGGTATTTGTTAATTAGTAGTGGTGAGAGCTATGGATAACTCTAACTAAAATGCCAGTGAAGTAGTCCTATAAACAGAATATGCCTATGCAGTCCCATTTACATCAACAGCATTATACACTGCAGACACGTAAGCATGATTACAAATACCTACAGGATTAGAGCTTCACACAATGCTCTATTTACACTGAATCATCAAAGCGTATCAGTTTATCCCAATCTTATAACGAAGATAATCCCTCCCAAAGAATTGTATATACTATTATGTGGTTTTCTATAGTTTATAGTAGGGAGGAACAATAAAGTAACAAGCAAAATAAACATTTTTAGCTCACTCAAAATACATCATGAAGTGTCTGATTTAATTTTAACATCTGCATTTTATCTCTTTTTTTTTTTTTTTTTTATAAATTACAATGCCATCTTTGACAAGCAAACACAGAGACATTAAACACCAAAAAAAGCCACACAACTCACTTTGCCTTGTCCACAGAAATGGAAACGTATCTCCAGTACTAGAATGAATATCTAATGAGGTATGACAACTGCAAGATTTGCTGGAAAGCGTTAGACCAATGGTATTATGTCATGCATATTAAATGATTGCTAACAATACCATTTGTTGTGTACCTTAAGAATCTGTCCTCCTTCTGGGTATCTTCTTAAAATATCCTTAAGAAAATCAACAAGTGGTGGAGTTGTTTGTCCAAAACGACCTAAAACACAACAAAAAAAAATAGTTTGCATATTATGTTACTGTGCTCTTAGTTTCAGGTAAAAAAAAAAAAGTACTCACTAAACAATTACTGGGAATTCAGAAAAAAAATTTAAACTAACTCAAGGCCTGATACTGTAAAATATTGTCTTTCCAAAATCAACTGTAAAAATAGTACATTATAAATATTTTCATTAAAACAAATAGCAGGCTTGTTGCGAATGTCAACATGCTGTTTCATATCTGGATAAAATAAATTTGGGGGCTCAGTCTTTGCATCAGTTATACCTCAACTCCAACTACTGGATGTTCAAATACAGCAACTTCTAAAGGATGGCTACTTTTAAGTAGCAGGACAGTATTCTAGGGCAGCAGTGGCTCTAACTTTTTTTTATCGTAAGTAATGATCCCTACTGACAGCTGCACACAGGCACAGTATACTTTCACTCTAGCGTACACTTCCTATTCTGGCATACCATGGTGCTTCGCCAGGTACTAGCTTTGGTGTTACCTGGGCTTAGCACAGGAGGGAAGAGAGTCTCAGAAAGGTACTACAAAGCGTTACAAAGTTCTGGTGGACATAGACTCCACGGACCCCAAGGTCAGCCCCTGCTCTAAGAGGAAGAGTCTATTACAGAATGAAAGGATCAACACTCTTCAAGAGAGAGACTAAAGAGCAGCTCCCTAAATCCAAGCGTCCAAAACACGTGCTTCAAACAAATATTAATGATGCAATCTCCACAAGGAAAACAGACTCTACTGATGCTCTATTTATCACCTCCCTTTAAAGTTATTAATAAAGTAATTATTTTCTCTCTCTCTCCCCCGCCTGCATAAATGTGTTTTTATGAAGCACACAGATTCAAACACACACATTATATATACTATGGAACAAAACATTATACAAAAAACCCAAACCACAGAATCCTCAGCAATGTGGAAAACAGGGGAATGATAAGAGAGACCTATTTGCTGTGAAAACATCAAGTAAAAACATCAAACAATCTTGTCTTCAGGAAATTTTTGTATTGCTTTTTGTTTAAGGTAACTTAATAGCATCAATGAAAAAAAAAAACAACAAGAAATTGCAACCCACAGCTGAAAGTGTGGAAAGCATTTTATAACTTCTGTTATTATTTTTACAGTATACATATGAAAGTCAACATGCAATATGCAAACTTCCAAAATAAGGTGAACTGATCAACAGTAGGTAAGTTTGGGTGTTTTTTTCTTAGAAGAAATTCTCTAAAATCATGAAACCGATCTTAGCTCTAAGTCTTAACTTGGGCAGGCAGGCGGAAGTGTTTAAACAACACATTTCACTATGGGAACCACAAAAACAGACAAGTAACTTTGAAGAGACAGTACTGAAGATAGACATTATTCTAACTCTTTACATTCAAGAGCAGAGCTACTCTATGCATATCACAAATTACTGTCTTGAGATCATGACTTACTGCATCTTGTCAAACACTGAACTGATTTTTCTTGAGTATTAGAGATGGTCATATTTAACACTAAACTGGTTCCACAAATCCGAAGAAGACACTTTTTCCACAATAAGGACAGTCAAGGATTGGAACAGCAGCTCAGGCCGCCTGTGCAGTCTCCATCCTTGGAGGCTTTCCAAATGTAACCAGATCAACCCTTGAGTAACCTGGTCTGATCTCAGAGCTGACCCTGCTTTGAGCCAAAGGCTGGAGTAGAGACCTCCTGATGTCCCTGCCAACATGAATTAACTCTGTGATCATATGAAAAGATTATAGACTATCTGATAGACACCAGTGATGAATGAACGCAAAGGTGACATGGGTGATCTTCAGAGTACTTCAGCAACCAATGCACTTGGCTCTACTGACCATGAACTTCCTGAAGCTAGAAAACTCAGGGCCTTCCTTGATACATCTGCTGTAAGGAAAAAATCTCAGAACTGAAAAACTCCAGAATGAACACAAAAGGCTGGTACTAAAGCCTTCAGATCTTCTAGATTAACTTACATCAGAACTGTGGGCCAAAAAAGGTTAAGTTAGAAATGGACCGCTTAGAGTGATATCGCTATGAGAATCTCACAGCCAAATAGTCCATTCCTAGGCACAAAAACAACGCCAACAGTTTTTCTTTCCCATGAAAGATTTCTTAGGGATACTACACCATCTTGTCCATATACTTGTGTCACAATAAAAACAGCTCTGAGAAGAAAAAAGCTCTTTTTTAGTCTATCACAGACTATGTACAGCAAAAAATTATCAGAGCAAACAGTCAAGCATGAGAGAAAGAAAAACATTTGGCACCATAGAACCATTGTGTCCATTTTCATAGGTGTTTTCTAACCACTGCAGGTTCTAGAGAATGGGAACATGAACTTCTGGCTCACATACAAAAGCTTCACTTCCCTCTGTCACTAGAAAACCATAATCCAGTACACTCATGGCTTACATAGGCTAAGAAACACAGCATTTTGTGACACTAAATAAAACATCTGCATCGAAAGAAGGGTTTCCTTCTTAATCCTACTATCCCACTAGCATTTACTTCATTGCCTTATAATAAAGTTATTGTTACAAGAATATCAATGCTAGCAACCAAGTAACAATCATCACAGATTTTAATCAGAGCTTTTCTGAAGATATTCAGGTATCACAACCTAATTCAAGATGCCATACAAACAGATACACCTGCAATTTTTGTAATAAAAACGTAACTAACATACAGAATCAAAAGAAACACAAACAAAAAGGAAGAAATCAAAAGCTTTTTACCAATGGTATAGTTTTCTACACAGTCATTACTGAAAAGATACCCTTTCAGTATATGAACTGAACAAGTATTCACTTTATATTATGAGACAAGGCAGTTATTAATGCTAGTGCCAGGCAAGTTTTATAGAATCTTGCTGTCCTTTGGAATCAAATTTCTACACGTGAAATTAAAAAGAAAAGAATTAAACACCAAAGCACTTAAAAGAAGAAGTTTAATTTTCCTGGAGCAGAATGAAAACAACAAATGAAGGGACACCTAGGGCTTACAAGAAAAATAACTGCTTCCCATTTAAAGAAGAGAATAATTTCAATTAACTCCAGACTGCATTAGAAAATGCTTTGACCTTCCAGTTTATAAACAGACAAGTATTTTTCATACCTCCTCCTTCCAATCCTTTTGACTGAAGCTTCAGAAAAACTTGATTTTGAGACTTCTGAAGATCCACAATCTTGATACCATCAGATAACTGAAATAAAAAATAAGACAGATGTTGATCAGAACATTCTGCAGTATAAATAATTTAGTGTAGCTTCATTTCCTACATATTTATTCTGTGAAGTCTGGTTTTATCTAAAATGATACAAATACTCTGAAACATCCAGTATGCAGTTTGAGCAGCATTTTCAGCCCCTGAGGTCTAGGATGGCCTCCTTTGGCTAATGATACTCCTCAGATGAAGTATCAGTTTGTTAGTAGCAGGACCAAAACAAAAAGTCCGCAAACAAATCAGGTGGAAAAATGCCTACAGAAGCATACTAAGAGCAAGCCATGGCCTCCCGTCCTTACATTTGAAAAGTTCTGTGTTCTGGGAACTTCTGGAAGCATACAACTATAGCAGTTACTGTTCTAAGGTGCATGGCTGTAAAAAAACAAATAAACATATACAGGAAGTACATGGCCTATGTACTCCAAAAAGTACATATAAGTATGCAATTCCAGAAGAGTTTTAAATTAAGCAGTATCAGCTCAAATCAGCTAGTAACACAGAATGTGTAGAGATAAAAGTATGTCACAGAAAGACCACTGAAGAATACAACAGCCTTATGTCCCCATTACCTCTACATTTAGTATTTAGTAATCATAGCACATAATGGTTTTGTTGCAATTCTAGTTTTGTACTATATAGGTGTCCCAGTCATATATGATGTAATGCTAAAATAGACATATATGGCGTGATGTTATACTGCATACTACAGTAACAAATCTAGAATTAGAAGCTGCACTGTGCTAATTAGAAACTTAGCCCATTCAAACTAGTTTCCATTTAGAGTAAACTATATTAAGTTTTCATTATGTGAAATTATATTATTAAATTAGTCTCAGCTTATAACAAAGTTCAGGACTACTTCCTCACTTCAATAGGCAAAAACAAATCACTAGAAAGAAGTTGGTGCTTACACAGACATAGATGCTTACAATCTAACCACATTTACTAAGCAAAATACAGACCTAGCCCACCGTATGTAGTCATAATTTTAAAACGTTATTAAGAAAAAAATATATTCCTTTTTACTTAAACCAGTTTTAAATAGTACTTACAACAACAGTGCATTTATTTTAAGTTCCTGCAGAAATGTTACACTTGAGATGATCTTGTCTCAAGATGTAAAATAGCTTAAATTGGGTATACCACCCACTCAGGACTCACTAAAATAAAACAGAATCCACAGAATGCTGTAACCCTTACCAAGTATTAAAGGGATAGAATAACTTAATTTTCTCAGGTAGGATTTTTGTAGCAAAATACCATCAGAAACTTGGTGAATGAGTAGATTCAAATTAATAGTTTAACACTGCAAGGAACTATGAGAGCAAGAGATACTGGATTTCATTTAACATCTGTAAATTGCATGTAGCAGTTTTAATAGAAAAAAATATTTAATGATAAGTATTCTACTACCTCAGTAAATTAAAGAATAATTTGGTCCCAGTAAACAGGAGTTCAAAAGTTTATAAACTATTATAAAGGATTTTCAAAATTGCTACAGTACAAATACTCCCACATGTATTTTAGTTTAATATAAAAAAAAAAAAAAATCAGAATAGCTATTACAGTCTGCTTACTGACTGTTCCCTGCCAAAAGATAGTTTTGTGTGCCAGAGTGCTGCTAGGATCTTCGCTTCCAGATGAATTTAGAAAGCGATATACAGATCTATTTCCTCCCAAAACAGGAAGGCCTGGAGAGAACAAAATCAAGGACAAAGCCAGGCAAGAAAATAAAAGATAAACTACATGGGCTGTTTGTTTCAAACCTGAGCACTCAAAGTTTACTTGTGTTCTCCATGTAGGTTCCTAAAAGCTTCCTGAGTAATACAACTCCTAACACCTAGCTCTTTCCTAGCATCATAGAATGGTTTGGGTTGGAAGGGACCTTTAAAGATCATCTAGTCCAATCCCACTGCCATGGGCAGGGACATCTTCCACTACAGCAGGTCACTCAAAGCTCTATCCAAGCTGACCTTGAACACTCCAGGGACAGGGCATCCACAGCTTCTCTGGGCAACCTGTTCCAGTGTCTCACCACCCTCATCACAAAACAATTCTTCCTAATCTCCAACCTAAACCTACCCTCTTTCAGTTTAAAGCCATTGGCCCTTCTCCTGTCACTACAGGCCTTGGTATAAAGTCTGTCTCCAACTTTCTTATAATTCCCCTTTATATACTGAAAGGCCACAATAAGGTCTCCTTGGAGCCTTCTCTTCTCTTTTACGCATTTGCAAGTTTCTTTGCCCCATTTAATCCAAATTTCCAATCTCCTCCCTCTCCCCTTCATGCCTCTACTCATCCCATCCCACCAATATCTCCAAGAGCATAGCTAGAAGCATGCCAAGCAGTACTGAAACAATGACCACAGGCTGGTGCCTTCAACAGAGCAAGGTCATTCATTCATTTGACTCTCTCTCCTGTACCCAGACCTCAATTTTTAACCTGTAAGAGCTTCCTGTCATGGTGATCTCAACTCTGCTGTTGAAGCTGGTAAGCAGGTAGAAAATCAACTAAAGATCCAATGGAAGCTAAAACAAGCACATCAGCATGCTCTGGTGAATCTTCTGCTCCCCCGCAAAGCAATAAGGATAAACCGCGTGGATTATGTCAAAAAAGGACACAAAAACTCGAATGATAAAATCTAGCACCGTCAATTACACGGGTTAGCTGTTTGTCCAAACGAACTCCTTGCTTCCCATGAGAGACCCACACCTGAGGACATGCACACGCTGTGCTGCCCACACCAGAAGTCCCAGGGAGATGCAAAAAGCAGCCGGGTAAGGACTGCCAGCCCCACGGCGGCGTGAGAGGCCGCCGGAGAGCGGGGTGCCCCGCCGCGCCGCGCCGCGCCCCTCACCTCTCTGCCGCGGTGCCACAGCCGCTGCTCGGCGCGGGGGAAGCCGGCTTCCGCGTCAATCCGCGCCTTCACGTCCCCCACGGCGGCGGAAGGCGGCAGCTCGAAGGTCCTGCAGCCCAGGCAGTCATGGAGGACGGTCACCCGGGCCAGCCTGCGGCAACACGACAGTCACCAGCTGAGAAGAGACACGCGGTGCCGGCGCCCACCCGCCACCTGCCCGCCCCCCCCCTCGTTCACCCCAGAGGCCCGGGACGGGCGCCGGAGCCCGCGGGAGTTCAGGGACGGGCAGGCAGTTGCCCCGTCCCCCTCTCCGGCGGGGAAGCAGCCGCCGGGCCTGCGAGCGGAGCTGCTCCCGCAGCGCCGCACGCCCGGGGCCTCCCGAGCCGTCCCGTCCCGCCGCCACTCACATGCCCGCCGCCGCCGCCGCCGCCGCCGCACACAAAGGACCGTTAGCTGATGCCGCGGGCCCCGCCGCCGCCGCTCCCCGCGCGGGGAAGGGGTGGGGCTGCGCACGGCGGCGAGCGGGAGGGAGGGCTGCGCCACGGAGAAAGAGGGAGGAGGGAGGGGGGAAGCGGGTGAAGGAGCCGCCCTGAAAGCGGCCGTGGCGGGGATGAGGCGCGCCCGGCCCCGGCTGCCGCTCCGCGCCCTGCCTTCGCGCAGGGAGACTCCGCGGCCGGGGGTTGCCGGCTCTGCGGAGCTGGGAGAGGCTCGTCGCTTTCACTGCCTGCCAGGGGCCTCGGGTGGGCGAGCGCGGTGGCCTGGGGCGAGGGGAAGGGCGTAGCCTGCCTGCCCAGGGGTCCGTGCGTGCCGTGGGGCTGCCGGGGCCGTTACCGCATGCAGATTCCTTCTCCGGCGGGGTAGGCCGGCGGGGAAGCCGCTGGGGTTACACGTAGGTCCCAGCATTCAGGCACCATCACATCAAGCACGCAAAGTTACAGCTGACAAACCTCGTGTTTCTCAAGGACTCAGAACACAAAGAAACCTAATGTTTCTGCTCTGTGTCAGTGACTTGACTGATCATGAATATTTATTGGTATTGATCTTTATCTCACAAGGCATATGGTAAGTCCTCATGCCATTCAAGACTTACGGAAAGTGCTCTGTCTCCTGAAAATAGGTAGGAAAAAACGTATTCCCATCTTCTATGGTTCAGTCAGAGGCAAAGGGCATAGTGGTTGCGATTATTTTAACCCAGCCTCTGCAAAAGCTTAGTGGTTTCTGACAGGCTAGTTGCAAGAAGTTCTGCAAAATTGTGAGATGGATGCTGATGGATGGAGGAAACAACCTAATGACCATCAGTATGGAAAGTACTGAAGTAATCCCTACCTTAGTCTTCAAAGGCAAGGCCTGCTCCCACTCTGGCACATTTTGAAAAGCAGAGGCGCAGCAAAGGATGAGAACTGAGCAACAATTAAGAGCTACATACAGAAGTTGTATGTATTCAGGTCTATATGACCAGATGGGATTCCCCTGAGGGTGTTCAAAATGCAGGTCAGCTTGACCACAAGGCCATCTAGGAAATCTACCATAAAGCACAACGATAAGGAAAGTTTCATGGCTAGAAAAAAAGGTCCATCATCATGAAAGACTAAGCAGAGGCTGAAAGGAATTAAAGGCCAGTAAATCTCACCTTGGTCCTAAGAGATATCATGGAAAACATCCACTTGGAATCCACTTCCAAATACTTGAAGGACAAGAAGGTAATCAGGAAAAGACTGTATGCATTGATGAGGGTTTAATCAACTTAATTGCCTTCTATACTGAGATGATCAATTATGTAGATGAATGAAAAGTACTGGATGAAATACACCTTGACTTTTAGTATGGCTTTTGACGCTTTCTCCTAGAGCATTACATTCAAAAGGAGAGGAAGTATGGTCTGGAAGTTAGGTGGGTTGAAAGTTTATTGGACCACTGAGATAAAGAAGTTGCATTTAGTTCAACACTGAGCTAGCAAAAACCAGAATACTCTAAGCACACATGTTGGGTAGGCCTGATACTGTTCAACATCTTCATCAGTGACCTAGGTGACAACCAAGCACTCAAAGCAAATTTGCAGAAGGCACTTGTGTACAAGTGCTAAGAGCTTTCTCTTGATGCCTGAAGTCCATCAGACACAAGCTTTAATATGATTGGTACAGAAATGAAGTAACTGTTGTTCTGTAAGGTGACTGGTAAAAAAAAAAAAAGCAAATGAATTGTCCTTGAAGGTGATTTGTCAAAACAGTAGGAAGGTATGGTCTGCTAAAGATTTATGATGATTAGATAATATCATGACAAGATGAATCAGGAAATATTTCACTGGGTGACCCATGTGATGCCTATCTGAGAGGTCACCAATATAAGGAAAAGCTGTGACAAATCAAGCATGGGGAAGCTGTTCTGAAACCTTAGAATAGATCCCATTTGTGGACCTAGCTGCTGCTCTATGCCTGAGGCAGAGAAGCCTCACATGTGAATCCTGGTCCAGGATGGTGGTAGCACCCATAGATCAGTGATAGTTGGCCCCCATCAATCAGTGTGGGTAACGTCCCTGAGTCACCAGCTGGGTGGCACATGGGAGCATGGCTTCTCTGGGATAGCCATGTTGAGCTGCTGGTGGCAGTACTGCAGCAGTGGCAAAATTAGTGTATGAGCAAGCCAACTTGGTGTGTGTTTGTATGAATGTGTATATTGCTGTAATTATTAGGTTAGATATTGTTTGCATATAACAATAACATTAGCAATACGATTATCAATAATTAGTTGGAATAGGTTTTTTAATGCAGTAAAGGATAGTGCAGCTCAATGATCCCTGTGGTCCTCATCAGTCAATTAAACTGGCAGGCTCTCTGGGCCAATCAATCTTCAGGCTCCAGGGCTGCACCTGGGACAATGGGCGGTACATCAGCACAGCCTGGAAAGTGATGGGCTGAATAGCAGCCCTGCTTCAAAAAAGTTGGAGGATACCAGGCTGAATATGAGGCAACAACATGCTCTCTCTAGAAGGAGAATGACCAGCAGATCAGGGGAAGTAAGGCTCTGCTCAGTGCTGATGAGGCTGGATTTTGGATATTGTGTCGGGAATGTGATGTTTCAGGCTTCCTCACTTCCACATCCCAGCAGAGGACTACTGACACGGTCAGGGGCCCAAAGCACGTGACCTACAAGGAGAAGATGGGGGAGCTGGGCTTGTTTAGTCTGGAGAAAAGGAAACTAAGGTGCTCAATAGTAACATCCCACAAGTACCTGAAAGGTAGTTACAAAGGGGATGGAACTGAAGTCATCTTAGTATGCAAGGCTGTAACAAGGGGCAGTGGCAACAAACTGCAGCTTGGGAGGTTCACAGTGGATGGTAGGAAAAAATCTGTCACTAGGAGAGTGGTACAGTACTGGCATGGGTTGTCAAGAGGCACTCTTCTTATTGGGGTATTTTCAAGGATTAGCCAGACTGATTTGACCAAGGCTTAGCCATGACTGACCTGATGCAGTATTGGTGATCCTCCTGCTCTGAGCAGGAAGATGGACTAGAGATCTCCATCCAACAGTTCCATTTCATTCCAACAGGTCCTCAGTTTGAGTCCTTGACTATAGACTAAAACAATAATGACTTTACTCAGGACAGGGAATTAAAACTGCTACTTGGCAGCAGCAGATAGCAGAGTTTCTGTGAAAGGGGGAAAGACACAATGAACCTGTTTCCAGAAAATGTATTAAGCTAAGAAAAGATAAGCCAAATAACATGGAAAAAAGCTTTAAAACTGCAAAGGTCAGGTGGATCTGGATCCAACACAGTATCTAGGTAGTACCAAGCTGGGAGGAGTGGCTGATACACCAGAAGGCTGTGCTACCATCCAACGAGATCTGGACAGGCTGGAGAGCTGGGCCGAGGGGAACCTCATGAAATTCAACAAGAGCAAGTACAAGGTCCTGCACCTGGGGAGGAACAACCCCAGGCACCAGTACAGGCTGGGAGCTGAACTACTGGAAAGCAGCTCTGTTGAGAAGGACCTGGGAGTGCTGGTGGACAGCAGGCTGACCCTGAGCCAGCACTGTGCCCTTGTGGCCAAGAAGGCCAAGGGTATCCTGGGCTGCATTAAAAGGAGCATGGTCAGCAGGTGGAGGGAGGTTATCCTCCCCCTCTACTCTGCCCTGGTGAGACCACATTTGCAGTACTGTGCCCAGTTTTGGGCCCCCCAGTTTAAGAGCGACATGGAACTGCTCGAGCAAGTCCAGCAGAGAGCTACCAAGATGACCAGGGGGCTGGAGCATCTCCCTTATGAGGAAAGGCTGAGAGACTTGGGTTTGTTCAGCCTGGAGAAGACTGAAGGGGGATTTCATCAATACCTACAAATATCTAAAGGGAGGGTGTCAGGATGATGTGATTAGGCTCTTTTCAATAGTGCCCAACGACAGGACAAGGGGCAATGGGCACAAGTTGGAACACAAGAAGTTCCACCTCGTTATGAGAAACAACTTCTTTCCTGTGAGGGTGCCAGAGCAGTGGAACAGGCTGCCCAGGGAGGTTGTGGAGTCTCCTTCCCTGGAGACATTCAAAACCTGCCTGGACGTGTTCCTGTGCCCCCTGCTCTGGGTGTCCCTGCTCAAGCAGTGGGGTTGGACAAGATGATCTCCAGAGGTCCCTTCCAACCCCTACCAATACTGTGATTCTGTAGACAGAGCTTTGCCAGTGCTGCAACATCTTATTTCATTCATCAGCAATATTTTTTATTGAATACTACAGGATTATTTTAAAAATGTTAAAAACCTTGTGGGTCTGATCCTGATTTCAGACTATAAATAACTATAAAAATATTTAGAAAAAACCTATTTCAACTTCAACAAAATTAATCTAACTCTTTGCTTTTAGTTCAGGTCTTTGTTCATTTTTCTATCCTTTCATCTTTTTAATTTTGCATTTTGTTTCAGCCCCTTCACAGTCTCTGTCATTATGGAATATTTCATAATATGTCCAAAGGAATGAGAAGGCCATCTTCTCATCTCTTCTGTTTTAGTTTTTATGTCTTGATACCAAAGGAATATACTACCTGCAGAAGGGTATGGCATGAGGGGGCACAAATATGGACGACTGGACAAGATGGAAGGAAAGAAACCTGATGCAGTCCCATCCATATCAGCTACTAAACAGTCTCCAGACAGTGGAACCGCCAAGCTACACTGGCAGAATCTAATTCTTCTTGTCACCTGGGATTACAGGAGTGATTTAGCATTTTATGAGCACCTTTCATTTGCCTCTCCTTTATTATTTATTTTCTACTCTGTTTTTCTCTTTTCATGATTTCTGCCTTTGCAATCCTCTTTCTGTCCATCCAGATACATGATGTTCATCCTCTTAGTACATCTGTATTGATGGATATAGGGCATCTGTTCCAGCGCAGTCCTCTGATCATCTGCACTGTTTAACTCTTGGCATGCTTTTTGGCACCATTTTGACCCATAGCCATCACCAGTCTTCAGGACAATGATCAGACATGGTTCATAAACCAGGACAACTTCCCACAGGCAGAACGGACCAGGACATTTAGTTTTGGGGCCAAAGGCTGTTGAGATTTTTTCAGACATGAGCTGTGCTATGCCACTTACCCTTAAGTTCTGGCCCCTTCCTGAGCGCACCATCCCTTTTGTTTATTGGATAGATGTTGCTATTGATGTTAATAAGCAAGACTCCCATCAGTTTCAGTGATGCCAAAATTTCAGGTTACTGATTTTATGGCATAGGGTCCTCACAAGAGAAGGCAGTAGTTTAAGTAACAAAGACAAGGGAAAATGAACACTAATTCTGATACCAGATCCAAAGAACGGGAAAAAATGAGCTCTCCCCTCAAACTCAAGAAAAAAAGAAAAGAGTAGAAGTATTCCAAGTACAGTTTCAGTAGAAAGCTATTTGCAGAATCTTAATTGGAATATAAAGCCACTCCTACAGCATTAATTATAATGCTGGTTTCTATCAGCAACATCCTGGCCATGCATCTGGCAAGGAATGTAGAATATAAATCTCATTTTTATTAAAAAGTGATTTATAAATATCTTGTTATCCATTATCAACCTGTCTTTTTTTACAGCGATTTTTGTAAACCTTTTTTTTCCTGATAGCTAAATATACATATCTAGAAAAGTGACTATATAGAAATTATTCTGTCTGACCAAAAAGGAATACGTGTTCCAGTTTGCAGATTTTCATAACAAAAAAGAAAAACAACCTTTTCTGACTTTTAATCTTTCTTATCCCTTTGGAAAACAGAACTAAGGAAGCTATGTAATCCTAGTGAAGTTATGCAGAACTACTATTAATTAAATTATATTATTATAGTATAATTATTAATTAATAATTAATTCATATGCATGATGATGTAAGAAAATCCATTTGACCTGACCAGGTGGGAATTTTGGCAGTTAGAAAAAAATATCTTTTAAGTCTGAAATTATTGGGACCAATTTGAGAATTTTTAAACACTACATCTAGAAATTCCTATGATAACATTTTTATAACCACTTTTCCAAGCAGAACAGCATTTAGATTTAAAAAATATATATGGAAAATTCTCCTGTGGCTATAAAGAAGAGTTCTGTTCGGTTCAGAATGAGGTCGTATAACCTCTACAAGAAAGGACATGCAATAAAAAGAATTGAAAAAGTCTCTGCAACATTAAAGTATTTTTATAAAATTAAATTCAAGCCATTTTCATAGTGACATTTCCTTGAAAACAGAAAATTTTGTGTTGTGGAATGCCCTCATAATTCCAATAATTTAAAATAAGTGTGCAGGAGCAGGAGGAGATCGATGCAAGCCCCTTCCTTCCTTATCACTGTGCTTAGAAAGATGGAATGGAGTCTGCAAAAGGAGTGTGTGGTATCATAAGAAACAAGCTTGATGAGGTCACTAATGCAAGGGGAAACCCGCTGCAGTACAGTAGCTTCCAGTGCAGCACATAACGTTCTGCAGTGCTGGCAGGCAAGTAGCAGTGACTCAAAAACTACATCTAGATTTGAGACGGTGCACGCCAAACATAAAATCAAAACTTTCTATGACACAGTAAGCACTTACCTTCATTCTTAAATCAACGCCTTAAGTGTTTCTAAATGTTGTTTTAAATGTTTCTAAATGATGATTTAAACATTACATTGTATATATTTCACATTAGCCGGAGATTACACATTGCATTGGTCTGTAGTCACTGCCAGGAGCTTGCTTTATTCTTGCTTACTAATGTCTTTTCAAGAAGTTTGAGAATAAGCCTACCATTTGCTGATGACACATATGCTACTCATTGGAAAGCCAGCCCTTACTGGAAAGTTTCTATTTTATTTTAAAAACTCCATTAACAGAAAGAAAGTAAGTTTTTTCTTAAAAGAAATCACTGAACGGGCTATAGTCCTGTCTAGTACAAATGGCCAGAAAAACCCTCTGGCCTGTGAAGCATTTCATTTAAACAAAAAATCTAGTTTTGCCCTAAAATCTGTTACACAATTTAAGTAATCTGCTGAAACTATTTTATTATAGATTGGTGCAGTGAGTTTAAATCAATTCTTTATTCCTCATGTAAAACCATTATAGGCAGCTTGTAAGCAAAATATCTGTATGATCGTGGCTTATTCCAATATTAAAGAACTGGAAGAAAGTATCGTCTTATTCCTTTTGCAAGTTGGTGTGTTTCTGAATGCCAAATATCAAAAGAACAAAATACTTTTGAAATATTACTGTGCTGGTTTTGGCTGGGGTAGAGTTAATTTTCTTCACAGTAGCTAGTATGGAGCTGTGTTTTGGATTTGCACTGTAAACTGTGTTGATAACAGAGGGATGTTTTCCGTACTGCTGAGCAGGGCTTACACACAGTCAAGGCCTTTTCTGCTGCTCACCCCAACCCGCCTGTGGGGGTGCACAAGAAGCTGGAAGGGGGCACAGCCAGGACACTGACCCCAACTGACCAAAGGAATATTCCACACCATATGGCGTCATGCTCAGCATATAAAGCTGGGGGAAGAAGGAAGGGGAGACATTCAGAGTGATGACATTTGTCTTCCCAAGTAACCACTACATGTGATGGAGCCCTGCTTTCCTGGAGATGGCTGGACACCTGCCTTGCCCATGGGAAGTAGTGAATGAATTCATTGTTTTGCTTTGCTTGTGTGCGCAGCTCTTGCTTTACTTATTAAACTGTCTTTATCTCAACCCAAGAGTATTCTCACTTTTACTCTTCTGATTCCCTTCCCCATCCCACCAGGGGAGAGTAAGCAAGCGGCTGCGTGGTGCTTATTTGGTGGCTGGGGTTAAACCAGGACAGCTACTAAAAACAAACAAAAGATGTAAGGGCACAGAGGCCAGGAACAGCCATTTGTTTCCACCTAACAATTTTGATCTCTCAGTTATTTGCTTTAATGTTCAAGCCAGTTCCTTGATGGCACTAAGCAAATGCTAATGGAAAGTACTTAAAAGACCTATAAAACTTGTTTCAGTTTATTCTTTGCACATCAAGAGCAGAGCAAGAAGGCACAAATAAATAATAAAATTCCAAAATCTTCTCAAATGCCGAAGTAAAATTTCCTCTTAGATCTACCTCTAGGAAAAGACTTACTTTAAAGTAAGTCCTCAAAGAGAGGACAAAACCTTCCTCTTAACTATAGTACAGTAACCATTAATCCACAAATTTGAATTGTGAAGAATCAGGGTTTTCTATTCCAGATGGTACAAATAACAAAATACCAGTACAGAATGTTTGGCATTTCAAATTATGCAAAAGATTAAACCAAAATAGTGATAAAAATAAACACTTCAATTGCTCGTTAGGGAAGTGCATTAGGAGGGACTGCAGTGTTGCAGGAACTGCTGTTGGCATACATTTTTTAATAAGCAACATGTTAAATTACTGGCGGTGTTTTCTTACAGCCTTTGGTGTCAATAAAAGGACCAGATTTAGAACACCCACTTTAACCTTGAAACATCAAAAAAGCAGAGCCTAAATTTGCAAATTTATTTCAGTGCCTAATGTAGGTTCCTAAATACTGTAATGAATCCAGGCCTAGGTTTTTTTCTCCATTTAGGACACACGGTAATCAGCTTATCAAAGGTATTTTTTTCCATGCTACCTTAAGGCATTTTTCTTATTTTCATTCCAGAGTACTTAATGAAGCTATTATCTTTCTACATAGGTGAGGAAAATCCACTTAATAACTAAAATGGGATCAGCGGCCCCTGATTACACATGCATTAAACATTTTTAAAAGTATTTCTCCATCCCTATTGTTTCTGAATACTGCATCTAATTATGCTCCAAAGTTTCATAATATTTTCTAGGCATCAGTGAACAGAGCCCTATGTATATGGAGACAATTAGAATATCAAACAGAAGGAAATAGAATACACGTAATTTTCTTAAACGCTGAAAAGCCACAGCTTCAAGGACCTCTGCAAGCGTTTGTACATCAGATAGTGGATGATACCCAGTAATACCCTTCCAGATAACACTAGCTCTTTACCAGCTCCGTATCAGTTCTGTCTCTGTCATAACAGCATTTCATACAGAAATACAAGCAATAATTTATCCTTCAGACAACAGAAGGATGGGTGGCACAGAAGAAGAAACATGAGCCATATGTAAGGCTTAGTGAGAGGAAAGGGGGAAAGGGGGAAGAAACAGCACAGGGCATCCTCTTCTGGGAAAACGGAGGAGAAAAAGGGATTCCTGGGTTACATGACAAGTCCAGTCACACAACTGTAATAGCTGCAAGTAAATACTGCTCCAAACACTAGCTCATACACAAGAGTTGCACAATCATTCATTGGGAATCAAAGGCTGTGTTTCCACATCCTGTCCTACCTAAAGTAGCATGGGGTAAGACATCAAGTACTTCCAGCCTCCTGCACCCCCACTGCATTTCTCTATTATTTCCAGTTTACTAGTGGAACTTCTTACATAATTGCCCCTTACCCTGGTTCAGATGGTACTACCCAATTTAACAGATTCTTACTATTTGAATTGTTTGAGCTAATGTGGCTCATTTTGCAGAGCTGAGACAAAGCACAAGGCAGCTGTGACATCCTCAGCATGGAGGGTGTGCTACCCTGTAGCTTCAGCAAGGATAAGACATAAAGTTATCCTAACCACTTCTTTTGAAGTGGATGATAAAACTTTCACTAGTTGGGGGCAGGGTGCTTTTGAAAATGCCATCGTTGTTTACATGTCTGTCAGTGTGGCAGAAGAGGTACGGTATCCTCTTGGCATACCTCTGTATATTCGGACACAAGAGAAGCAGGAAATGTAGAAGTCCAGGGCATTTTCTACAAAGGTTAAGGAAAGTAAGGTGGGGAACAGGACATCTATAGAAGCTACAGAGCAGATTTTTAAATGTACAACAGACTGTACGCTTATTTATTATGCATATGTATTAATATTTACACATACACTGTTATGGAAAGAGTTTATTAGATACAATAAGTCTATTATAATCTATGTAAAATCTCTACTGAAATATGGGTATGACTTAAGTGCAAAGTTAACTAAGCCTGTGTTAACTTCTCTTCGATTAGCCTGCTTATGCCTATCTTGAATAGAAGTAGCCACACTGAAAAAAAAAAAAACCAACCCAAAACTTGCAGCAGTAAAGGGTTTCACAGTCAGTGAAGGCTGGATTAGCATATGACAGTAACAAAAGCTGGAGTGTGACTGTATCCCGCCTGAGCATCAGCACTGCAAGAGCTGCAGTGCACTCACTCCCTCCCTCTGGTCATGGACCAGTTTAAAGCACTTCAGTACCCAAAGATTTCTGTGGATGCACAGTAACCAGATTAACGGTGGAAGGTGCTTAACACAAACTAACATTGCAGTAAACACCATCTACACTGTAATCAATGAAGCCTTTCTGGAAAAGGAGTTCTTTTTAATTAGCTAGAAAAGCTTTTTTTTAAAAAAATAAATATTTGTATTGCATCTCTGTGTTGATAGAAAGAGGAATGAGGATGGGAAGTTAAGGGAATTGCACCCCTATTACCATTAATTAACATAATAGTACCAAATATATATAATGAAAAGTTCTAAAACTTCAAAGTCAAAACCTGGACTGGAAGTCTGTACTTTAGCTACTATCTTTATATATATTGCACCAAATCCATGAAGCTCCAACTGGGAGCACAATCTTGTTATTATAGACACTGTACAAAAAAATAAAAAGCATAAAAGCTTGGCTCTGCACCAAAAAGCATCTATTTGCAGTGGACTAAAAACATGCTGGAGGAAAGCTATACACAAAAATTTTATAAGCAAGCTAATTTGGTGTGACATCACAAAGGCACAAGGGTCTGCTAAAGCTAAGCTTCAAGCTAGGCATCTAAAGCCCTAATTTTGCACAATGATCTGAAAATTGACACTTGACTATCATTAAAAATAACTAGGTACGTCATCAATATTAAAGTTGAAGCTTAGGTAAAATGCTGTACCAAAATCTTTGAGATCTGTGATTTTTTATAATTGACAGATACTTAAATAAAAAAAATCCAGTGGGGATTCTGAAATATCACTACCTAGTCTGATGGAAACTAAATTTAACTGAGACTTGCATAAAAAACATAAACTGCATGGAACCAAATGAGCAAAAATTACTACATAACTGACATGACAGGATATTTGTCATTTGTGATCTTGGTGGAACAAAGCCCATCATTTAATAGTATCCAAGAATGTCAATATTGAAATATAGAATTTCAAATTGTTGGCAGCATGAATAATGTTCACTGCAAGAAACCTACGTTTAGCAGAACAGATTGAGCCATTCACATGTAAAAGTCAAGTATGTGTCAAGTCAAGTCTGCTTGCCTCTCCCTGGCTACAAGTCTGAAGCCTGATTTACTCAGTCCCGCCTCTGTCTAATGCACAGGCTCCAGCTTGAATATTGGCCCTGCAGCTCACTCTAGGACAATCCATACTTTCCAGATGTTGTCCCTAGCAGTTCTGTAGTTTCATCTCTGGTCCCATGACCAAGGAGTTTCAGTCCTTGGTGCCAACCAAGTTGACCGTCAGACTAGGTCTTTACAAGAGACCTTCATGTCTTATTAGATTATAGAATAGCTTGCTGCATGGATAATTTGTGCAATGTCCGTCTAAACCTGAGAGATTCCCAGATGTACAAAACTTGATTTAGAAGGGCCTAGTTAACTAATCTAGAGGTAAAAGGCAGAGATTCAAACCCCTAAATTTGCTAACCCAGTCACCTTGCAATAGGAATACATAACTTTCATGAATTTTCACCAAATTACCCAGAAAGGCAGTGGAACATACCCTGGAACAATAGTCAGCTGTTGCTAATGGCAACTTTCTAACAGTGCAAAGCCCACCTTCTTAAAACCCAGGAAAAAAAGTAGAGGCTTTACATTATAGAGCTGCACATCACTGGGGATTCTGCAGGTTGCACGGTTGAGGGTGGAGGCTGTCATCTTCCTGCAGGCCCACTGATAGCAAATAAGAACACTTCTAATTACAACTTAACACCCAAATAAGCATTTATGGCATAAGATTTGTTTAGACACTGTTCACACAAGGAACTTGCTTTGCTTTTTAGCTGTTAGCAAGATTATACATTCTTTCCAGTAAAAAAATATGTCAAAATCAAAGTTAGGCAGGTGCAGGAAGAAAACTTTCACTTGTTCTCAGAAAATGCTGTAGTTAATGTAGGCTGTACATGGAAATTGGAAGTTAGGCTATGAATCCATTACTCACAGGAGTAATGGCACCTACGTATGATTTTGTAACTGAAGAAATAATTTCGCCTTTAAAAGTAGCTATTTTGTACAAACACTAGGCAAGTTTCAGACTCAATCTTTAACTTACTGACCATGGGGTTTTGAGCAAGAACATGTCAGCCTAACAGAAAATTTTTTCAGGAGTTGTTTTTGTTACCTGTGCTTATCCTCGATCTCCATTGTCTCTTTTTCTTTGATATCTTCTTGATAGGAACATGAAGTAGATATTGGATTTATAAATTAGTGAATTATTTTTAAATCTTCTTTGCTTGGAGGCTCATCTTCTCTTCAGTGGACACGAGAAAGCCCATGCATGTGAAACAACTCAGTGTTCACTCCAACCCTGAACTCTGAAAGATGTTTGTATGCCTCACCATATGCTACTTCTCCAGTTTTCTTTTAAAGGCGCTTGCTTAATTGTTCACAAAAGTACATTCTCTTATAATCAGGAACAGACTTAATGGGACAGGTCTCAGAAGCAAGGAGGTCTTGTTTAGTTTCTTTAACTGAATTCAGGCCACATTCTTGTGCAAATTATTTATCTTCTGGAGAAGGAGTGGAATTCTGGAAGCTGCTGTTTCTGCTTTGTTGTCCTTTTTCCTGGAAGCAGGCACAGTTGGGGGAGTATTTGTGAGGGCCAAAGTCTGATTTGTCTTCTCCCTCACACTTGCGAGAAGACACTTCTTAACATCAGTTCAGGAGTTCTGGAAGAAAAGACACAAGAGAAAAGGGCTGGGCTGTTAATACAAAACAGAATTGAACTGAAGGGTATGGAAAAGTCATTTCCTCTGAGGGCATAGTTGCAGTTACTAGTATTAAGTGAGTCATGATACTAATTATAAACTGCCTTGTGCGTTACAGTACTTGTAAGCACATGGAGAACTGAAAAAGAGCAGTGAGGTTTCCTGCTTCTCCTCCAGTACAATATCATGCAATCAGTACAATAACAAACACATGTAGCTGTAAGTATGCTGAATAATAGGGCAAGTTTTCAGTTTCTTTCTTTGCATCAGTATCTGTTAAAAAAAAAAAAAAAAAGAGCTCTAGGATATATATTACAGTCTTGACATAAAATTATGCCATTAAAGCAAATAACAGCATGGGCAGAACATTTATGGAGAAGGATTTTGCCCCTCTATTGAAATGGCTTGCAGCTAGGGGAAAAGATTGACTAGCTTGCAATGACTTTTCATAGGGAGAATTCAAAGTCTTCCCAGCTAATCCCCACTCCCAGCTATATAGGTCAACATCTACCCTATGCTGCACATACCTTCGGGAATTACTTACTTCAAGCTGACACAGAATTTTTGTGGCAACAGAATAGTGTATAAGTGAGGCAAGGCGTGTGCTGTCAAGCAGCAGAAAATATTTCATTCAATATACATGTTAAGTTATTACCCAAGGAAGATATGTTTGAGAAAGCTGGGAGGGTGACAGTGGTATTCCATTATTGTTCTGCACCTGTGCAAATGTAAATCCTTCTCTGAGCCTCTGTCAGGGTTGGCAAGTCTTTTCATAATGTGCAGTTGCCTATGTCCCTCTTCAGACAGTGATGCACAGACATTCTTTCCTGACCCAGAAAGGGAAACAACTGTGGCTAAATTGCAAAAGGTGAATTAGTTTACTCTGTAAGTATGGTATTGAAATACAAATGGTATGAAAGAAAGGAGGGTATAATTTGTGGCTTGAATATTTTTTTTTTATACTTAGGGATTTACTCAGTAAATGAAATATCAAAGTATATAGACTGAAGCTGAATTCTGAATGCATGTTTACCATGAAAAGTGTCATGGAGAATTTAACTTAGCATAATGTATTGCTAAATGGCTTCAATATAAATTTTTCTTTCTACAGATGCTGAGATGTATATCTAGCATGTAATCCAAAGAAAAGTTCCACACTTAAGTCATATGTAAGTAAAACAGACTCAGGCAAACAGCCATGCAAATCCAGCCTCATTTGCCCAGATATGAATGCTTCCATAGACAGTAAAACTGTTGCAGCCCTGCTGTGTAATGGGTTGCAGTTGGGAGGGGAGGACCAAGGAAAGGCATTTCGGCTGCAGTCGAAAGCCAGGCTCAGGGGTGTCCTGGCATTCTGTGGTGCAGCTACAGCTGGAAGACCAGGCCAGCTTAAACTGTTTCCCCTAAAACATCATTAGTAAAATCACACATGAAAAAAAAATGTTTAAAGTTTTTTGAGCAGCTTCAATTGTCTTGGGGAAGGAAAAAGAAAAAGCAGGTTTATAATAGAAAGCTAATTATGACTTCAAGAGACAGCCTTTCCATAATTAGTGAGTGACACACTTTCTCAGACTGCATTCTATTTCTAGGTTTGGCCTTTCAAAGATTGTCCTTTATTATGTTGCTGTGGGGAAGCTTTTTAACTCATTGCAATTTTGTGCATGATTTCACACATAGGACTGTGCATGACTTGCATGCTGACAAGACTCTAGCTAAATCCATTATCTTAGTAAGTCAGTAATTGCTGTATTTCTCCCAGGACACTGAAAAGCCTCTTGTTTCAAAAGAATTGATATGTTACTTGCTTTTGGTACTGACACACCCAAGGAAATTAAAAATATCTTCTAGGATTGTTGACAATGACACCTTGTCCGGAGAATAAATAGGTCCAAAGTACCCGAAAGCAGCCTGAAAAATTTTAATTCAATAAATAGTTTGCTTAGCAGAAGAACAAGTTATATCCCACCATGAAGTGACATCTCTACACTGGCAAATCATTCTGATAGTCCTCGAAAGAGCTTAGTCTTGCTGGCATGGATGTGACCAAATGGAGTTGTTAGTTTGCTACCAGATCACATTACAATCCTAGAAAGATTTTGACATGATTGCCTCTGTGTTGTCTCCCATGGTGAGAAAGAGAGCCAACTTGGCTGTCAGGTACCAGATACAGACTGGCCCTGGCACACTAGCTTCCTGACCTTACACTTCTTCAGTGCCTGAGGTGGTCATACAGGTTACATTATATCTTTATATGATATTGAGCTGCAGCATCTGAGAAAATTCTATCATTGACTTTATTAGTATAGACATAACCATAAATCTCTCCTGGGAAGGAACCAGTTACAACCATTGCCTATGCCAATTTTCTATTGTGGGATTTATAGTTTTTAAAAGGAAACACATTTGCTGGAGAATTTTATGTCTGTCTTTAATTGAATTTTGGCGGAGGAGGTTTAGTAGTCAATCTGTAAAAAGCATCTTCAGTTTTGTAGATGTCTGTGATTAGTTGTAGGTATGAAGCCACAGACATAGCTATGCAAATACCTAATTTTGCCTGCAAATCAGGTAGATACTTATATATTAATACTGTTCCAGAAATTTCTGGTGTGAAAACCATTAGGGGTTATCTGACTATCTGTTCACTCCTCATCCATCCTTTTAATATTAGGCTCAGTGTAAACTTCTCATTCTACTACATACAGTCTAAACTACACATACACTGAGGTTTTGTCCTCAGCAATAATAACTAAATTAAAACTGCTAATACTTCATCCAGCAGCATGGGAAGCATGCAAGAACCATCAGAATTACTGAACATAATGCAAAGTTTAGAGGAGAAAATTTGTGAACAAAGCATGGCAGTAGCTAATTCTCAATTTATGTTTTATACAGTTTAAAAGCACAATTTGATCACAAAACCATTATTGTTTATGCTGACTTCTGTTGGAATAAACAAGACCACAACAACAGGAGGTATAGATCCACAAGCAGGAGAGCAGTTGTGAGCAGCATAGCACGAGAGCAAACTGAGCTGACCAGAGCTGCAGCACGGCTGGTTTTACCAGCAAATACAGAGAGGTGTGCCTTGTGACATAAACTAAAAACTTGCGTTGTGAGAGAAACATCCCTTTAAAAGGGGAAAAGCAAGGACACCTGGCAAAACTGAAGGCTGATAAATGAGTGCCAAGAGAGGCAGAACAAGCTGGAAACCAAATATGCCTGAGGTCTAATCTCTGATCTTAAGTAGTATGGGATTATTTCAGGGCTAACTTGTAATCTCCTGTATACCATTATAAATACAGAATGGCTCCACTGTTTCACTAAATTCTGCTTTCTCTTGGATTTATTAGGCAGGAGCATATGACAGGTTTAATTCTCATAATTAAAATCCCACTCTATGCAATAGCAGCAATAGGTCTGCATGACCCTAGGCCACACTCACTATGAATATAACAAGGACTGGTGCATGGTCCAGAGGAAGCAGCTAACCCTGGAAAAAAAAGACCATCCAGGTATGAAAATTTTGAGAAGACAGACACATCTTAAGTACAAATTGCTCCTGTCAATGCACAAATACACTAGCAAGGTTCAAAATGCATTTCTATCAAAGGTTAAATTAAATTCAAGGCTATCACACAACTGCAGGTACCACACAAATGTAGAGTTGCTTCTCAGAGGTTCCTGCTCTGCAGAAATTTGAGATGAGCCTGATACAGTGTAATATAACCATGTACCAGCAAGCTGGAAATGCTGGAAGTAGATATGTCCTTAATATGTTTATTGTCTAGACAGTTTTGATGTAGCAAATTCAACTGAAATGAGTAGTCCAGGCCACCAGCAGATATAAATCAGTGCCGTCAGCAAAGTATATGGCCCTCCATTTACACTGTTACGCACTACATGAGCTTTCATGCTTTATCACATACAATTTTAAGATTAAAAGTTAACTAAAGCTTTCAAAAATGCCAACACTTTAATACTATTTATACTATTGATAGTATTAATACTATAAATACTATATTATTAATGCTATTAATATTATCGTTAATAAAAATGCTGCACTTTTGTTGATTTTTATTTAGAGGACAGACTTACAGTAGCTGTACAAAAGTGATTCTTTTTCTAGAGTGTTGATGACTGATGCATTTGGCACAGCAGGCATTATTCCTTCTTGATGAAACATGACAAATATATGTACTAGGATAAAAATTTAACAGATGAAAATTGGGAAAATTTTTGTAGTCATTGGTTTTTTTGGACCAAATATTATTATTTGTGCCTACCCCTTCCAAGGCCACACCAGCAATAGAAAGAACAGCCATTATCCCTCTTAGATCCCATAGAGCAGTATAATCACTGACCAGCAGCTCCATAATTGCCATAGGTTCCTAGAACAGCAGGAAGTTTGATAAACAAAGAAAATTCCCAGCTAAACCTGAGTTGATGACTATATGCCACATGGGGAGTGAGGCGGGCAAAAACCACAGGAGACTCTGCCAAGCTAATCACAGATCTGGGAATGTATTTAACCTTGACTGCATGAACCAGGTGCCCAACCAGGTATTTGAGAAAAGTCTGGTTTATGAAGGTTTTCTAGAAATTAATTGCAACTGGTTTACATTTAGGCGGTTTTAGCACCTACTCAAACCACAAGAGCTAGAAGAGAAAAAAGCTGCACCAGCAAGAGTGTCGGTGAGAGCACAGACACATTGCTCATCAAAACACACACCAGAGTCCAGGGCAAGTTCAAAGCAATGTTAAGGTCTCTTATCTGCAGCAAGGTTAAGTAGTTCCCTCAAACTGAGTGAGCCCCCTCTCCTGCTCTTTGCCTCACAGTGTGGCGGTCATTTGACAGTCACTGAAATTCATTAATTGTGAAAACTCTGTATTATTAAAACAGAGATGACAGCCTCCAGCAGCAGACAGAGAAGTTAGGCCATAACGGTGAGTAGTAGATTCGGTATGGCTACATCTGTAGCACATACTGGAAAATTGTTCAGAGTTACCTGAGCAAATGGAGCAGCTGCTAGCTCCAAAACCAGAAGAAGCGGAGCAGTAATGATCCAGTGCCGCAGTAAGCAGAGCTGACAGCCTGTGGTTCTCAAGATGAAGCCACTATCTCCTTGCAGCTCAATGCTGCATGGATACAGCAGCTAAGATGACCACTACTCTAAGCCATGGAGTAGAGGAAATTTGTCTCAGGGGCCAAAAAATATTACAATACTTATTCTCAATAATAAGACTAAGTTATTGAAACAAAAAAAAAAACAGGTCCTGTGCCAAATTCACCTGTTTCTTTCTCAAAGCAGCAAAGAAAATGCAATTCAAGATGATCTCACAAGATTTGCAATACTTCACTTAAGGAAAAGGTGACTCAGGACGTATGACTGCATGCAACAATATGAACGGTCTAAAAATGATTTGTAATAATATGACTAATTAACAGTTTGATTGTGTGGTATTCAAACGATCATATAGTAACTTACCTGGCACTGCACCATTGAATTATGTATAAAGAATCCTTTCATCAAATGAAGTAAACTTAGATATCCAATGAAAATGTCTCAAAGTGATTTCTCAACAATACATAGCAGCTGGAGAAAAAGACTTAAAAAAAAAAAAGAAAAAACTGAGGGAAGGAGCCATGTGGTTAAAACCTCACTGCTGTGCTCCAGAAATGAGGAGATTTTAAGATCTCTCCTCTGAAACTGGAAGCAGTGAATGCCATGCAAAAGGGCAAGCAGAAGGAGAACCTTTTGTGCTTAGAGTTAGTTCTGAACCATTTAATGGGTTTTCCAATCAAACGGGAAACTGAGGCTGTCTATGAAACATAATACAGGAACCTAAAGAGCTGTCACAAACATATGAACAATGGGGCTGTTCAGCAGAGGAAAAAAATAGCAGGAATATGGGTTATGACTTGACTGCACAATATGCTGCCATTTAAAATTAATAAGCTGTGCTTGCTATAAAGCAGGGTACACTAAGTCCAAGCTGAACACTAATGCAACTATTTAATTTCTAATATCTGAGCTAGCCTGGAGCATCCACTGTAGCAACACACTGTTCTGTGCAGACTTGTCAGTACAAGAGTTTATGAATTGTCTAACAGTGGATTGTCAGTCTCATAAGTCCCTGATGAGAAACCAGATGAAGGGCAGGATAGGAACTGAGCCCATGTACAGAAAATACTAAAATTTCAGAATAATGCCAGCAGTAGTTTTGGTTGAAGTCAGTATCTGTAAGTGATACAGGGCTGAGTGGAAAAGTAATTGGTCAAGTGTTCTGAAAATGTGATTCCCCAGGGGGGAGTGAGTACTTTTACAGATTTCTTTCTCTCTGTTTTTGTTTTAATTAGATTTTGTTTGGATTGCTAAAATGATGCTTTTAGCTACAGAAGTATCTCCCTTGAGCACTTCTCTTCAAGAGTAACCTGGAAAACTCACACGCTGATTATTGTTTTGCAACACTTCTAGTGGCTGAAATACAAGGAAAACCAAATACCCTTCATGGTTACATAAAGGCACCTTACAGTGCTGTACACGGAAGACTATTATAACAGATACATGAAGACTAAGAGTACCTCTGAAGTGCACTTTGCAGAAATGCACTTAAGATGAAACAGTAAAAGAACTTGTTTTAAAGATGAACTTAGGAAGAGGATTTATTTACCATAAAGTCAGTTATGCCCTAAATTCTGAATATCTAATCTTGGTATCAGAATCCTTTATCTGTTTTGTCTCTTACTTTATACACTACTAACAGGCAGTTCAGGCTTAAGTATACTGAATCAGAATGTAACTTATGTTATTTGTTTTAGAGGATCACAAATAATTAAGTCGTTGTCTATGTTCAAATGTCTAAAGCAGAAAAAAATATACTTAGGAAAAATTTCTTACCTATTAAGTAAATCAAAATCCAAATAACTATCATAAGTAATAGATATATATGGAACGTTATCCTTTCACACAATGTTTTTAAAATAATTGTCATTTTGCCTTCAAGTGAAGGGTTTAGATATATTCAAATCTTCCTACTGTTTTTACTTCAACATTTAAATTAAGAGCAGATGGCTTCAGATCTTTAAAAAAATTGTCTTCCATCAGTAAGATTGAAGGCATTACCGTTCCCTGAAAACTGTGTAACCTCAGCTATCAATAGGATAACTGGCCTCACTACCTTCTCTGGCCTAGCATCTTCCTCTCTGATCACCTTGCAGCACAGATGGCCACGAAGGAAGGATGTTAGCCTGCTGTTAGGAGCAGTTGTGTTCTTAGTTGGACTTTCTCTTTTCTAAGGACAGTTCAGGGTCTTTTTCTTTATTATTTTGGTTTCGCAGCTCTGTTGAGAAGGACCTGGGAGTGCTGGTGGACAGCAGGCTGACCCTGAGCCAGCAATGTGCCCTTGTGGCCAAGAAGGCCAAGGGTATCCTGGGCTGCATTAAAAGGAGCGTGGTCAGCAGGTGGAGGGAGGTTATCCTCCCCCTCTACTCTGCCCTAGTGAGACCACATTTGCAGTACTATGTCCAGTTTTGGGCCCCCAGTTTAAGAAGGACAGGGAACTGCTTGAGCAAGTCCAGCGGAGAGCTACGAATATGATGAAGGCGCTGGTGCATCTCCCTTATGAGGAAAGGCTGAGAGACCTGGGTTTGTTTAGCCTGGAGAAGACTGAAGGGGGATTTCATCAATACCTACAAATATCTAAAGGGAGGGTGTCAGGATGATGTGATTAGGCTCTTTTCAATAGTGCCCAATGACAGGACAAGGGGCAATGGGCACAAGTTGGAACACAAGAAGTTCCACCTCAATATGAGAAAAAATGTCTTTCCTGTGAGGGTGCCAGAGCAGTGGAACAGGCTGCCCAGGGAGGCTGTGGAGTCTCCTTCCCTGGAGACATTCAAAACCCGCCTGGACACAGTCCTGTGCCCCCTGCTCTGGGTGTGCCTGCTCAAGCAGGGGGTTGGACAAGATGACCTCCAGAGGTCCCTTCCAACCCCTGCCATTCTGTGATTCTGTGATTTTTATGATTGCAATGAAGACTGGAAAGAATTGCTTATCGCAGTAATTAAAGTCCCGAGAAGCAAAGCAGTTTCAAGTGCTGAATTCATTTTTTTCTCTCATTAAATGAGTATCAATTATTATGTGGAGATGTCCCCTTTTGTTTACAGATATTTGGATTCAGGCAAGACTGATAGCTACAAAACACTAACCTGTATCAGATATAAATAAATGTGATATATTTCTTTATTCTATGAACACGTTTTGCAGTATCTCCTTCTTAAAGTTTGAAGTAGACTGAAATTCTCAGACCTAGAACTGAGAAATCTGCACTTGGCTGACAAAAGCCTGATGAGGAAATTTCAAGTCTACAGTTACAGAATATTCCCACTACTTTCATAGAGGAGAAGATATTAACAGCTCTCAAAGGAGCATTCAGAAAGCCAAGCCTTCTCCTCATACTTATCTTGTCCTCAATTACTATTGCAAAGAATATTTTTTCATGTCGAATTACTGGAAAGTTTATGATAAGATAATCTTGACACCATCATGAGCCTGCCAAGTCATTCTCTCCTTCAGGAGGTATGAGATATGCAGACAGCCCTGGTATGAGGGATCTTCAGGTGAGACAAGTGTGTATTGCTGACATAACTGCATCTGACAAAATTGCGCTCTGATTCATCACGTCAGGGACCTTCACAGCAGTTTTGGACTGCAGACTGTGTGCAGTGTACCACTTCACCAAATGATGCATCTCCTACTCTGCAACAGCTTCCAAATGATTTCTGGGCACAATTTGAGATATGGCCTTTTTACTTAGAAAGCTTCATGCACAACTATAAAAAAGGTCCTGTAACAGAAGCAGATAGCATTTTGTTTATTTTTACCATTCACTATGGGGACCGAGATGACATAGCTAGTAGAAAAAAAAAGTCCAGAAACTGAAATTCTATAACTGACACAGGAATTAAAGTTAATTCACTCTACTTGGAAGAAAGTAGATTATATCTGCCCAGGAACTCTGGAACACAAAACTGGAGTTTTAGTAGGAAATATTTTTAATAAGTCAAACAGAGGTTAGTACTATAAGACTGGGAAGAAGTGATCTGGGCAACTACAGATCCTTTGTGCAACACCAATAATGTGCAAGGCTTTAGAAAGGAAAGACTAATTAAAAAGACATGAAAGCAAATGCAAAATGAGTTAAAACACAGCAAAATATGCAGTCAACCTAATATCTTTTGTTGAAAAATTGTCTTCTGGAGAAAGTAAATGGCATAAATCTTGTCTCCTGAAGGTTAGAAACACTGACCACATTGCAAACTATCAGTTAAGCAGGAAAAGATGGAAATTATTACAATAATGGTAGGTACAGAACCAGCCCTATGGCAGATGATAGTAAGAAACTGGTGAGTGTTCCCCCAAAACATGACTTGAAACCACAGGGACAACCAGGGGAATCAACAGCCTATCCTCTAGTCAGAGACTAAGAGAAACTGGCCTCTTTAGCCAAGGAGAATGAAAGAAAAGATAGCAAAGAAAAGGTGAGATTATTCTTTGTAAATGTATTAGATGAAAGACCACAGGAAAAGATGTGCTATTTAACCTATTAGCTTCTGTGGGCACAAAACTGTAAAGGTTTAAATTACCCCAGAATAAATTGAACCTAGAGTGGGGAAAAAATAATCATAAAAGGAATGAGGTCTCAGGCAGCCCTCCAAAAAGAGATGCAAGTAGAGAAAAATGTCAGCTTTGGAGACTGATCAGATTTCTTCCAAAAAAAGGCTCTCACAGCCTATGACATCAGAGCTCTGCTCTCTTCCAGGAGATCTCTTCCAATGCCACAGAGCTCCTCTGTGCACAGCCGAGCCTTGGGAATCACTTGGGACATCTAAGCTGACAGTGTCCAAATTTGTGAAGCTGGAAAATGGCAGCTGGGGAGGGGTGGGCAGCAGCTCTCAACTCTGAAAGTCATATCTACCCTCTTACCTGAGAGCAACTGAGTTCACTGGCCTGTGGGGCATGTTACCAGGTCACTGTATTCACTCCTAATTTCTCTAACAGTACTGGGTAGAATGAAATGGTGTTGTATTTATGGGTTGGGATTACTTTCGTGTTGTCAACATAATGTCAGCAAAGCTTTATTTTAAAGAAAGCTCACTCATGCACCTGAGATTTGCTACATGTATGGGTGTGAATCAAAAATGAATGGATACATTAAGTAAAAAATTGTTTCAGTATAGTCCCCTAAAACAGAAGTTCACTCTCTTGTTCAGTCAGCCTGCAGGGAATTTCAGTGTTGATGTTGATGATTTTGTTCTGTTTGCTTGCACTCGGGCGTACCACAAGACTGCCCAATTAAGGTAGAATGGAAAACACATCCATTTTGCCTTGCACCCAGACATACCACAGGACTGTCTGATTTAGGGCAGGGAGCAAAATATTTTGTAATAGCTGTTTGTCTGGTATAGTTGCATAATGGAATCAAATCTAGAATAAAGGTACTCACTCTGCAGCTATTAGAAGAAATCACGTAATCAGGAGCCAGCCTGCAGATATGGAACAGCCACCTGAACAATGAGACCAGACCTGTGAGGAGAGGAGAAAAGAAACATGACTTTGGACCAGACAGCTCCTGACCTATGGAAGAGTGTATATAAATTACAGCAATACCCAGTGGCACTTGGGCAAGACAGAAGAAGCCCTCTTCAGTTGCGGCTCTTGAGTCCGGCCATCTCAGCCTCAGAGACTAAACCATCAAAGATTGTGGCCATCAGGGTCAACCACGCAGCATCAGATTTACAGCATCTTATACCTAGGGCTTGACTGGCATGTGTGATTAATACTTGATGTTTAGTTGTTACAGTACTTGAGTAAAAAATGGCTTGCTTGAAGCGTGGAGACTTGCCTGGTGTCTCAGAAAACTCACTTCACAGCAGTTCCCAATCCTGTAATAACGACAGTCCCAACACCCCAGTACCAACCCCAGAATTGTTATCCTTGAAACAGAGCCTGCAGTACCTGTTAGCAGGACATGGTGTTGTCTCAACACTGAAGTAGCTGAAAGATTGTCCATTTTTAATATTTCATTACTAAACTAGAGTTCTTCAAGATAATTTTGGGAAAGGGCAGCAATGAAAGGCAGGGAGGAGGTAAAGGCAACTACAATTTCCTTCCTTGCCATTAGCACCAGCTTGTAGGGACATATGGCCACATTATGCAATGTGGTTTCAGACACAAGCTGCACAGTGCCTCCTCATCATCCTCACTTGATTCAGATCAGCATGTAGCAACCTCTGAACTTTTGTGGGAGAAAATACTAAGAGGCTCAGCTGAAAAAATAACATGGGAACATTAGAAGCTGTCATTATTAGCCAACTAAAAAGGGTGGTCAGCTTCACAGTACCAGAGAAGGGCATGCATAAGGGCTGCAAAGGCTTTGAAAGTAAGGACAGTCAACTCATGCATGATGCTTAGGAACAGAGAGGAATCAAGAAGAGCATAGAGCAGTGCACCCTTACTCTAGTGGCAAGTCAGGAAAATCATTTGCGCAACAGCATCTGGTTCAGTATCAGCAGGGGAAGACTGTAACTACAAAAGCACAAAAGAGGCTGCAATATTTAAGATCCAGGACAGACTGAAAATTCACTTTATGCAAGAAGTCAGACGTATGGCAGAGCAGAAGGGTTAAGAAGAGTTCCCATCCTGCCCATAACAGACAATTTACATTTACAGAAATATATATAGCCTTTAGACCAACTGGGCACTGTCTTTCCATCTTGGAAACATACATAGCACTTACACTGTGTCAACACTACTACAGCTTTCTGCCCCAAAAGCAGGACTTGGTCCCCAGTCTAAATAGAATAGACTATTTCAGTTGGAAGGGACCTACAATGACCACCTGGTCCAACTGCCTGACCAATTCAGGGCTGATCAAAAGTTAAAGCATGTTATTTTCCAAATGCTGCTTAAACACTGACAGGCTTGGGGCATCAACCACCTCTCTAGGAAGCCTATTCCAGTGTTTGACCACCCTCTTTGTAAAGAAATGCTTCTTAACGTCCAAGCTGAACCTTCCGAACTGGAGCAGCTTTGAAGCATTCCCACACCTCCTATCACTGGGTACCAGGGACAAGAGATCAGCACCTCCCTCCCCATTTTGCCTCCTCAGGAAGCTGTAGAGGGCAAGGAGGTCACTCCTCAGCCTCCTTTTCTCCAAACTAGACAAGCCCAAAGTCCTTAGCTGCTCCTCACAGGCCATGCCTTCCAGCCCTTTCACCAGCTTTGTTGCTTTCCTCTGGATGCATTCAAGGACCTTCACATCCTTCTTAATCTGTGAGGCCCAGAACTGCACACAGTACTCAAGGTGAGGCCACACCAGCGCTGAATACAGCGGGATAATCACCTCTTTTGACCGACTGGCTATGCTGTGTTTGATGCACCCCAGGATGCGGTTTGGCCTCTTGGCTGCCAGGGCACACTGCTGATTCATACTGAGCCTGCTGTCATCCAGCACCCCCAGATCCCCTTCTGCAGGGCTGCTCTCCAGCCACTCCTCTCCCAGTTCATACTTGTGCCCGGCATTACTCCATCCCAGGTGCAAAATCTGGCATTTCAGATACATAATGTCTTGCATGTGCTCAAGATCAGAACCAGGCTAGGTCTGGGTGTACCCCCCCTGCTCCCGGGTCTCTGTGCCCCATGTGACATCCCTGTGGTCTTGTCAGATTTGCAGGAGTTTTGAGGAAACAGTAGGCTTCGTTTTAGGTCAAAAGGCCTGGAATAATGATGGTTAGGTTGTGTAAAAATGGTACTTTCTATAGCATAAAGCCACTATCACAGGCTTAATCCTGCATGCCGTAACTTAGATCAAGGAGAGAGGCAGGTCTACAACCAAGAAGTGAGGAATATCATGCAGGCTACCTTCCCTCTCCCGAACAATTCCATATAGCATCCTGTCAAATTTTCATGCAAAGTGCAGGGAGCTGTTTCAGAAACAGACTCAAATGTGAGATGAGCTCTGATGAGTGCTGTTTGTCTGCCTGGCAAAGGGTGTTGTTCAGACCAACAGATAAATACTTCTGAAGTGTTTATTGCAAGACCAAATTTTACTGTCTGTTACTGATATTAAAAAAAAAAACCCCAAACATTACTTTTTCTCTTCTATTTCTCCAAGCCTAGTTTTTTATAAAACCAGCAGAAAGAGGGTTATACTTACACAAGTATGGATAGAGTTTGACAGACATGTCCAGAAGTATTTTCATCTCTATGCCATTTGTCAGCCGAAATTGATGACAAATGGTGTGGCATTTTCTGTCTATGACTAGTATGCTTTTAAGCAGGGAATTAGTCTGCATGAATTTCTTCTTCATAAGTAGGAGGGCTTGTCTCTAAATTGGGAAACACTATGCTGAAAATTTTCATCTAGGAATGCCAAATGTTGCAGAAGCAAGGAGATTAACACAGAGATTTGGCTCAATACAGCATGTCAAGACAGTGGGGAGAAAATCTTTTAAAAGCTGAGAATACTTAACTCCTTTGCTGACGCTGCAAACTGGCGTGAAAGCACTGAAATGTAGCCTGTTTATTTAGCAGGTGCCATTCACGACAGCAACTATTGTTGAAAAATATTCTTAGAAGAAATCTGCCAAGATTTGGTGTGCCCATGATTTGACATCGCTCCCTTTTCTTCTACTGCTTCACAAGATACCCAATTCTAGGTATTACTTTCTCAACAGGTATTTCAATGCTCTTTTTTTCCTAATTAAAAATGCTAAAAAGGTGGCCTAACATGGAAAGAAAACGACCGAGGGACTGAATATGGACATTTCAGCATATGAAACAGAAGTAACATTATTCACAAACAGCTATATTAAGCAACAGGGGTATCATAAAGCTACGTTCATGAGTGTTTGCAGAGTGTTTTGAACTACTTGATTAAACAGCACCTTATTAGTGAAAATTATGATTAATGAGAAGCTTATAACAACAAAGCTCTCTCTGCAAGCACTGCAATAGAAAGGAGAAGCACATTTCAGATTCGAGTTGCTAAATTAATAAAAAATGAAGCTCCACTGAAAGGGTATTTGGAAGATTTTTATAGAGTTTAGGTTGACAAAAAATATGCATATTTTTCTATTATTTTTAGGGGTTTTTATAAAACTTCAAGAGCTTATTGTTATTCCTCTTAATCAAAGTAATATTTTACAACAGGATGAGAGAGGTGCCAGAGATCAAGATAAAGGGGCAAGCAGGAGCCCCTGGGATCAATACACTCAACTGATTCTGAGCAATTTTGTTATTCCATTATGTTCCATAAAGCAAGCTGGTGCCTTTTCCATCCAGCTATAACATTGATCCATTAGAGAAAGAGGAGACATGGCCCTTCTCATTTATTATTTATAAGACAGGACATGCACAACTTGTCTGACATCATCCTTGTCACAGCTAATGAGAAACTGAAATAAATTAGTTGTTGTGGCATCACAGAAGAGATGAAAAAGCTCTCTCAGGTCTAATGATCCATTTTGCTGCAGTAGGGGAGTGCTCTCTAACATATGCAACCAAATAATTTATTCTATAGAATTGTGTTTGTCCCAAAATGATGAGCTTTCCACACCACTACTGCTTTTTGTGGGAAGTCCCTCTGTTCACATATAGTGTATAAACATCAAAGAAGCAATATGATTTAAAGAGATGTGTTTAGAATTGACAGAAGATACCAAAGCAAACCAGAAAGCACTTTAAGTCCTGAAACTTTTAAATCTAATTTGCTGTGGTGGATCAACACTGTTAGGCTGAGATATTGCATGGCACAGTGCAAAAACCACCCTCCAGTGCACAGCTTGCACCATCTCTTGTCCATGCCCTGCTCTAGACAGAGAGCCTGGCTCAGCACATGCTTGTGCTGGTCCCTTGCAGGCATGAGCTTGGCTGCACCTCTGAGCACAAAGGAGAGAGCTAAGGACCTGAGCAGATTTTTCTTTCCTAGCTCTCTTATATAGCAGCACAGATACAGCCAAGGCCTCCAGACTGACTCTTGAGGAGCTGGAGAAATGTGAGGTGCTGCTGGAGGACTGGGGCAAGCCAGGGACACTGCTGTTAGAAGGAAACTCATCTGCTACAAGAAACCTCATGAGAATTGATCAGAATTGATAATTCATGTAGGAATTGGCCTGGGATGGAGAAAAAGAAAATATGGAGGGATACATTTGAGAAGGAAGGGGAAAGTTTACAGGGGTCAGTTTATGCAGATAGTGAAGGTAGCATAAGCTAGGACTGAGAGCACAGCACTGCAGTTCCCCTTCTCTCCCAATAGGTCTCCAGACATTTCCTGACATTAGCAATTTCTTTCCTAGTGCGAGTGATTTTATGGAACTGGACTCAGCGACAGCTGGTGCCTGCTTGTAAAGCACATCAGATCACTCTGAAGCTACTATCATGTTCTGCAGGATCTCAGCTTACATTAGTTAAAACCTGACAATAATTTGCTGTTAATACTGCAAAGCTATGCAGTGTACCATATAAAACTAACAAAGACACAACCAGGTAAATTAGCCTGTCCTAAAACAAGGTACCTTCTGCTTCACTGAAGCTTTAACAATATTTGGTATTGTAAATACTAACATTGTTATTTCCTTCTTCATGGGAGACCAGAGCATTAAAGCTCTGTCCCTTACTATTTTTGACCAGCTGTCTTATCTCAAATAGGTGGTGACTGGGATAAGCAACCAGCTGTATCATGCCCCTGTAATGAGAAAAAAAAAGAAGCCAAACCTTACTACTGAGAGGAGCCTGGGGCATGTTCATGCTCCTCTGAGAGGTCACCAGAGGAGGTCAAAACACCTGCCCCAATGTGTCGTGAGTGTAATCATTGCCTGTCAGAAATGCTGCCTTATTTTTGCTTCACCTGGGTGGAGAAAATTTGTACAGAGAAGCTCAGGGAAGACAACTAAGCCTCATTTATTTCTAGTTTGACCTTCATGCCTGCACATTTCTGTGTGCATAAACATGTGTAGGTCTTCACAGGCAATGTGAAACCTTCGTTCCTCACACAGCTGTGGTGTACCTCCATCACAACCAACAACGTATTTGCTAAAAATTCCAAACAATGACCATCTTCTATTGAGCTGGTCAAAAAGGTGATGAAAAATGCTAATAAATTAAATGACCTCATTTAAAGATTTAGTTCAAGACTGCTAAAATGCAAATATACACATTAAATATACACTTATAAGAAAAGTCTGAGTATGATCTACCAAGAAAACCTACTGTACCAAATTAATGTGTGACTTGTTATATTTCTTAGCTGAGGCAGAAATAATTGCTGAATAATTGTGTGTATAAGAAAAAATATTGTTGAACAAATTAACACTTATTTCTAAAAAGATTAAATATTCCAAAAGATCAAATAGTTAAAAATCTGATGTGCATTTTTTCCAGTTCCATGTGTTATTCCAAGGGTTCGTACAAACTGGACAACTAGGCACCATTTAAACTCCTCAAGAAAATGCCCTTTTGGATTATGAAACCCTACATTTTTGTACATTTTAACATAAACCTCATCCAGTATTTTAGAAAATGTGCTTTTGAAAGTAGGGTAAAGCAGCCCCAAACATTGTGAAGCATAACGACCACTGGCTAATTTCAGGGATGTGGTATACCAGTTTTCCTGGAAGTGCCTCTGTTTCTACTGACTTTACAGGGAGTCTCAGGCAAGTATGGTCCTAACTTGGGCATCTTAGATCCTCCATATTATTATATTAGGGCCTGTTGCCCTGGAGGCCATAAAAATAATGTCTGAGAAATAGGAAAACAATTAAGAAAGAGGGACGAAGAAAGAAAAGGATTTCGAGTTGGCCCTGGAAATGCCAAATTCACCCCAGTGTAATTCTACTGAAAACAATGGAAGTACACAGGAGCTGAACTTTTCCCACTGTCTTCACACGACAGTAAGCAGCCTATAAAACAATTTTATCTAATTAAATTATGTGATGGTCCTGCACATTTTCAGCATGGGAACAGAAATTCTCTATGTGGGATTGAGTTTTTGTATTCTTTTTGTATTCTTGTAACACTCACATGACAATGCAAATGATTAGTCTCTCAAGCTTTGGAAATCCTGTTTCCAAACAGAGCTGCTGCTTGGTGTTGGGAGGGTGACAATCCTGACACAGGAGAGGAAGGGACAAGAATGAACACTGACAATACCACAGCCTCAGCATTTACATTCACTGCTGGAGCACTCCCTAGGGAGCACTGTTTTGTTATAAGCTCATTAAGGGCTAAATTGGGTCTCTTATAATTCAGTTTCTGGTAGCAAGCAATAAAAAGTTATTTTGCAAATAAACAGCTGACAGAGCTGTAATACCTCTGAGAATATGAGGTAAGGGCAACTCCAGGAGCAATGGTGGAAAAACTTCCCTGAGGGTTCCTCAGTGTAAGGGAGGCTCTACCTTACATCCCCCCGAGGTGATCAGCGTGATGGGGGCAGAAGCACGTAGTTACTTGCAGCCATCAGCATCAGGAGCTGCAGTTCTGCCAGGTTCCAAAAGAGATGCACAAAAGAAGACTCCTCCTTGCATCAACTACTCATCCTCATTAAGGCGCCAGCTTAGGCTGCTCATCACAACTATCCTGCTGTTACCTCCCCTGCTACTGGAGTGAGATCTCCCAGTGGTTTCTGCAGCAGCTGGGTAAGTACCAAGGTACAACTGCAGAGGCCATCAAATAGGTTATATTCTTTGGTTTAGAGCAAATCGCCATGGCCTTATGCGGTACTCAGATGATAGCAAAATTAATATTCTCATAAAATAACAAGGAAAATACTCATTACTTAGTTTTTTGTTCTGCTGACATGCATCATTTTAGCTAAAATAAAATATTTTGCCTGATTACAAAAAAAATTTGCTGAGAAACATAGCGCAGTAAACTTGCTCTAGCTCTGCTTTTTTCACTTCTTTTTAAAGCTGCACTAGATCATTAGGGCATAGGCAGAATAAAAAGAATCAAATCATTTGCCAAAGAACAAGACATTGGATTTCCATAGGAACAAATGTTTACATTTAAAAGCATATACATCCAATTCAGCTAGAAACAGACCAAAGATAAGAAAATGTTCATTTTTTTGAGTAATAAATCGTACTTGGCACTCTTTGAGAAAGCTTTGTTAAGAACCAGTCTCTCATTGGTAACACACAAAGCTGTTGGAATGTCATAAGCTTTCTACAACTGCATACATAAGAAAAATTAAGAATAGAGCACTTGGCAGGTAGTAAGCATAAGTAACAACTAATTCTAGGATTTTTTAAAAACTAAGTCAGCCAATCACATTGTAGTGTGAAAAAATGTATTGTGTATCCCAGTGCTTGAAGGCAGCACTGAAATTCAGAGAGGCCTTTGCACAGGGAGGGTGGTACTGCAGCAATCTGCTAGCATATCTATAGAGCGGAGCCCATCAGGAAAGGAGAACAAGCTCATATGCAAAGTCCTATGCTTCACCCACCCTGACAACGCACTGCAGCTCATGAGTCACCCAAAAATCCTGTAGAGACACAGACAATACACTTATTTGCCTAAATATACTATTAAATATGTCACAGTCGACGCTTTCTCCACATGTGAGTGCTAAAACCATCAGGATATCCATAAAACATCTCCCACAAACAACTGCAGTGACCACGGGATCTGCTACTGAGCTCGTACTTACAGCATCGGCCAGGACAAAGCTCGGTATTTAACTATTTCTTCATAAACTGCTTCCACATGCTTGTCTGCTCATTATGCCATTTCTTCCATTGGTTGCTTGTATTTGACAGCATCTGGACCACAAAAAGATCCTTTTCCCCCTCTTTTGCGAAATCAGCAGGCTGCAGAGGGATGCGTGACCACTGCTGCAGCTCCGATGTATCGAAACGGCCCAATGCAGCAGAAGCTTTAGCTCCCCCTTCCCTGCGTGGGTTATTTCTTTCTTTGTGTGTGGTTTTTTTTTTTTAAAGAGATATGGTCCTGACTAACCTTAGGTTTCAGGAGCACAATACAAACTGCAGGCACAGAGTAGTCATCAGATGGAGAAGGATACCGAGACAGAAGACCAAAATAACACATTTCAAAGAGATGTTCCTCAAGGCATAATATGTATTTGAAGTAAGTTTTTCCTGTAACAGATCCAATTTTTGTGCTTTGTTCTGTTTAGTTCAATTTTAATTTGTGACATTTTGCTGCATTATTTATTCACTTTTTGCATTTCTTTCAGCTCATACAAGAGAAATAACAGATTTTCTACCTATTTATGTCATGCTTGAACTACCCTGTCAGAGTGTGTTGAGTGTCAGAGAATGTTTACATTTAAAATGTTCATGATTTGAAGAAGGCCCCTCTGAAAACTTCTGACTGTATAGCAGCTTTAGTAAATATCCTTACTGTTCTGCTTCTGCTTCCCTCCTTTACCAACAGTGTGCTATGCTCGTGCTCTTTAGGACTGCCTTAGATTAATTTCATCAGTGCTGATTACATCAAGACTCAGAAGTCAGTGTGGTACCAGCAGCATTCTGAGTTTGGGTTTTCTTTTCTGAGTCGGCAAAGGTAGCTGTTAGCATTTACACATTTTAAAATTTAGCTCCCTACTTCACATTTATATTCCTGTTCATGTGATCAACTCTGCATAAAGCAGACCTCAGAAGAATCGGGGATCTCATATATAACCTTTCACAGAAACAAAGACTGGACCATTTAAGGCATTTCTAAGATGATTCATCTCACATTAGTCACCCATGTTAACCTGTCAGGCTGTCCTCCAAGGAAAACCAAGAAAACTTTCATTTGAGAGCTCTTCTAATCTTGCCAGTCATGCTGCTTTGAATTCCACGTGTCAGTGCAGAGTGCTGTCCCTCCTCATGGTCCAGCAACCCACAGCCAGAAACACATCATTCCAACCCCTGCCAGTCTTCATTTAAAATGCTACACAAACATAGCACTTTACAAGAGCTTCAGGACTGGCCAAAAGTGTGAGATTAGGGATTTCTAGGGAGTCTGGAGGTCTCTTTTCCCTCTGCAGTGCATGGCTGCACAGAAGATGCACTAGAAATAGCTTGTCTACAGAGTAATGCCTGCAGAGGCAGAGAAAACAAATACTGACAGGAAGAAAACGCAATGGTATTGCAGCTTAGTACAGACAGAGGACTCCTCCTTAGAGAAGTCCTGGACTTCACTATGACTCTGCTGCTTTTTATTAAAAAAAAAAAAACGTTTTCCTGCCAAGGAGCTGAGGCTGACGTCTCTAATTTTCTGGCAGTTTATTATACAGTGGGGCCTCTTCAGCATGTGTCACCTCCTCCTCTGGCAATATTCTGAAATCTTTACCTTCTGGCCAGTCCATGATCACTTCCAAGATTCCTGGGTGAGTAGGGCTTCCTATTAGAGTCCATTGGGTGATCAGTGCAACCCACTTACTCCATGTAGCATCAGTTGTATGATGTATAGACGGGCCCCTCCCTTTGAACATCCAGCCCAGCACTGGCAGTCGGGGTGCCAGGAGCAGCTGTGCCTCAGTACCAACCACTTCCAAAGCAATTTGAACCCCTTCATATGCTGCCAGTATCTCTTTTTCAGTTGGAGTATAGTAGGCCTTGGATCCTCTGTATCCCCCATTCCAAAACCCTAGGGGTCAACCTCAAGTGTCCCCTGGTGCTTTCTGCCAGAGGCTCCAGGTAGGGCCATTCTCCCCAGCTGTGGTATAGAGCACATTTCTTACATCTTGTCCTGCCCAGACTGGCCCAAGTGCACATACTTTCTCCCATTTAATCTGTTCAAAGGCTTGTCGTTGCTCAGGACCCCATTTGAAATCATTCTTTTTCCTGATCACTTCATAGAGAGGCCTTATGATCAGGCTGTAATTTGGAATATGCATTCTCCAAAAACCCACAACATCCAAGAATTCTTATGTTTCCTTTTTGCTAGTTGGTGGAGAGATGGCTGTTACATCACACCCATTGGGATCTGACAAATGTCCATCTTGCCATTTTATTCCTAAAAACTGGATTTCCTGGGAAGGTCCCTTGACCTGAAGGCAAAACCGGCCTTCAGAAGGATTTGGACTATTTTCTTCCCTTTCTCAAAGACTTCTTCCGCTGTGTTGCCCCACATGATGATGTCATCAATGTATTGCAGGTGTTCATAGCCCCACCCTGTTCCAGTGCAGTCTGGATCAGTCCATGGCAAATGGTGACACTGTGTTTCCACCCCTGGGGCAGTCGGTTCCAGGTATACCAGACACCCCTCCAAGTGAAGGCAAACTGGCCTGCATTCTGCTGCCAGAGGGATTGAGAAAAATGCATTAGTGATATCAGTTGTGGCATACCACTCGGCTGCCTTTGACTCCAGTATGTATTGAAGTTCTAGCATGTCAAGCATGGCGGCACTCAGCAGCAGCTGGTCTTTGTTCAGATCACGATAGTCTACTGTTAGTCTCCACTCTCCATTAGGCTTCCACACTGGCCATATGGGACTGTTAAAGGGTGAGCGAATCTTGCTGATCACTCCTTGACTCCATTCGATGAATCAGCTTATAGATGGGAATCAGGGAGTCTTGGCTGGTGCGATATTGCCGCCAGTGCACTGTTGTGCCAGCAATCGGTGTGGTAGCACCATTGTTCTTCAACTGTCACAAACCCCACAACAAGGGGTCCTCCAAGAGTCTGGGCAAGGTAGACAGCTGTTTAATTTCCTCCATCTCCAAGGCAGCTGTACCAAAAGCACACACGGTACCCTTTTGTGTCCTTGAAATACTCTCTTCTGAGATAGCCTATATCAAGGATGCACGGAGGCTCTGGGCCTGTCACAATCGGGTGCTTTTGCCACTTATGCCCACTTAGGCTCACTTCAGCCTCCAATACAGTTACTTGTTGGGATCTCCCATCACTCTAGAAATATAGATGCCCCTTTATAGCTTGATGGCATTAGGGTGTGCTGTGCACCTGTGTCCACTAGAGCTTTATACTCCTGTGGATCTGATGTGCCAGCCTTCAAATCCACACAAGTCCAATTGTCCCTTTCCTCCACCTAGCTAGAGGCAGGGCCCCTCTACTCCTAGTCATAGTATTAGTTGCTCACTTCTTGTAAATACGAGTCAGAAGTCTCTTCCTTAAGATTAGGAGTAAGATCAGCCCTTCTACTCTGTTTGGGGAACAGCTCACTGGAAATGCCCAATGGAAACAGGAGCAGCAGTTTTCCTGGAAAAAAAACCCTTTTGTTATTCTTTGTAACTCATGTACCCAAGATTCAGGCCACTGAAAAACATCAAAACAAACAGCAGGTAGATCAGGCTGCTGAGATTGAAGTGGTTCTGCGGGGTCTGGACTGGCAACATTAGGGTGAACTATTTATAGCTCAGTGGGCCCATGATACCTCAGGCCATCAAGGAAGAGACACAACATATAGATGGGCTTGTGATTAAGGGGTGGACTTGACCACAAACACTGTTGCACAGGTTATCCATGAACGAGAAACATGCACTGCAATCAAGCAAGTCAAGCAGGTAAACCCTCTCTGGTATGGAGGACAATGGCTGAAATATAAATAGGGGGTGTCCTGGCAGACTGATTATATCACACTCTCACAAACCCATCAAGGCAAGCGCCACGTGCTCACCATGGTGGAAGCAACCACCAGGTGGCTGGAAGCATATGCCGTGCCCCATGCCACCGCCCAAAACACTCTCCTGGGCCTTGAAAAGCAAGTCCTATGGTAACATGGCACTCCAGAAAGAATTGAGCCAAACAGGACTCATTTCTGAAACAACCTCATAGACACCTGCACCAGAGAGCCCAGCACTGAGTTGGTGTATCACATCCCCTATCATGCATCAGCCTCTGGGAAAATCAAACAATACAATGGACAGTTAAAGACTACATTGAGGGCAATGGGGGGGGGGGTGGACATTCAAACATTGGGATATACATTTAGCAAAGGCCACCTGGTTAGTCAACACCAGGGGATCTTCCAGATGAGCTGGCCCTGCCCAATCAAAACTTTTACATACTGTAGAAGGGGATAAAGTCCCTGTAGTACACATAAAAATATGCTGGACAAGACAGACTTGGTTATTCCTGTCTTGGGAAAAGGCAAACCCGTCCATGGGATTGCTTTTGCTCAAGGACCTGGGTGCACTTGGTGGGTGATGCAGGAAGATGGGGAATTCCAATGTGTATCTCAAGGGGATTTGATTTGGGGTTTAAATAGCCGATGATTTGAATTGTATGATGTTTATTGCTATATAACATTGCATGTCATAACTTCTATGGTGGCTATATGCCATATCAATGGTATTACAGTAAGAATCACCCAGATTAATGAAGAATGAACTTTGATGAAAAGAGAGCAAAGCACAGTGGTAATGGAACCAGAACTGGCTTCAGCATGCAACAATCCAACACCACACACCACCTCTCCTGCCCTGAAGGACTCTAGATGAACACAACAAACATTTTACAGGGATGGCCCGTACACTGAGGGAACGATATCTGTGTGTATATATCAAAAGACAGGAAAAGTGGTGGTGATTAATTGGAGTGTATTAGAAAATGGGCATGACATGGATGGTATAGAATAAGGGATGGAAATTTTCCTGGTTTCAGCTGGGATAGAGTTGATTTTCTTCCTAGTAGCTGGTACAGTGCTGTGTTTTGGATTTAGTATGAGAATAATGTTGATAACACACTGATCTTTTAGTTACTGCTGAACAGTGCTTGTACTAGTCAAGGACTTTTCAGCTTCCCGTGCTCTGCCAGGTGCACAAGAAGCTGGGAGGGGGCACAGCTGGGACAGCTGACCCAAACTGGCCAAAGGGGCCATACCATACGACATCATGCTCAGTATATAAACTAGGGGAAAGCTGGCTGGGGGCTGATGCTTGGGGACTGGCTGGGCATTGTTTGGCGGGTGGTGAGCAACTGCATAGTGCTTCACTTGCTTTGTATAGTCTTTTATTATTAATAATAAGACTTTATTTTATTTTATTTCCATTATTAAAGTGTTCTTATCTCAACCGTGAGGGTTTTTTTCACTTTACTCTTCCAATTCTCTCCCCCATCCACTGCAGTGGAAGTGAGCAAGTGCAGTGTGGTGCTCAGTTGCCAGCTGGGGTTAAACCACAACAACTGCAAACACTAAGAGCCATCTGCAGCATTGTATAAAAGGATATATTAATCTTCCAGGGAAAATAAGCCTATTTCATGTTAAAGTACATCTGACAGTAAGTGAAATTATTTGTGTTATCACAAGCAATTTACCAGAGGAGGCCAACACCCTTATATTAGGAGTCCTGATCATGAAAGGTCAAGAGGTACTGGGAATAAGTAAGCAATGAAACTGGCCCTACCGTATTGCTTTTTGTAGCACAGGGAGCAGGGAAAACACAGTTTTCTGGTCATCACATCTCAGCTCTACCAAAGTTCACCATGGTCACAGTAAGAAATCCTCTCGGAGTTCAAGTAAACAAAAAGACATTGTAACCAGGCAGAGCAGACTGTTTAGCCAGGAAAACATGCAGTGCCTGTCTCCAAAACATTGCCCCACTGATCTCACACAGCTGTCATATTGGTCCTAAGTTTAGCTGCTGAAAGCATTGGTTCCAACACAGTGGCATGCTGAGAACGACACCTCGCAGGGCAAGCAGGTCAGCTGCAACTGCCTGGGGCTGTGCTGGCCACATAGGTCAGTAGGGTGGCACCAGCCCTGCTTATCGATGTCATACCCTGAAAGCAGGAAAAAAATCCATATAGGGGGCTGGGAATGAAGCCACAGATGACACAGGAAGCATCGCAAGGATAGAAGGCAATGGGGAAACAGGACTTACTTTGAAAAGAGAATGCTTTAAAAGTATTCTTTCCAAAGTGCTCAAATCCTTTTTAAGCAGAGGCGTGAAGAGTCATCCTTTGAAATTCCCTTCCTAGAGTGAAAAAGTAGATTGGGAACTGTTAGTGTTATTAGCAATCTTCTTACTGAAGAATGTCAGCTGAGGGCAGCCCTGTGTCTGGAAACTGAGCCTGAAAGAGCAGCTGGGCTTCCTGCAAGGGAAGCAGGTGAAGGGCGAATTTCCCCTCCAGGGACATTTTAAAACAAAGGCAAAAATAAGTATTTGATTTGAATTCACCATCCCAGCTGTGAAAATGAAGTAAAATTAGAAGGCTCATTGCTGCTGCTGAGTTTGGTATGACTTTTATTGGCACTGATATAGGTAAAGTGCAGCCAGATACTCAAATGGGTCACCCATGAGGCTGATGCCTTATAAAGTTCACCCACCTCCTCCCTCAGCCAGAATCATTCTTCTTATTTCTCTGCCCCTTTTATTTCCCTCCCCAAACGGGACTCCTCCTCTCACACAATAGTCCTGGTGTCAGCAGGCTCTGCACGATGTCCATGGAGTGAGAGGCACAAAACCACATCCCCATCCCCTGCTGCCCCTCGGGCGCTTGCTGCCATGCAACGCAGTGACCGTGGCCAGGTGGGGAGAGCTGGGCTCCCTCTGGGCAGCACTGGCTCGGGCACCCAAAAGCCTGTGCAATCACTCACCCCTGCAACGCACTGTGCCACTGCAGTGCTCCAGGAAGAGCAAACGGTTTCATCATCCATGTGCAGCCACAGCCATCACCATGATGAAGGGAGGTAAAATCTTCCTCAAATGGCAATATATTGCATTTAGGTAATGGACCCAGTGCAGAAGTTAAAAGGGAGCTTTACTGCATTAACCTTCTGGAAAATCTCAGGAGCGGTGACCCAGCCATTATGGGAAATATGAAACAAAATTCAAAATCTTAACCACAGTTCATTTTCATAGAGAGAGCTCTAATTCCAATCTGATTAAATTTTTCCAGACATTGCAAGATAGCACTCTTCAGCTGTTGGAGGAAAACTGGCAATTTCCTGTTTAATCTGTCTCCCCAGCCCCCGGCATTCCCAACCTCAAATTAAAGGGGATAAAAATGAAGCTTGGCCATAAAACCTTCCTGCAAAATCCATCTGTTAGTCACCTTCACTATGTAACAGCAAAGATTAAGTGGGCTTTTTGAAGTCAGTGAATGTTCAACAGATAACTAATTACTGACATTTAAACATAAGCCAAATTGTTGACAATCTGAATTACTTTCTTAAAATTTCAACAATAGTGAGAGGGTTTTTATCGTATAAGCTTAAATATCTGGGACTGCATTAGTTGGATATTGCATTAAATTAACTGTAAATCTTACAACAGCAAACACTTCAGCACAGCCCACTCTAGCTGTCCCAAGTGACTCACATGTGGTTTAAAGACTCTGCAGGGAAAAAAAGTTTTAAAAAAAGAAGAAAGACTGGAAAGAGGTCATCTAACTGAAAAGTGTCCAGTACCATGAGTGCCAAGACTCCCAAGTTTGATTCTTTTTTAAGTTAAAATAGTGATTTCTGCATTTTGTAGTTGATTATATCTGTAGTAGACCTCTTGTTAACCTTGATAAAAAGACAGAAATGTTAAAAATTAACATTTCTAGGCTGTGATCCAGGATTATTAAAATACCATCTTGCCCAGGCTATTAGTGCCATAACAATCATAATGCCAGCAAGGCCAGGCTATTAGTGTTTGGGTGATTAAAATACCAGCCTGGTCTTCTAGAGCCAGAGTGATTAGTATGTTGCCAGCCCAGGCTATTAGTGTTTACACCACCAACGGTGTGGAATTTTATAGTCCTTTGAGAATTTAGTTTAGGCTCAGATTACCTTGACACACTACTTTTTCATTAACTATAATTTTCATCATTGAAATATATATGTATATTTCAAATATTCATGGAATCATAAGAAAAATGTTTTAGTGCATTTGTACCATCATGATAATGAAAAATCTAACATCGTCTGGGTAGGAGGAGTCATGAAAAGACTGGATTATCGAGTAAGAATTGCAAGCAGGGAAATTAAAACAGTTATGAGATGTATTCACCCTCTAACTAAAATGTAAATGCCAGCTCTGTCAGTCCATGGCATGCAGCCCAGCCAAAGCTGTGCAGCCTGACTGACTCCATTTGCCCAGGGCAGTAGATGTATTAACTACTGCAGCGCACCACAGCCCCCTCTGCTTCCTTGAGGCAGGTGGAGAACAGCTGATGTCAAGAGCTGGCTTTGACACCAAGTATTCAAATTCAGGGGATGAGCTTTTTCTATGATTAATGCTGGCAACACCAATGGAGGTGTAAATCTCTACATTAAGGGCAAAAAGGCCGTGGAAGATGGATGGGCAGAGATCTCAGCTCACGCTCCCCAGTGAGGTGGGACCATGAAGAACCAGCTTTGTAGAAGCAGATACTTACAGGAGGCTGAAGCCATATCATAGCAGGTAGTTGGGCTGTAGTACTCAGACTGTCAATGTAAAACTCAGAACTGCATCTACACTGCTTCTTAGGAACTGTATAGGGTTCATATATACACGTATATGTATACACTCACAGACACTATGTACTATATATATTCATATACGAATGTTGACCATTTCCTGTCTTTTAACCAAATATCCAGATATCCATGCAGTTTTATCCGGTGATGACTTAAAATTCCTAAAAACCTTTGGCAGTGAACTTAAATGCTTTTGGAAATCTAGGGAGACAGGATTTCCAATATGCTGATTCTCTCAATTCAAGTAGGTATGAAAGGTATGATTTGTGCTTACAGAATTCATGTTGACTTCCCCCAGTGTCATAGTTATTCATGTGTCCTCTAATTTTATTCTTTATTAGAAATCTTGTGAAAGCGTCCTGTACAGATGCTGAACATACCAGTCTGTAGTTCCTCAGGTCCCTCTTGGAGCCCTTTCTGAAGATGGTCTCATCAGTCACTTTCCAGCACTTTGGGAACCAAACGGGTTTGAAGCAAAAATTACAAGCATGGAGAGTCATTCAGGTATTTAATTCCAAAGTTCTTAAGTGAACTTCTTTTTTAAAATGTCTAGGTGAAACATCTGGCCCTGGCAATTTGTTACTCTTCATTTTATCTACTGTTCTACACATACTTCACTTCAAGGTAGCTACTCATGTAGCTTCTGTTTGGAAGAATGCCAGCATGGAGATTTCCCTGCGCTCTGTTATGGTGATCATAGATGCAAGTAACTGGTTCAGCTTTTCCTGCTATGGGCTTATTATCTTTGTTTACCATGGAAGAGCTTTATGGGAGGGGTTTGAAAAACTATGTAGAATTAGTTTTGCGCTTTTGCAGGTTGTTTCTCAGTAATCAGCTCAGAGCTGAGTCGCTTCCAGTCTTGGTTTATTTATGAAAGGGTATTATCCTACATGAGAAGATGTTTCACCTAAGCAATAGTAGCTAATACCTTCTTAAACATGATACCACACAGAGTGTAAGATAGGCATGAGCTAGCATTAATCATTATGTTCAACAGTCAGGGCAGAGTCATGTTTAACACATTATTTGCCATGATTTAAATGTCAAACAAATATGCTCAGGAGAGAAAGATGAAAAGACCCATATGTAACAATTTCCAGACGCCTCAACAGATATAAGTAAGGCTATGAAAAACATTACAGGGATCTCTCTCATCTTTCTCTCTTGTACCTGCTCACCAGGGATCATGACAGAAAGAAGAGCCATCTGTGTGAAATGAGGGGTGTTAAACTAGGTTTTGAAGACAGGTTGGTAGCATGAGTCAGACTGCAGTGTCAACAAGCCTGCACCCTGCCTTCATCCTGCAGTCAGAGAAAAGATTATTAATTTTATAATAAATATTATATAAATAATGCATATATTGTATATTATGTATATATCCTATATAAATAAATATAATGTGATTTTATGTATTTTATTTGTAAATATGTTTCAAAAAGTTATAAAGTAATTTTATTATCATAATCATTACCATAAAGGTTGCTCATAACTGAAGATGGAAACTCCCTTTTCACACAGAGTCACATGGAGAGGACAAGGGGGAGTGGACAGAAATTGCTCTTGGGGAGATTCCGATTGGACACCAGAGGGAAATTTTTCACATTGAGTACAATCAACCATTGGAATAATCTCCCCAGGGAAGTGGTTGACTCAGCCACGTTGGACACCTTCAAGAGTCGTCTGGACAGGGTGCTGGGCCATCTTGTTTAGACTGTGCTCTTCCTAGAAAGGTTGGACTAGATGATCCCTGAGGTCCCTTCCAACCTGTTATTCTGTGATTCTGTGATTATCTGCTAGTGTGGTACAGCCATGAAGAAGGAAAGTGTGATCTACAGGAGACAGAAAATGGGAAGTTATTAGTGAGTGAGAGCTATTTGCAAGATTCTACACAATTCTGATTTAATCCCGGTTAAGCACGATGCTGAGAAGATGCAGAGAACAGATTCAGAGCAGCCCAAGCAATACAGTTAGAAAAACAACATTCACCTAGAAAGAAGAGATTAAACTTGCTTCATTTGTTTATTAAAGGAAGGTGAAGAAAAAATATGACTGATTGTCAGCAATACCCATGAATAGCCAGAAAGCAGGAGACATTTTTAAGCTACTGGACGGTATTAATTTCTCCTTCAGAAATGCTCTATTAATTTTTTCATGCATTTTTTCCTTTTTTGTGTGGCTATTCCACATTTTATTTGCACATTTTTTAGCAGAAATTGTTCCTTGAGCATAAAGTATTTCCTTCTCAAACAACCTTCCTAAATCAGTTTTGACAACCTTTTTGATAACCAGCTTTGTCTTTCACCTCCCATTTCGTATTGGTCTCACGATCAGACAACTCACTTGTCATCTCCCCTTATCTGATTTTTGTCTGGCTTGAGAGCTACTCCCTGTCACTTTTTAGTTTCTCTGAAGTTTTGTTTTGTTTAGGCTCTACTTACAACTCAGTAGCCTTTTATTTCTGACCGCTAATATTTCATACTGGTTAAATATAAATGGAGCTCTTCTCCCACCTTTCCTCCTCCATCTCCCCTTCGCCCTTCCCCTAAAATCAGTTAGAGGGTCCAAAGCAGTCATTTCAGGAGCTTGTTCCCATGGGGGTGAAGACCATATTTCTCCATGATCTGCAGAAATGTCTCAGCCCTAAGCAGGATTTCTCTTAGGATTTTGCTGCTAACTGGCTTTGCTTTTTCTCATCTTCTACCTATTATCTGGCTACACAAACACATAGGAGGCGAAACAGAAAAGAAACGTCAATGGCTACAATGGCCATGGGCCACAGGGAGCCCTGAAGTCATGCTGACCTCTGCCAGGAGTACACAGAGCCCAGCACAGCCTGGCCATGGTATTGCTGCTCCCAAAATGGAGCTGCCCCAGGTCCCTCTGCATTCACACCGCCTTCACTCTACCACCCAGGCATCTTTCCACAAACAGGCAGGAACTGGCTGCAACGCATGTCAAAACATGCACAGATGTAATGGGAGGATTCTGATTAGTGAACAATTTTCCATGATAATCTCATAGTGATGTTATCTTTCTCCTTCTCATTGACAAGGAATATTTTTATTTACCAGGAAGTGTAGAGTCTCTTAAGAAATTAGATGTTAGATGTTGTCAAATAAAATTAAAAAATAATACAATAATAAATAAAAAATAATAAATAAAACAATAAATAAAATAATGACCATAGTGTCACCCCTACCTCTGATGTGGTCACAGCCCTCAGGCTCCGTGATAGGACTATATTCAGGTGCAGTCTACAGCAGCTTCATGATGTTTCCTAACAGCCTATGATTTGACCCAAAGGGAGCCTAGCAGACCCTTCCCATCAAAAATGCCAGACCCAAAATCTTCATTTCTGTTGGTTTACTAAGACACGTGTATAAAAGAAACTCATTTCATGGGGTGCCATCTCTAATAGGTGCTCTGATAATTTCTTTCCTTCAAAGGTACCTCTCACTCCTGCGTCTCCCAGGCAGTCATTGCCTGATGGGTTTGGATCAGGTGTTTCTAGGTCTTCTCTAGCAGCACTGCAGAGTGGTTCTAGCTACTGCATAAGAATATGAAACTTTAAGGCTGGTGCTTGCTTTATTTATTTCTTTGGATTTTTGACTGTTTACAACATCAGCTACTGACTTTTTGATCATGCCCCCCCTTTATTATAAATGGCTGTGGTTGCAAGGTAAGGGTGAGCATAAGTTATATTATTAACAGCAGAATCACAGAATTACAGAATGATAGGGGTTGGAAGGGACCTCTGGAGATCATCTTGTCCAACCCCTTGCTTGAGCAGGTACGCCTAGAGCATGAACCCTGGTCATCCCTATATATATATGAATTCCCTTCATGTCTGTGTATTTTGTCAGCTACCCTGCTTTTCTGGGTCTAACCAGAGTCCTTTGGAAGCCAACAGGCATCTCTTCAGGAAGTATCAATCCACTGAAGCCTCAGCTTCTCTCCACCGAGTAACATCTGACTCCCAACATTGCACTTCCAACATCTGTTTAGGTTATCGCAGGCTGGTATCAGGACCCTGATATGCCTTTCTTTGGCATATTCCTTCTTGAAGCAAGGCTGCCATCAGCTGCAACACCCGCACACTTGGAAGCACCTCGTGCACAGCTCTGTCAATGCCCACAAGCACTCACACAAACCAAGGCCTGCCAAAAGCTAGGGGAGTTGTTGCTGGCTGGCTGCAAGGCGTATTATTCAATACGCCAGAAATCATGCTGGAAATCACAAACAATAATGCTGTTTCGTCAGACAACTAGGATAACATGTCCTCAGTTCTGGTGACAGATAATGATTTCTTTTCAGCATTCTTGTAAGTGACTTCGGATTAATTAATACATTCACTTTCAGTTTTCTCATCATCACTGGGTTCAGATCCACTTTATCATGACACTGCATCCTTCAGGCTTGCCAGTTCTTCATTCAGGAGCTCCACCAGAGCTAATGGGACATGCATTTTGGTGGACTTATGTATTACACTCACACGGGATGTTGGAGCAGACACAACTCAGTTTTCCTGTGCTCGGAAGCAAAAGCTATTTAGCTGTGATTAGCCCAATCCTGATCCCAAGCTATTAAGCTCTGCTGAGAGGTAAAGTATATTAGCTTAGGCAGGATGCCGCATAAACACTTGGAGCAGGGAAAGAGTGATCTCATGTTGGTCTGCAAAAAATCATGTAGCCATATCCATTGCCTACATGCATGGATCTATTTCTAATTAAGTTTTGCAGATGATACCAGTTTGGGGGGATTAGTGGATACACTTGAGAGCAGGCCATTCAGAGGGACTTAGACAAGCTGGAAGAATGGTTTGGCCTTATGAAATTCAAGGAAAAATGCAAGTCCTGCTCCTCGAGTGGAAGAGCCTCTGGCACCAGCACAGGCTGATTCTCCCTGTCTGGGGGCAGCTTTATAGAGAAGGCCCTGGGGGTTGGTGGGCAGCAAGTTGAGCATGAGCCATCAGTGACTCTGGCAGCAACGAAGGCCAACAGCATATTGGGCTGTGTGAACAGGGACAGAGCCAGAGACCAAGGGAGGTGGTTATCCCCTTCTACTCAGCACTCATTAGACCACATCTAGATTACTGCATCCAAATTTGGGGCTCCAAATACAGGAGAAACACTGACTAACTGGGTCGAGTTCAGCAGAGGCCACCAAGGTGGTTGGGGCTAGAGCACTGGCCCTATGAGGTGAGGCTGGAGGAGTGGGGTGGTTCAGCCTGGGCAGTGATAGCTTTGGGGGACCTAACAGCGGGTCCCAGTCCAACAGGGCACTGAGGAGCAGGACCCAGGTTCTTCACAGCACTGCAGGAAAGGAAGATGAGAGGCAGCAGGTGTAAGTTGACATAAAAGAGGCTAATACTGTTGTACTGGGTTTGGCTGGGGTAGAGTTAATTTTCTTCACAGTAGTTAGCATGGGGCTGTGTTTTGGATTTGTGCTGGAAACAGTGTTGATAACACAGGGGTGTTTTAGTTACTGCTGAATGGCACTTACACAGAGTCAAGGCCTTTTCTGCCTCTCACCCCACCCCACCAGCAGGTGGGCTGGGGGTGCACAAGGAGTTGAGAGGGGACACAGCTGGGACAGCTGAGCCCAACTGACCAAAGGGACATTCCATACAATTTGACATCAAGCTCGGCAATGAAACTGGGGGTGGATGTTGATGAGGGCCACTGCTCAGGGACTGGCTGGGCATCGGTAGGTTGGTGGTGAGCAATTGTTTTCATTTGCATCACTTTTTTTTTTTTCTTGGATTTTATTTTCCTCTCTCTTTGTTGGTTTGGTAGGGGTTTTTTTCTTAATTTTTTTTTTTAATTTCTTTTTAATTATTGAACTGTTTTATCTCAAGCCATGAGTTTCTCACTTTTACCCTTCAGATTCTTCCCCCCATCCCACCTGGGGGGAGTGAGTGACTGACTGTATGGTACTTAGTTGTCAGCCAGGGTTAAACCACAACAGCTGCATAGAAGCTTTTTATATATTTATTATATAAGCATAAAACCACATTTTTTTTTAACTCCACAAAACTAGTATTATAGGAAGAGATAAAGAATTGCAGCACTACTGCCTGAGGAAGGATGAAAGAGCAGGTCCATCAAATTGGGATGGAAAATCTCTTCTGTTGGGACTCTATGCCACTAAAAGGACTGAAAACTTTATATATATATATACACACAATTAATATAGGCAACAATTACTCAGAAAAGTATGAATTTTCATGCAACATGTTTTTAAAACACAGCCAGGTACCCAAGTTTAAACCAGCACTGACATCAAGTAACAGTCACAGCACTGCCTAATTTCTTGTTAATTCGCACTTGCGCTCACCTCGCCATTTCCTCTCGGCCTCACCAGTGGGCGGAGCTCTGCCGTACGTGTCGGGGGGAGCAGGACCGAGGGCTGCTCCCTCGATTTCCACCGCGAGGGGTCCCCCCCGCCCCGCAGGCGGCGCCGGGACTTGCTGCGCGGGGCGCGGCTGGCCGCAGCGCGGCCGCGCAGGGCGGGGCGGGGCGGGGCTGCGCCTTCCGCGGGGCTGCGCCTTCCGCGGGGCTGCGCCTTCCGCGGGGCTGCGCCTTCCGCGGGGCTGCGGCCTGCCGGGTCCTGGGCCAGCCACCTAGCCGGGCCCGGGTGTCTAAAATGAAGCAGCTAACTACGAGGCTTGATTTCTTTTCCCGCCCCCAAACGAATGCCATTGGGAATAAGAACAGGCTGCAGGGTAACATCCAGCAGAGTGTGCTCGTAGCTTGCCTGCCAAAATGTGTAATTGCGTTTGGAGGTCCTTTACATGAGATGGTATTTAAAATCATGGTATTTGCAAATTCCTGCCGTGTTGTCTGTTGTTTGCCGTTATATGTCCCTATGTTTCAAAGATTGAAGTTACACATGTTGTTCTTTTAATAGAGACTAAGTTAAAAGAAAATAAAGCAAAACCAGAACTAGAAAAAACAGCATTGACCAAATACTCAGAATAATTCAGGAAAATATTCTGTCTCCGATGAGACCTCAAATAAACCCAATTACTGAAATTCCCCTCCAAAGTAATTTTTAAAATTATAATGGAAGTGCCAATTTTTGGCAGCCCTGAGCAAACGGACATGCGTTATACTTTCTTTTCACGCAGCGGTTGCCATATGCTTTCACTGAAGCATATTCTGAGCTGCATTTTGGTAGGCATCCAGATGACTCCAGGCATGGGTGTGCTCCAGCCAACTTGTTAATATGAATAATGATTCACGCTAGTGAAAGCGACACATATCTGTGCAATATTCATCAACACGAAAGGACGGTGCAGGTGGCAGCATATTCGCCTCTCTGTTAGTTCTGGTCAATGCAGCATCTCAACAGTTGTCACAGGTTTTTTTTTGTTTGTTTTTAATTTTAAAAGTCATGTGAGAGACCAACTCATTGCACATTAATCACCACTGCAGAAGGGAACGGTGAGGAACAGGTTGGCCTAGTTGTACAGTTAGAAAGAACCAGGGGCTAAATTTGGCAAGACTGTGCCCTAGCCTTAATCCAACAAAGCATGTGTTTAATTTTAAGTTCATAAGCGCTTCATTGACATCAGTACGGTTATTCTCATGGTTGAAATTAAGCACCTGTAAAAATGCTGTACAGGACTGAACCTCTCCCTTCAATACCCTCACAGTGTTCACACAATAGAGCCCTTTGTAGTGTCTGAAAATCTGGTTCCTCAGCTTCCTTTGCCTGCAGTGATACTGCATAATACGAGAAGCAGGTCATTTTGGGCCCAGTTCTGCTCTGAGCTTCACTTAGGCAGATGTCAAAGCCATAGACAGTCCCCGTAGCCCAAGCCTCTTAAAGCCTGTTTGCACCAGCTGCAGTGATGAATCCGGGCTCCTGTTGTATTCTTCCCCCATCAAACTGAGTCTCAAACTATGGTAAAACAACTTCAGCCTGGTAACGCAAGATCATCACTGCATCAGGGGAACAGCTTCAGCTTGCATAAAACTTATGTAGTACCTTGTGGAGACAAAATGGCACGTTTACTTACAGCCTCCTGAATTCTGTAAGTGACTTCTGATTCGGAGGACACTGTATGAAATATAGTTAGTACACTTAAATGTGTGTTTTCCTAAGCTTCTTAAAAACCTTGCTTAACTCATAGATAGAAAATGTTCAGTAAGTATATAGCATTGTTACCAAGTGAAAACTGCTGAATTATGCTGAATATGAATGTACGATGCCTCAGCAACGTACCTCAGCGATGTACTGCAACACACAAAGGGGAGTGCATGTATTTGCATGCAGCTAGTCATAAACGCTTATGCTTTAGCACTAGATGACCTAGGGGGGAAATGAAGTAACCTTGTAAGTGGCTGATTAGAAGGGAAAAATGTTTTCCTGTCATTAAAGAGTGACTGAAGAGGGGAATAAATTTCCAGACCAAAGACATGAACTAAAAGAATTTGAATTACTTTCTGATGCTAAGAATATCAGGCATTTGGACTGCAGCCATCACTGCGAAACTACCGTGCGGTGATCCAGGAGTCATGTTCATCGCATAACTGTCACCACGGAGGAGTGGGTGAGGAGCGCCCTTCCCAAAAGGCACTAGGATGCCTGTCACGTGGACTTGTATGGAGCTCAGTCATGCAGTAAGTTATAAGCTGTATGAAGTGCCACCTTGATGCCTTACAGCAGTGCCTTTAACCATGGCACGAGCTTTTTATTTTGATATCAAAGAGAAAGGAAGAATACTTGTGTGCATGCATATTCGTACACACATTAAATTCCACTTAGAGAAAATAGAAACTGACCCTTAAAAAGGGCTATTGCAGAGATTAGAGAAAATATTTCAGAAGCAGATGCCTTGAGTCTGGCTGCTTTGTAATTAACCACTTAAAGTTTTGAAATTGTTAGTGTATAGTGGGTCTTTCTAATGTGAATACAAAGTGCAACAGAGGGCTTATATGCAACCACAAATTGGGATTTTGACGCCTAGACTTTTCTAAAAATCTTAACAATCACATAGAAAGAATTTGAACAAACCCGTATGTTTACATCAACTTTGAAGAAAGAAAAGCACATGAAAACTTTCTTCACAGGGCAAACATTTCTACTTGTTATTAAGCTATTTATGGTCACACATATTTGTATAGAGGGGCTTTTTCATTTTTTTTCATATTTCAGTGTCTTACCTTACAAAGGTCGGTACCAGAATTACTATAGAAATAAGGAAACTGTATTGTTTAGAGGGCATATAACAGCAAAAATTAATGCATGGAAACACATGAAACAATGTAACTAGATACAGAGGGCACAGCTGAATCTTGGTAGCAGAATATGCGTAGCACGCAAACATCACTGCTGTTGCGTTTTGGTATCAGTGTGTTTTTCACCCACCACTTTGCTTTTTCCCTTCTCTTCTATAACATACAGACAGTGGTGCCAACATCCAGATCCTGCCATGGGGTACAGAAAGTGCCTCCTGTCCTCTCTCCTCACCTTCTGTACACCTTTGACTTTACATTCAGGAGTGACCCTCCTGCTGCCTTACCACCTAAAGTGCAGGACTTCCTTCTCCAAAACAAGCGTGTCCAGAAATGCCCCATTATCAGCAAAAAGCAACAAGTCCCTGAATATGGTTTTTCATTTCACTGATATTAATCCAAATCTCATCACTGCAGAACAAATTACAGCAGAATTTGGCCTTTGCTGGCTTTGAGGCAATAAGGAAAAACACGTGTGTAATCATTAACATCTGTGAAGTTACACATTTCGAAGTGCATTTTTAAATTAAAGTAATACGCTCTCTGAAGACGTGATTAGTTGAGTAGGCATAAATCCTACTACTATATTGAAGTCTGAGGTGCAAATAACAGTAAAGCTTTTGCTTCAAATGCTTATGAGACTTTTCAGTAAATATTCTACATCAGGCAGTAGTTTTATCATAAAAACTTTTAGGAAAAGCTACAGAGAATTATGCTAAAAGTAGTACAGATCAGAAATAAATACATTAAAAATGTATTTGTAGGAAGACATAATAAAGGTCATATTTGGATAATATAGATCATATTACCTCTATTCATGATCATCATCTTGCTTCTCTCCCCAGATGGTCACTGCTACTGTAGCACTAAATAAAGACACTGCTCACAGGCAAGATTCTCAGTTTGAAATGACCCTTCATTTTCTTTTTTAATACACTCAAGAAGTTTTAAAACACTTAGCAGTTCATCAGTAACCCACTCATGACATAGCAGACATTTTATTTTTTAAAATAAACATTGCACATTCCAAAATGCCTAATGAATCTACTCCGTGCCTCTGCAGATTGAGAAGGGGGGCTGCACAGAATTGCTGTTCCCAGGATCCAGCAAGTGGCTCTGGACAATAGTGGAACTATTCCAGCCATTTCCCCATCACCCTATTTAAAATACTGTTCCCACACACTGAGAACCAATTGAACATTTTAATCCTGCTAAATGTTTGGTCCCATGGAGGACAGATTTGCACCTGAATACTGGAGTGAGCATTGCAAAGGTTAGAGTTTTACATTTTTTTTTGGCTCTGCTTGAAGCACACCTATCTGCCAAGGTGCTCCATTACCTGCATCCAGCTCCCTGACTGACCAGGCTGGGCATCTCTTGGGTTCACTGTAGCTCCAGCCTGGCTCACATCCCTTCCTATGGAAAGCAGGGATCTGGGGAGGGATGGATGGCATGCACATGGGTTTCACCCCAAAACGTGATCCAGACATGGCCTTCGTGCACATCCTGAGTCAGAAACTCAGATGTTCCCCACATTATGGTGTCTAGACATAGGCTTAGTGCTTCTGGGACAATAATTTACGTTTTCCTGCACATAGGTTTCTCATCTGCATAGTGGAGGTATTAATGCTACCATTGTGCTGTCCATGTTGCTTGCTATCAGTTTGGAGTAAGAATGGTCTCCTGATTTCCTCATTCAGAGTTAAGACATGAATATCCTGATTTCTGTTTACATTTCTAGCCAGTATTATAATTAATACATGCACAATAATTTGTTGCAAAGAGTTAGGGCATCTATATAGAGCATATCATACTATCAGAAATCAAAAAAGCAGATAAAATACAAGTTTAATCTTTCAAGGGTATGTAATGCGTGCTTCTCTGCTGCACACCTGACTGTGGTGATGACTATAATGCCACACACTGCATAAATCCAGAATGCTTATTAAAAAGATGTATGTCACACCACCTGTTCTCATCCAGCTTTTCTTTTTTTAACTGAAACAACTGCAAGTCAAACACAGACTTTCAAGCCAAAGAAACACTTCAGCCAGCATCCAATTTCAAAGGGTTTATATTAAAATTGTATGAAGATAAATCCAACAGGAATAACTTCGGGAATTCAGAAGCATAAAAGCTGGCAGTTCAAATTCCATACTGGAAGATGACCTATTTTTAGAGACAAATGAGAATTTCTGCTTCACTTTAAACCTGTTCTATTTCTGGAGCTCCAGCCAGCTGCCTTCCCAATAAAAATGAATAATAATAATAACTAGAAGATGTGAACATTGGCCTTCTCACAAGGGCTTGCAACTTTAAAAAAACATTGCTAACAGTCATTTTCTGTTGCTGCAGCAATCGCATCCACAGTCACACTCACCTTAAGTGAAGGTAAGTTAAACTTTCGGCAGCAAATTTTGAGTTAGGAATTATTTTAGGTAAATAAATATGATGCAAGCTATGAGGAAAAGAACGTGTATCTGGACACCTGTTTTTCATTTATAATATTGGATTAAGCTCATCTCATCCTCAAGGCAGGAAAAGCATCATCTGAATCCATCTGTGAGAAGTTGAATAAATGATAACTTATGCAAGAATGCAGAAATTCCCTTTCAACTAGAAGTAAGCAAAATGGGTCACTGGTAATTAAATTATTGATTAACTTGGGCTGCCACCCATTCCACAATGTGAACTGATGTTTATTCATTTAGAAAACACTTCTCAGCACCCTTTTGAATACAGGAGCCCTGACTGTTTGAACTGGTAGTAGTCTCCCAGTTAATATGTGAATAATGTTTTCAAAGCTTAATACTTACTGGGCCAGACAGAAAAAGGACAAAACACGGTGGGTTTTAATGCTGTAAACAGGAGGACTCTGTGGCCATCTAAAGTATAAAATAATTTCTACCTGCGAATTCTCTGACTTGGTGGCTCTTGTAGCATATACTCAATATGGCATTTGTTTCCTCAGCAAGCAAAGAACTGAACTGCGTGCTGGCCAGAGCCCCATGAGACCTTCTTACCATATGTAAAGGGCATTCAGGGAATAAGCTCCTTTCATGATGATAAATGAAAATTTGGAATATATATGAAATACAGCAGTAGAGTCGTTAACTGTGGGAAATACCTTATCTGCTACCCTAATGAAGTCCATTTGGCTCTGCATGCAGAAAAGCTTTATTACAACTTTATTACAGCACACATGTACATGCACAAAGGTGTGTGACAATTTTTTGTCTTTCACTATATGAACAGCCCTTAGTTATTCCCTTCAGCTAACATACAGCATCTATATTATGCTGAAGTCCCTGATTTGTGGCTGATGGACGTGCCTTCAACCAGTAAGCTTGGCAAAAATAAGTAAATACATATATAGATACTTCCAAATTAATATCAGTTTTTCCCAAAAGTATAAAAAATTACATTCTTAAAACAACAGTAGAGAAGTAGAACATCATGATGGCTACCTGACTGTGCAATGTTTTTTTTAACAAAGGGTTACAACTTTCAAGTAAAAAATCGTTGTCATACAAGATGACACAATTGTCTCCAAAAATAAAAATTAAAATAATAATTTAGGCAAATCCATCTTTATGCAATTAAATATGCATTTACATAAATAGTTGCCTTTGTGCAAAAAACATTCATTCTGTTCATGCACAAAAATATCCTCAAATAAACAAAAAGAAACAGGAATCCAAATGGCAAATATAAAACATTCTGTAACAATAATTTGCCTCTGTTTCACTGTGTTTGCAACTACACTAATTCCTTTTTTCCTCACTAGTTTCTGTATTGTTAATTGCCAGTAAAACCACTCATTTTCGTTACAGAAATCTAGCTATAAAACAAGAGGAATATAATAGTTAATACTATACAAATAGAAGCACTTGTATCATGGCCTTAAGGGCATTGGCTGATTTTAGGTTGGAGGCTTATCTTGCACATCATATTATATAGTGTAGAATTTGAATATAAATAAATGAGTGAGAGATTTAGGTAATACCAAAGCAACTTCAGCAGCATCTCAAGTGCCTTATTTTTGCAAATCAAATGCATATAAGGCCACTATTTTTTTATTTATACACCCTAATCTTACCCAGATGTCCTGCTGACTTACCCAGTTCTAGGTGCTTGTTCCAATTCCTTTTTTTGGGAATATATCAAACTGAGAAGCCAAATACAACTTCTGACAAGTATAACTCGGCAAGACTGTTTTCAGAGAGACCCTTAGATGGGTTCATTATTTCATCCAAAGCAAAATTTGCAGCTGTTCAGAGCTGACTGAAGACCTTCCAAATTTTTCCTTTTTGTTGTGGATCTTTAGATATTATTGTTTTTGTAGATATCTGCCCAACATGTCTTGACAGCTACTTGATCTCATATTATCTGATAAGAAAATGTAGAATAATTTACTGTTATTAATAATAAACTCTCTTAAGTGCTACTTTGCAAACACAGAAGCAAAGCGTACTCACATGAAATGAGCAATGTACGAGTATGCCCCAACAAGTTTACCATCTAGTACTGGGAGCCTCAGGTAGAACAGGATGAGCTCTTCTTATGCCTCAAATCAGAGAATACAAGCAAGACAAGAAACCAGGCAACTGCTGTGGGAAGAAGAGTGGAGATTAAAAATATTGAGAGGAAGGCTGCTATAGCGAACAGGTTTTAAGAATGGTTATAAAAGAAAAAACAAAGTTTACTGTTTGATTTGCAATTTTTGGAGTTTTGCCTCCATTCCCAGGATAAGCTCTATGCCTTATGACTTCTCTCCAGCTGGTTCTGGGGAAGGAAAGATAAAAGGGTGCTGGGCTTCGCAGCACAGACTGTGCTCAGCCATAGGCACCTCTCCTCTGAGCTCTCTCAAACCATGCATGCGACCCGGCTGCCTGGCTGCTCGAGGCTCTCTCTGCCTCTTGACACCACACTTCCCAGCACTCACAGGGCTGGGAGCATCCTCGGAGATGCACGTTGGTCTCAGAATAGACATATAATAATAAAATGGGTGAAGCAGTAATAATAATAAAAGAATGTAGCCATGAAAAAGTCAAGAGGAAACTGAGTCCACCACTCTTCCTTACAGCTGTACAGAGGCTTGTGAGCACATCTATGTACATTGGTACCAACGGTCGCACATCTGCTGTACCCATTGCCCAAGCCATGAAGTTGTATTAATGGAGCTCTGAGTTTAAGGTAGTAAATTTTGCTGGGAAGCAGTATTAAGCAGCTTGTACTACACCAGCATGTTTGTACCGATGTTAGTCCTGAGAGGCCCTTGTCTTGCAAGTTCAGAGACGCAAGTGCTAACGCTTACCCATATTGACACAGCATAAAGGCCTGTATTTTTTCATTCTTCATATATATGTAGATACATTCCTTCTCGGTCTCTCAGAACTATTTTTCCAATGAATTTAACATAGCAAGCTCTAAGATAAAGCCTTAGCCTTTTTCTTCTTCATTAAAACAAATTCTGTCATGATGAATATGGACATAAACTTGTAAACCATTATTTCTTTCTCTAGTCTTTATGGATGAAATTCAGTTTTGGCACAGATGGCTGTATATATCATCGTGTACTAGATGAAAAGACTGCAGGAAGAGGGACTGCAGGATCTGGTGTTCAAAACAGGTCACAGACTTACTAGAAATGTCTCAGCTCCACTGCTTAGCTCGCTGCATGGTGCTACAGCCCAAAGGAGTGACCTTTGGGGGACGTGTTTCTGGGAAGCCAGGGATCCCCACAGCTATGCAGCTTGACTGGCAGACTAAAGCAGCAGATGTGAAGGTCTAAGTCTGCAAATGCTAAACCGCAGGCTGCTCTCTCCTAAACTCTCTATGCTGTACCTCTAATATTAATGCAGGAATATTTGCAATCTATG